>NW_020229931.1:21096-241496 GCF_003227715.2 Harpegnathos saltator
TGTTGCAAATTCGAAAATTTAATATCTCTCGACACCTAAATATCCTAGCAGCAAATTTCAAAAAACGGTTTGAAAGCTTTGAAACCGTACTTTCGAAGTGATCTATACGAAATTGTGCACACGATATTTTTCAAAATGGCGGGTGAAAAAAAGGAGAACATGAGAAGTTGCTAAAAAAAGATTCGACGTGCGACGGCGCATGAGCAAAGTAAGTGTCGCAGCTCAATGGATGAAAAGTACCTACAAGTATAGAATGTTTTCTAAAATATTTCGTTTATAGAGCTGAGCTTGATGCGATTCTTATTCAACTGAATTGTGCAATTTAACAAGAAAACCCGCATTTTTAGCAAAATTTGGAACAACTCAGTGAAAAATGATCACATCGAGCTCGGTAAAGTAGCATTTTAAAGATAACACTCTATACTTTCATGTGCATTTGGTCCCATTACGCTGCGATACCTGATGCACACCATGCACCATCGCAAACACGGACTTTTGATTATCAATTTTGCATCCTCTCACTTTATCATCCGCCATTTGAAAAAAATGGCCCGCATAATTACCATTCAGATATTCTTAAAGAGGACGTTTCAAGCTCATTTTGCATTTCTGCGCATATTTGTATTTCATTATTTACCAAGTTATGATCATTTGAAATTTTGTAATTTTTTCCCAAATTTTTAGTGTACCAGGTTTTTGCGTTGAATGTATATATATATATAAAAGAAAGAAGAGAAAAGAGTAAGGAAGATAAATAATTATAATAACAATAAATTTCCTTTTTCCCTTTATAATATTCTACTTCATAAATACTATTTCAATGTATTTTTTCTATTTCAAAAAAAAAAAAGTATTATTTATAAAACAAAAAAAATATATATATAATAAAAAAGGAGAGAAAAGGAAAATATTTTATAACAATTTATAATTTCAAATCATTCCCTTTTCTCTCTATTATTATTATTATAATATATATATATATAGAAGGCGAAAGAAGGAAGGAAGGGGTTTTTGTGGTCGCCTTCTCTTTCCTCCTTCTAAACAAACACGAATTATTTTAATTAAGCTCTTTCTAATGGCAACCAGTCGTCGGCGGGCTCGAACGCCGTCGTCGGCGCAAAAGTGTTCGCAGCGCGGGAGCCTCTGTCTACTCAGCCACGCCGGCTTCGTGAAAGAATATCGTAACTTGCGCCCTATGTGTGGCATGGCTCCGCGAGCCAAACTTTAACTGCAAATTACTCGTAAACAAAGACGCATTCACGCATATTATGTTAGGGCGTTTATACTCGTATCATAGCTATCGAGTGTGCTATGACTCGTGTTGAAATCGATGAAACAGGTTGCGTCATCTCCTTGTCAATTATGATTGATCAATTTTTTGAAGCTTAGAGTTTAAAACATCTTTTGCAGACCGGGCTTATAGCTCAGCATTAAAAAAGAAAACTAAATATCGAAGATGCAATATACAAATTTACTAGTCTATGTAGGCTTTATCCGCAATATCTGTCATAATTATTGTAAATTTTTCTTTGGGGGTGTTATAATCATGATAGCTATATATGTAAAATAAAAGGATTTAATAGTAATAATAATAATAGAATATAAGTAAAAAATTCGTTATCTCACGCTAATCGCAGGTGAATAATTTGACCCCCTCGCTTCCCTCGCTCCAAAAGTCTATCGAGCTTCCAACAGTCTTTTTTGCCGATTTACTCGTTTCCTCTCTGACTTCTATGTGACCCTATGCTTTATTCGTCTCGAATATTTATATTGTTTTTCTACAATTCGATCGACCTTCACCACATCGGTTTATAAAAGATTTTAAAATTTTTCTAAGTATGTTTATCTATCGGTGTTTACACCTATACGACTAAACGATCCTGTGATTTGTGACTCAGGATAACTTCAGGAAATTATTTGAAAAAAGACAGATCATTTTCTACTCGGGATAACTTCAGGAAACTTGAAAAAAGACAGATTTTTTGTAATTAGTACAGGCTATTTAGTCATGACAAGCTCGCTATATATCTTAGCGTTATACAATAGTACCATCTATAAGTTGTGCTATCTACGTTACTATTAGATTATTACGAGACATTTTTATGAAATAACATAACCTTTCTCTTGAATCTGCTGATCAATTTAAAATGGTCAGCAACTAGATTATAACTAGATTGTTTTCTGAAGAAACAGCGCCATCTAACATTATTTTTTCAGTTATAATTATTAGACAACAACTGGATTAGTAAGACTGGTTACGAATATTTTGCCAGTCATGAGCTAATGACTAGCTAGAAAACTTATCTAGTCAATACTAACTCGCTACTAGTCTCTAAATTGGACTGACTAGATTCATTTCTGCTCGGGGTTGGGCGGATCCGGCACGAGACGGACGGCATTTTGAGTATTTAGAGTCTTGCGTCACATAAGAACGCAGTCTGCAACGCACGCACGGGCACAGGTCTATCAGACGTGCCATGCGTGGTGGCACGTGCATGGGAATCGACTAAGATCGTGTTACGCCACAAAAGAAATTTGTTGTCCAGACGGTTGTCGCGGCCGAGGTCCAACCTTTAGCGAGCGATTTGCGAAAATTTATATTAGCGTAAGACCGCCTTCGGACGGGGTGTCCGTGTCGTGTAAATTAGCGGAGGATTTTTCTATGTTAGATTTGGCGAAGTGCTGCGCGGCACCCGTCGAGCGGATTGAGTCGATACCATGCGAGCGAGCGACGTAAAATTTGTAACATAATCCGATATCACCATAATTACGAATCTCAAATATATGTGTATATTATTCCAACCCACGAGTAGAGTCAATTCATTTCTTTATCCGAGGAACTTTCAATGAATCCTCTCAGCTCACACTCATCCAATAATGCTAGAAACGCAATCCGGTAGCACAGCACAGCGCGTGAGGGACAGCGCACACAAACGAGCGACTCCGTGTCCGTGAGCGCTCGATGCTTCGGCTAGCGTCGGGCGGTAGACAAGAGCAGACGACGTCTGTTGTTTCTGTCTTCGCCGAGCGCTACATATAAACCCGCTACTCACGCTACAATCTGCAGGGTCAATTTGCAGGGTGGTTAGGAGGGGATAAATCGGCGCTGCTCTCCACACGATCCAATCTAATTTAGTTGACTGGCTCGACTGCTGTGCAAAGACGTACTTTTAGCACGTCACAGTCGCAAGGCAAATGCAAGAAATGCCAAGAAAAATCGGCCGGATCGGTCCGATCGTCCTACACACGATAAAACATGATTAAACTTGCATGTTGGAGTGGGGAGTCGGGAGATCGTGTGGTCGTCCCGACCAATCGCCCGATATCGGAATCAGTTCCGACAAGCCTACACACCGCCCGATCTTCAGGGTTCCTGCAAATCGGACCCTGCAGATTGTAGCGTGAGTAGGGGGTTATAGCTAACTCCGCCGGCCGCGGGAATCTCGCGCTATAGACCTCTTTTTATGATATTTCGCTGCTCGTAGGCCTGACTCGCGTACTTAGAAACATTATAAAATAATTCTCATATCGTTCAAAATATGCATTGTTAAAGTGTAGACATTATAGGAATCTTGTAAATAAATGAGTTTGGCCTGAAATCGCCGAGTTTTCGTGTATTTGAAATATGTTTGCTATATTTCTGAGTACTACAATCAAAGATATTGTGAAGAATGCCGAGCATTATTAATATTATATAATTATGCAATTCGTTACACAATACTATTGGGTGAGTGCAAAAGTTCGTGCGGAGTTTCAATAGATGGAGTTATAAGCGTCGTAAAGTGTTGTCATTAATACTTCCATCTACATATTATATAACGTTGGAAAGGTGACGTCTTCAGCTGTTATTAAAAAAAAATCATTTGTTTTCATACAAACTGCTTCGAGAAATATCACTTTAAAAATGAGTATCGATAAGGTGCATTTACGGCATGTTATGCTTTACGAGTTTCGGAAGGGAATAAACGTTGCCGCAGCCGTAAAAAACATTCAGGATGTTTATCAGGATGAAGCACCAGCTAAACGAACTGTGGAAAAATGGTTTGCTAAATTTCGGCGCGGAGAATTTAACCTTGAAGACGAGCCACGCTCTGGTCGACCTTCTGACATTGATGACGATGTTTTGCGCACTCTAGTGCTCAATAATCCGCGAATTTCAACAGAAGAAGTTGCTACAGCACTAAACGTTGACCGATCAACCGCTTTTCGGCGTTTAAAAAAGATGGGATTCGATTTGAAGCTCGATATATGGGTGCCCCATTTGCTGACCGAGAAGAACAAAATCAAGCGAATTTCTGCAGCCGTTTCTTTACTCGGGCGGCTCAATAACGAGTCGTTTTTGGATCGACTAGTGACGGGCGATGAGAAATGGGTCCTCTACAACAATGTTCAGCGCAAACGGACATGGAAACAATCAGGTGAGCATGGTGACGCAATGCCAAAGGCCAGTTTGCACCCGATGAAGGTGATGCTCTCTGTTTGGTGGGATTGCAAGGGCATAATCTATTTCGAGCTTCTCCCCGCTGGCGAAACGATTGATTCGGACAAGTACTGTCGCCAATTAACCAATCTGAATCGAGAAATAAAAGAGAAACGTCCGATTTTGTCAAATCGCAAGGGAGTCGTCTTTCATCACGACAACGCCAGACCACACGTTTCGAAAAAGACGCTGCGCAAACTGAAGAGCCTGAAATGGGATGTCTTAACGCATCCACCGTATTCTCCTGATATCGCACCATCTGACTATTACTTGTTCCGGTCATTGCAAAATTATTTAAATGGAAAAAACTTTGACTCTTTGGAGGCCTTAAAAAACGGCGTCTCTTCATTCTTCGAATCTAAACCGCGCAGTTTTTATGATCGAGGCATCCATATGCTGCCAGAACGTTGGGGAAAGATTATAGAAAACGATGGAGAATATATCATTGATTGAATAAAGATTTTTGTTTGCCTAATCACTGTGTGACTTTTACTCACAAACTCCGCACGAACTTTTGCACTCACCCAATAATAATGCCCGGCACTCTGTAGAATATCCGTAAACGTACTCAGAGATATACCAAAAGCGTTTTGGAATAACGAATACTTTCAGATTTCGGCTAACATGTTACTTTTCTATTGAAATACATAGTGCTCGGGAATATTAATTTATTTAACAATCGCGAAACAAGAGCAATAGTGCCTCCTAGCATAGTCTAGTGATTATATTGCTTGATTATATCGTCACACTTCTATATCCTGTTTTTCACACTGTCTCTTACTATATAAATCAAACGTTAAGGTAAATGCAATTTATTCGTTATAGAAACGATATAAAGAAAAGAATATAATGAAGGATGTAATGTACGATTAATTTTGAATTTATTCAATATAATAAATTAATAGTGATATTACGACGTTTAAGAGCACTTATCATTCCTGCACTTTTTTTCCCGTACGCATCAACACGGATATGCATTACCCGATTATGCGATGCGCGGTTTTCTATTGTTCCGCGTGTAGAGATGTGCGAATCAAGAATTTTTGTCACATCGAATCGAATCGAATCTCATTTTTTAAATTCGAATCGAATCTCATTTTTTAAATTCGAATCGAATCGAATCTATGAAATTTCATTCGAATTCGAATCGAATCGAATGAAATCAAATCGAATCATTAAAAAAATTTAACATGACTATTAAACATGCAAATAAGGATGGAAGATTTTAATATGAAAGAGAATATTAATATTATAATATCATTTTAAATATATTTCAATATTTAAAGTAATTTATAATTAAATTATTAATCATAAGTTAATTATAAGTTAATTACAAGTTAAGGGTTCAAACATATAGGCCCAGGTGGCCTGTTTTGTAGCTGATGCACGCAAACGATAATGTATTTGATTCCTACTCGAATTATTCGGATTCGAATCATAGGAATTCGGATTCGAATTCGAATAGTTTGCACATCTCTATTCGCGCGTCAATTGTTTTTACACTCTAAATCTGGTAATTTTCTTATTTTTTTTACCAGCAAATTACCAGATTTAGAGTGCAGCATATATATTCTTGTTTCTGCAGCTTGGAAGAAAACATTAAATGCGTTAAAGAAATTAAAAATACAGGATGCTAAATTTCAAACATAACAGGTAAAAAATCTCGAAAACTAAATGAATTGAGGTCCGCCTTTTTTTATGTTGTATTGTTTCGAAGATGTAATAATTTTAGGTATAGGAGCGAAACGCGAATTTTGTTTTCCTGAACGAGATGCAGATTCCGGGTAACTACTGCTAGAGGCCGATTCCTAGAAGCACACGTGCGAAGCGTGGTAGCGCACGACGAGCGCGCGAGGAGTACGACCAATCACTCGCGGGAGGAGAAAAGCTTCTTCCCCCGCGAAAACAAAGGAAGATGCAAGCGGACAGCGGTCCGGCAGTCTAGCCTAGCCCTTGGCCACATAAATTACATAAATATGTAAGTTACATAAATATGTAATCAGCGAAATATACGCCATATTAACTTTACGTTTCACTACCTTGTTTCCGAAAGAGCCGTTATTATTTACGACACCCCCCACCCAATCCCACAAAGGGGACACATTTTGATTAAAACAAAATTTAATTTTGGGTGGAGGCGCCAAGATAAAAAGAAAGTCAAACTTTTTTAAATGGAACTCTAATTTTTTGAACCTACGTTTGTAGCCCTTGTCATGACGAATTCAACAACCATATACTCAAGGTAATTAAAGGTCAAATAATGGAAAAAAGACTTTGGAAAGAAAAAATAATGCTTGAATAAAGCAAAGAAGAAATAAACTTTATTAATAAATTTTCAATAAGAACAAAATATCTTAGAAAAAAGGCAACGCCACACAAAGTCAAACTGATAAGATCAGTGAATACATCGTTTTGAGCCTTATAACTTTTGTCCGAAACTTTTCTGTAAAACATATCTTTCGAGATTTTTAAGAGTTTCCATCTTTTTTCCTCATCCTGTATGCCAACGCTTCTTTCAGTCCTCGAATGCTTCCGCGAACGCGCTTTGTGATACAGCCTTC
The DNA here is from genome assembly GCF_003227715.2 of Harpegnathos saltator. Taxonomy (NCBI): domain Eukaryota; kingdom Metazoa; phylum Arthropoda; class Insecta; order Hymenoptera; family Formicidae; genus Harpegnathos; species Harpegnathos saltator. The sequence goes on from NW_020229931.1 coordinate 28,138, forward strand.
AGTTTACGCAGCGAATTTTCTTTTATGGCTTCAATCGACTCAAAACAATATCCTTGGAGCGGCAACTTAAATTTTGGAAACAGGAAAAAGTTGCACGGAGTCATATCAGGCGAATACAGAGCTTACGGAACGATATTAATGAGTTTTTAATTGAGTTTTTGGCTTAAAACTCACGAACAACCAACGATGTATGAGCTAGCGCATTATTGTGATGCACAATGACATGAGTAGTATAGAGGTAAATATGGTCAGTCAAAACATTTCCCTTCCACTCGACCTCCGGCGCCATCACACCACGTCACACCACATACCTAACCTGTTGCTGGAGGTCGAGTGAAGTGGAAATGTTTGGAGTGGCCATACCTACCCCTAAGGTTTGATTGGTCGATTTTTTGACATATGCAAATTATGGGCGTGGCTAGTGAATGGCGGAAATTTGAATCAGCGGGAGTAAAAATTAGCGTAATCGAAAAATTAGCATAATCTAAATATCAAATTTTTATTATTCATATTGGACGTTAGTGATTCTAGCTCTTGGGAAGCTGGTTAAATTTACATATTACTTTTGGAAAAATCTCCTAGGCACTACGAGGCTCGAACCTGGGAGACCTCAGGTTCTTAAGTCAAGCGCCTTACCTACTGCGCCGCTGTTACTTCTTGGTAGAAGCTGGTTTCATAGCGTACATATATGGTGAGTTTCTTAACTTGAAACTGCAAAATATCCGGAAAATAAGTATTGTACGAAAAAAATGTTCTAAATAAACTCTAAATATTTTCAAGGGGGCAATTCTATCCCGCAAAAGTTAGTCGCCTCAGATCCCTCCTGGAGGTGGGGCGGGGGGTAATTTTGAAATCTTAAATGAGAACATTTACTTTTCATTGCAGATTCGGATGTCCAAAAACATAAATTTTCTCTAAACTCTTTTTTTATTCCTGCTACATGGCGCTACATTCGACGAAAATATGTAAACCTTCGTTTTCTTCAAGGGGAATCCTCATGTTTTATTGTATAATGATGCTACGTTAAAGAAAAGTAACTTTTATCTAAAACATGTTTCTCGAATTATCATTGATGTTTACGGTAATTTTTTATTTGCTCTTATAAGAGAACGACACATCTTTATAAAATCAAATTGCTTTCAATTGGTATGTATTGATAGAGCATGGTCTCAAGAGTTCTCCTATTAATCCGTTTGCGTCGGTTTTTCCCGGAACCCGAGAAAAAGCCAGTAAAGTTTTGATATAAACAGGAGGGTGTCCCATTTTAAACGACGCATCTCGATAATTTTTCAACGAAGCATTTTCAGCAAAAATGTTTCGGACAAAAGTTGTATGATTTCAAGGGTGACATAAAACAACTATACTATTTTGTTTACAAACGGCAACACTTTCGAGACATTTACTGACCATTACTTTTCTTAAATAGAAACCCCAATTTTTTATTATATCTTCTTTTTCTACCAATAAATTTAAACAACTTTTGTCTGGAACATTTTTTAATTTGCCTAATATTTTTTAAGATATTTAAGAAAAACTTGATAACTTTCAATATTTAACTCGCGATATCTCATTAACTATTTGTCGGGAGGAAAAGTGATACTAGACTTTTTTATTCCACTTGGTCTCAAGAACAAATTGTTACAATAACGTCCTGAGTTTTGTTAATTTGATGATTTTGAAATTTCCAAAAGTCAGTAAGTTAACAAAAGTTAAAGCGCTATAATAATAATATATTCTTGAGACCAAGTAGAGCAAAAAAGTCTAGTATCACTTTTTTTTCCGACGAAACAGTTAGCGAGATATGGTGAGTTAAAAAGTTATCAAGTTTTTCTTAAATATCTTAAAAAATATTAGGCAAATTAAAAATGTTCCAGACAAAAGTTATTTAAATTTATTGGTAGAAAAGAAGATATAATAAAAAATTGGAGTTTCTATTTAAGAAAAGTAATGATCAGTAAATGTCTCGAAAGTGATGCCATTTGTAAACAAAATAGTATAGTTGTTTTATGTCCCCTTTGAAATCATACAACTTTTGTCCGAAATATTTATGCTGAAAATGCTTCGTTGAAGAATTATCGAGATGCGTTTTTTAAAATGGGACATCCTATATACGAGGGTAGTCTCAGAAGTACCTGACCTAACAAAGAAAACAAAAAATTTGTGAAAAAATATCTTTATTTCTCTACATAGTCTCCTTTTAGCTCAATACACTTTCCCCAGCGATGTTCAATAGCTTCGATACCTTATTTATAGTGGGAATCGTCGAGCTCATCAAAATAGTCATCAAGCCACCTTGGTCCATTGTTTTGACTGTTCCTTCGTCTCAGGTGTAATGTGATGAACTTATGTTTCATCCATGGTTATGAATCGACGCAAAAGCTCGGCTTTATTGCTGCGAAACTTCGCCAAACACTCGATTGAAACATCCTTACGACGCTGTTTTTGTTCCAATCGCGGCACCCATCTTGCGCACAGCTTTCTCATGTCCAAATTTTCAGTCAATATGCGATGTACAGCACTTTTGGAAATGCCTACCATGTCTGTAACTCGCGCACTTTCAGTCGACGGTCATCCAATACTATTTTGTGAATTTTCTTCACCATTTCTGGCGTGGTCACCTCATTTGGTCGACCACTGCGATGTTCGTTTTGGCAGCTCGTACGGCAGCTCGTTTAAACTCTGCCACTCAATATTTTATTGTTGTAAACGAAGAAGCAGACTCCCCCAGAGTAGAATCTAGCTCCGCTTTGATATTGGTTGGACTGAGGCCTTTCAAATGAAAGTATTGTATCACATAACAATAACCAATTTTTTCCATATTTACAAATTCACTGAGAGCGTTCACTATTGATGGGCTGCCAAATAAATACTAAACAACGTAGCGTCGTCAAACTTCAAACTTAAGCTTTATAAGGTTGGTACTTTTTACCATAGTCATTCTTTTCAAACAACAATATCTATACATCTATCTATACATCTATACGCTATCTATACATCAGGTCAGGTACTTCTGGGACTACCCTCGTATGTATAATATAGCGTATCGGTCGCTTCCGAATTAAAATAAACCGCTCAAAATGACAGGGTGCCTAAGGCAGTTCTGTTATCAGTCTCCGTGATACCCTATGATCCTCTCTCACTCCCACTCCCCCTCCCTCACCTCCACCCTTTCAGAAAAATGAACCATAAATGGCATGAAGCATCAGCCGATCAGTCCAGCCGAGTAAAATACCAGCTCGCTTCTGATAGTTTCATATCCAATCGTAATCCTCAATTCTCCAAATGAGGGCGCCACCGAAGTTAAAATAGACCGCGCAAATTTGTGCTTTTCGAATAGCGCTGAATAGTTCTTATTATTATTCGCTTATTTTCTTTCTGTGCTCATTGAGATAGTTTGCACACAACTCTGATTTTCTAAACTGCTAATTCAAATGACTTAATTGTCTAGTTTTGATCAACGATCTTTCTTGAATGTTTTGACAACTCGTATCTGTTTTCAAACTGTTTGTTGTCGTGTTTTCCACTACGATTTGCTGTTCCATCGAAGTAATTTATATTGTCTCTGTTTTGAGCAACGCTCTCACGCTATTCACTATTTTTTGTTGAAACTATTCTAGCTTATCGTAAAAAATGGCCACCTCCAACGAAACTCATACCATTGGAATCATCAACGTGATTGTTCTCTTCTGCCGCAAGCACTCTGTGTCTCCGGCTGCTCTCGATACCATCATCAAGTCGTACGAGTTCAACTTTGTTCAACTTGCGATGGCAAAGGAGTTGAACAATCAGCTATTTGAGGAAGAAACTTTTGTCGAGATGGAATCCCTCGACTTTCTTAATACTGACCAAGCGATCAATCCTTCCATTCCCGAGCCTGACGATGACTTCGAAGACGAAAACGATGTAATAACCATTAGCCAAGATCAAGATAGCGAGCCCAGCTTGGCTCAAGTCGATGTAGTTATGATTTCAAATGATGATCCAGATTACAAGGATGAAGTCAAGTAAAGCGTTGATTCTCTGAAGATATCCCACGCGAAAGATGGGAATCTGCTACTGGACGAGGCAAGATGATCGGTCAAAACCGATCGAAATCTCGGAAGAAATGCTCGATAAACCAATTAAAAGAAACGCAAGGGACGTTATAAGTAAATGTGCCATGTTTGTGGGTACTAACTTGCAGAATCTTCGCAACTGGGCCTGCAATATCATTGCTGGTAGAATCGGATCTGTTCAACTAATTAATAAGCGCGTAATGGAGCTCTTTTGTGAAAGGCGGAGGCGAAATGAAATCGTCCATGACATGATATTCTGCACATGGGCGATCGATGTAAAGAATCAGATTGATCCGATTATGAAATTCAAAGCGTCGTCAAAATAAGAGATTAAATTCAAACGTAAGTATGACATTGTCTCCCGCAATATCACCCACAAGGTCGGTAAAGAGTACTGGAAACGGGAACTCGATTTGAAAGCGAAAGCAGCTGAATTCGTGAATGAAATGAAGCAAGTCATTCAGGAGAAAGGCGACAAGCCTCGCGAAGTCATAAACTTCGATCAATCAAGCTTCAACAAAGAAAAGATGCGTGATCTTGCCTTCATCGGCAAGTACACGGCGGTACACTCAGAGGCAGGTATGGTGTCCCTCGGCGATGTCGTATACGCCTGTAAAACAATCGAAAGCGATGATAGGCATATACGCATACGCATATGAACATACTGTACAGCGCGAGAGAACTGAAGAAGAAAAAGTGGTGGGAAACGTTCCGATGTTGCATCCTTATCGCACGTCGCACGATCGAGAGAGAAAGCATTACCAGACGTGGTACGGTTAATGGTGTCCCCAATAGCTGTCTCACTCACTCTACGCTTGAATGCAGGGAATATGAGTGAGACAGCTATAGAGACGCCACGCTGTCTCAATAGGTGCCTTGCTCGCTCTAATAGCCATGTATCGTGCTTTCCTCTTTTCTCATTAGCAGAAATGCCGATTAAGGAGGGAATCCTGTCTGTAGGCCAGAAAAATAAGCTATTTTCATGAATTTTTTTTCCGAAACTAAGCAGACGATTGATTTCAAACTTGATAGAAATAATAATATATGTTTTATTGATAAGAATAAATTTTTATTGCGTTATAAAAGAAAAAAGAGCGATACATGGCTATTACAGCGAGCGAGACACTTATAGAGACAGCGCGGTGCATATAAAAAATTAATATTTTTTAATTTCGCTAGTTCACACGATAAATAGACATGTAATATATGTTTCGAATATGTAACTACATGCTGAAGTCGATCGATCGACTTTTTTATATAAAAAAAAGGTTTTTTCTCTGGTTTCAGGAGATGTCGTATAGCGTTTCGTTATTATAATTGTAATTTTTATTATTATTAAGAGTCCCCTAATTTTTTTTATATTTTCAAGAGTGGAGCCGACATTTTAAGTAGTATTTTTATCTTACTTGCGTTTTTGTCCCAGTCCACCATATTTCGAGATTTTATAGGAACCGTAAAACGGCGGGCGTCTAAACACGTCACGTTATTTTTTGTGTATTTGCTACATTATTATTCATATAATGAAAATTAATATAGAAATTTATTCTTATCAATAAAATATATATTATTATTTCTATCAAGTTTGAAATCAATCGTCTGCTTAGTTTCGGAAAAAAAATTCATGAAAATAGCTTATTTTTCTGGCCTACAGACAGGATTCCCTCCTTAATCGGCATTTCTGCTAAAGAGAAAAGAGGAAAGCGCTATTACATGGCTATTAAAGCGAGCGAGACACTTATAGAGACGGCGTAGTATCTCTATAGTTGTCTCATTCATATTCCCTGCATTCAAGCGTAGAGTGAGTGAGACAGCTATTGGGGACACCATTAACCGTACCACGTCTGGTAATGCTTTCTCTCTCGATCGTGCGACGTGCGATAAGGATGCAACCTCAGAACGTCTCCCACCACTTCTCCTTCTTCACTTCTTTCGCGCTGTACAGTACGCCCATATGCGTATGCATATATGCTTGTCATTGCTTTCGATTGTTTTACAGGCGTATACGACATCGCCGGGGGACACCATACCTGCCTCTGAGTGTACACCTTGGATAATGCTAATACCGGCATATATTGTGATATTCAAGCCCTATAAATCGAAAAGTACTTAATGAAAAAATGCTTTATCATAGTGTTTTGGAAAGCTCTCTAAGTAAGCTACAACAATATGCAATGATATATAGAGTATTTTATTTAAGAAATTCAAGATAACCTTCATACGACCTTCAAACAATTATTCAAGGTCAAATCATTGACGCCATCTTATGTCCCCCTTGAAACCATACAACTTTTCTTGAAGACATTTTTTTATATTTTTCATATTTTTCGAGATATTTGCCTGGGGGCGATTAAAATGAAATACTTTGTATATCAAAACTTTATCGGCTTTTTCCTCGGGTTCCGGGAAAAACCGATGCAAACGGTTTAATAAGAAAACACTTGGGACCATGCTCTATCGATACATACCAATTTGAAGACAATCTGAATTTATAAAGGTGTGCCGTTCTCTTGTTAGCTTTATCCATGATTAACGACGTGGGCGTGACGGAAATTATAATCTCTTTGGGGTGCTTGTTTATTGTGAGGCCTCTTGCCTCTCACTTTCGGGGTGCTTGTTTTTAATGTGTCCCCTTGCCTCTTACCATTCAATTCAATAAGTATTCGAGACAATAGTATTGTATGCCTATTTTTAATGTATTTATTGTATGTTTTGTTTTTAATATTTTTAATGTATTTATTAAAAATAAAGTGAACTCGGTTTTGAATGGGAAATTCCATTTTATGCATATTCGAAGTTACGCTTAAAACATTCAAGGCACTATTGTCTTAAATAAATAAGACAACCTTTTAGAACTAAGACCCACCTTTTCAACTGGGCTACTAACACTATTTATGTAGAAATTTGTTACTCCATTCGTTGGGGAGTTATTTGCACAATTTATTGTCAGTTACTTTTGAAACATTTTTTATTTCGTATTTTGACTAGAGTGCTATTGATCCATATTCTATAAGTATTGTTGTGTCCGAGCCACAACGTTTGTGGCGACGTCCGTTGTCCGCGAGCCTTAGGCATCTGATGTTGATTTTGACATCTGAGCGAGGATTGTCCTGACGACGGGAAATCGAGAAGAAGTAAACAACAAGAACAGCTGAGAGAGTCTCTGGCAAGCTGTCATCGAAGACAGACGCGAGAATTCAGAATTATTAAAATAGAGAATTATTCTTGTTTAAAGCGTGAGCGAGTTGTGCTGTAAATATTAAAGCTTCTTAGTCGTTACGCGGGTGTTTTCATTTACCCGAGTGCAAGCGCGAGTGCGAGAGTGAGCGCAACAGTATGGATAATGTATCTGTAGAAGAGAAAATTGAAATAATTTTGATTTATGGAGAATGCCGTAGGAACGTCAATGATACTGTCGGCCTTTATACTGAGCGTTTTCCAAACAAAGTACAGTCGCACGCTTTTTTTTCCGTGTTGTCAAACAGTTTATTAACCGAAGGAAGTGTGCAACCCAAAAAAAGGACGCGTATGGCAAGTGTCACTAGAGAAAATGAAATTGCAATATTAGCTGTGGTTAATAATAACCATATAAGCACTCGAGAAATAGCTCGCGATTCCACATTATTACGAACTAGTGTCTGTAAAATATTAAAGCGTCATAAATATCGTCCCTATCACGTGTCTATGCATCAGGAACTTCATGGCGATGATTTCCATAATCAAGTAACGTTTTGTCAGTAGACACTTGAACAAATATGAAAAAACCTGGATTTCTTTCGTCGGGCACTGTTCTCTGACGAGTCGACTTTCATGAACCACGATGCGGTTAATCGATACAACATGTATTATTGGAGTGTAGAAAACTCACATTAGTTGTGCGAAATTGAACATCAGCGTCCTTGGTCTGTTAACGTTTGATATGGAATATTTAGTATAATTGGCGACAAACTCATTGGCTCCTATTTCATTGAAGGCATTTTAAGTGGTTAAAACTACTGAAACATTCTGCAAAACGAACTGCCCACATTGCTTGAAAATCTAAGCTCGAAGAGCGTCAGAACATGTGGTTTCAACATGACGATTGTCCAGCACATTATTCGACACAAGCATAGGAGGTATTAAATCGTACAATGGTCGCTGGATTGGCAGAAGTGTTCCGATACGCCTGCCAGATCTTACGTCGCCAGATTTCTTCTTGTGAGGTTTCTTAAAAACTAAAGTTTATCAACAAGTGTCAACAATTCGTGAAAATATGATTGAACAAATCAGGAATGCTTGCGCACAAATTGAAGCGAACGCACTTTTAAGCTCTGCACAATCATTTCAATTGCGGATCAATATGCATCGAAGTTCAAGATCATCAGTTCAAGCACTTATTGAATTAAATGGTAAGAAGCAAGGGAACTCACAGAAAACAAGCACCCCGAATGTGAGGCAAAGGGACTCACAATAAACAAGCATCCCAAAGGGATTATAATTTCCGTCACGCCCACGTCATTAATCCTGGGTAAAGCTAAGAACGGATAAAAAATTATCGTAAACATCAATGATAATCCGAAAAACATGTTTTAGACAAAAGTTACTTTTCTTTAACGTAGCATCATTATGCAATAAAACATGGGGATTCCCCTTGAAGAAAACGAAGGTTTACAAATTTTCGTCGAATGTAGCGCCATGTAGCAGGAATCAAAAAAAAGTTTAGACAAAATTTATATGTTTTTGGACGTAGAATCCGAATCTGCAATAAAAAATAAGGATTCCCATTTAAGATTTCAAAGTTCTCACCAATACTGTACGAAGCGGAAACCCGAAAAGCCACTCTTGCTCGAGTATAAGGTTTCCTCGACAACGAAATCTGTCCGTGAGTATAAGGAAAAATAAGTATAAGATTATTCTCTCGCAGAGACTTATATTTAATATCGAGTTTAATTTTAGCAAGTCGTAATAAAATAGCGAGGACCGACGAAAATATCTCCAGCAATATGAATAAAAACAGCATTGATATTACTCATGACGACGCCGTTCACGTCACCAGTAACATCATCGAGTGCATTGGCAATGGAGATGATGAAACGACGCAAGAGGCAAGTGAAGCTAGTGAATCCTATGACCTCCGAATCTTGCAACACTACCCGAAGGTAAAAGAAGGTAAGGGAAAATATCTTGTACTCTTAACTGTACCAGGTATGTAAATATGAAACCGGAATTTTTGTATAGAAAATACACGTTTATTGTACGAAAATGATAAAAATATTTTATTCGAAGTAGTGCCCATCGCTAGCTATACATTTTTCCCACCTGTCTGACAATTTGTGGATGCCACGCCAAAAAAACTGTTGCTCTTTTGAGGCAAACCAGTCATCGAGCCATTTTCGTACATTTTTGTAAGAAGTGAAGCGCTGCTCAGCAAGTGCGTGTCCCATCGATGCAAATAAGTAGTAATCGGACGGAGCCAAATCTGGTGAGTAAATCGCATGCGAAAGTATTTCCCAACTAAACGCCTCAATCGTTTCCTTGACCAGTTTTGCTGTGTGTGATAGTGCATTATCATGAAGCAAAATCATTTTGTGTTGCCTTTTTTTATATTCTGGTCGTTTTTGACGCAAAGCTTGATTCAAATCGATCATTTGTTGTCGGTAACGGTGTTCAGTATGAACGGTTTTCCCAGGTTTTAGCAGCTCATAATATATCACACCTTTCTGATCCCACCAAACACAGAGCAGTGTTTTCCGTCCATAACGATTTGGCCTTGCAGTCGATGTCGATGGTTCGCCTGGAGTGATCCATGATCTTTTACGCTCAGAATTCTCAAAATATATCCACTTCTCATCGCCAGTCACAATTCGATGGAGAAATGACTTTCTTTTGTACCTGGCGAGCAGCATTTCGCAAATGATTTTTCAGTTTTCCTGCTGTCTTTCATTCTGTTCATGTGGAACCCATTTTTCCATCTTCTGGATCTTCCTCATGGCTTTCAAATGTATGGAGACGGCTTCTCGTGTCACATTTAATTGATCCGCGAGTTGTTGTTGCGTTTGAGCGTCATCCTCATCCAACAATGCTTGCAATTCGCTGTCTTCAAACTTTTCGGTGGTCTTCCACGTTCTTCGTTTCTCGCTCAAAATCGTTATGTTTGAATTTTTTAAACCATTCAAAGCACTGTGATTTACCAAGAGCATGCTCACCGTAAGCTTCGACAAGCATTCGATGCGATTCTGCAGCAGTTTTCTTCAAATGGTAACAGAAAATCAATGCTGTCCGCAAATCGTAGCTTCCAGGCACAAAATTCGACATGTTCAACGCTATTACAAACTATGCTGTTGCATGAAACTTGTATTGTTGTGAGTTGAAAATCTTTGTCAGATGTCAACAATGGAAATGGCGCCAATGACGTGATTTGACGGTAACTACATTGACAGCTAGGACCATCTATGGGCAAATCCCGATTCATATTTACAGACCTGGCATTTTTATTCTAATTGTGTGTAAAATTTATGTGTATAACATTTTTAATTTACATTTACAGTACAACTGGGCAGTAGGTACGGACAGTCGGAAGAACATCGGGAAAACAAAAACGAAGAAAAGGGTGCGCGACAACAAAAGCTAGTGTTACGTCCTGGAGGAGGAACGCAACTTGACGCTTGCTTTCGCAAGCTCCGACGTACTCGCAAGTCTGCGGTGCAGATCAAGGATCGGAATGACCCCTTTATCTGGCGCGGATGTACGTCGGTGGTCCTTTATTTAGGTCAAGGAACTGAATCCTTTTACCTGGGATAGGACCGTGAGCGACGGTTGAGGGAAGGGAGAATTTTTTGGTTGAGAATAATTATTTGGAAAACGTGATTGGCTTACAATTACAAACAACTTGTTTTATTAGTAATTAGACGAATGTTCACAATGAAATAAAATTTATAAGCTTTTATAATGTGTACGTATACATATATATATAAACAATCGCGGTCTGAGCAAATTCCGTGTTCGTCTTGTCCGACTGTGATCGAAAAGATTGGCCACTGGCACCCGATTTAACAATTAAGGCGGAATGCCAAGGGACTAGAAAAAGGGAAGCAAAGGAAAGGAAAAGAAAAGAGAGAGAAGAAAAAAAGAAAATGAAAAGACAGGGGTCACTCAGGCAAAAGAAAGTATAAATAACTTATTACTGGTTCTATGATGTTAGTCAACAATGAAAAGTGTAATTGCTACGTGTCTGTGAGGATGGACCCAAGTTTTGCGCCAAGAACAGGAAACTGGTTTCAGCAGGATCGCTCGCAATGCCCCAAGAACGCACGAGATCGTTGCACAGAATAATTAACAACTGAAGAACTCTGATCTGCCTCACTAGTAGGCTTGGTTATTAAGAGACCCTGAAGGGGTGCTGAAGAGAAGACTCTGTCCTGGCTGCGGGTCGATCGAGAGGAGAAGTAGAAGTGGCATAGCTTTTTCATTTTACTAAAAACGTCACCTCGGTCGAGAGGGTGGGGTTTTGGAAGTTGCGTCAGGCTCCAAAGTTTATGTCCAAATATGGGTATAGGATTTTGTTGCAAACTTTTCGGAGGTGGGGTTTTAGTGGGGTTCTTAGGTAAATATGATAAAGGATCGGGTATCTATGGCAGTAAAAGACTTCAAGGTTCCGCTAGGGTTAGTCAGAGATTGTGCGTGATAAAAATTTATCAATAACATGGGAAACGCAAGAGTTTCCGAAGATCAAAGGTTAGTAATATCATATAACAGCATGAAAGATTGTCTGGTCGGTCCGTTTTCAAAGAAAATTGTTGCTCCGAACAGGAAGTTATTTAAGGTTATTTGAAGAGGAGATATATGGCTAAAATAACTCAGCGGATCTTTTCCGACGGAAATAGAGGAAACTCCGGTGATTAAAGCAGAGAGAAAAAAAAGAGAGATCTGTGTATGTGACGTTACTGTTCTCGGAGGGTCGCGGGACATGAACATTTGGTCGTATAATATAAAATGCAATCCGCCCTACTTCACAACGAATTCAAAGTACGCGGAGTCCGCAGGACGTAACACTAGCATAGTTAACAACCGTGAGTCCTTATATAAATGTATTGAAATACTCGGGGAAAAGGCACATAACTATAGAAAATTTAATATTCTTGGAAGGGAATTAAAAATTCACTTTTTAATCACATGTAATGTCCAGCAGCTAACAATTCCACTGCTATTTGTTTGGATGCGATACTTGACAGACTAGAAAATTCCACATTACCCCACTATTACACAATACCCGTACTTCCTCTATATTTAATATTTAATATTGACTAAAATGGCAAATAGAAATCAAATACCTTGTTTTGTTTGTGATCGAGCTTTTCGTCTAATCAGTTAACTCGATTAAATGGTGATGGTAGTGTGATAAAACAAGAAATAGCGACTAAGTGCGCAACTAACAAGGGACATTCGGCAACGCGGAAATTCAAAAAAATCTGAAACTCTGCATAATTATAGAGCAGATATACCTAATAACAAAACAATTTTTCGTTGGTGCCCAAAAACGGTTTTAAGGGTGGAAACAACCCCTTGAACAAAGTTGATTTTTGTCTTTCTAAGCGAATATTATCGAAACTATTAAAGATATGAAAAAATGTTTTAGACAAAAGTTTTATGGTTTTAAAAGTACTTTATTATGCTATATTTAGATTTTTAAAAAATGTAAAATTGTGTATAAAATACCCCCCCTCCTTCTCTTTTTTCAAATTGTTAAAATCAATTGTCCAACCAAAATAAAGCTTATTTTATGAAAAATTCAACCATATATAATAACATTATGTTTGGAAAAGGCAATATTGAAAAAAAAATTAAACATGCTCTTATATGTATGGTACGCGTACCAAACTTAAGGATTCGCTACTTGACGATGGCATTTCTTTCTTCCTCAAATCTTCCTCATAATTGCAAACTGTAAAAGATAAGGAAGGAAGAAAATAGAAAATCTGAAAAAGCAATAAAGTTGATGTTAAGAATTAAGTAGGAGAAAAATAGCATGATAAGGATACAGTCACTAATATTTAAAAATGTTATAAATTATAAAATTTCACGTAATAGACGTTTATTTTGCCAACATTGCGGCTACCTTTTTCATTAATTTAAACGACACGCGTAAATATAAATAAATATGTGTGTGTGTGTATGTGTGTTTTGTACGTGCGCACGTGTGTGTACATCATGGCAACATGCAAAACACTTGTCACAAGTTTTATGACTGTGCGACCAAAATAGCACTCTTTATCAAGTACAGTGCAATCAAGGTTCATTATATTGACATATGTTATCTTCATTCATTTGCATATAAAAGCTGTCCATTTTGGAATACATTTCAGTGTTATTGAAGCAGTTATTGAAGCAGTACGTATATTATTATTGCTGTGAGAAATGTTTAATTAAAATATCCTTAAGATTTGTATCATAATGTCAGTAATAAATCCAGCTAATGTTATTAATTTGTTAATTGCGACATTTCATTTCACAAATATTGCAATAACTCCTGTTAATCATCAAGAGGTGGAACTCCATACAATTACTGATTTAATAAAGAGTGCTATACATCACGATATTACGATCGAACATGAGTGGGGACTTGATTTTGACGATCCATCAGAACCGCATGACGTACAATTTGTAGATGTGTACGATATTGATGCTGAAGAAGATAATTATGGAAATGAAGTTTGCACTGTGGATGATGAAGGTGGAAATGTAAACTTAAATTATAAGAAAAAGGCAATCGAATTTTGGAAGAGTGGAAAGAAAGGACATTTATCTCTTACTTCTGTACAACATCGTTTTAGAAAAGTAAAGTTTAATTAAAAAATAAGAAGAATAATATATAGTAAAATACTTGAGGCTTTTACGATGTACAGTGACCGGCAGTGATTCGTTCCGCGACAGAGAGAACTCTATTTCCCCTCTCGCGGAACGCATCATTGTCGGTCATTGTACATACAGCTTTGACTATAAGTATAAAGCATCCCAAAAAATTTATTTAAATTGTGTAACAAAAACATACTATATGAATATATGGAGAACATAATATAGTATACGAGTATATGGAAAAATAATATAATAAAAAAATATAATATAAGAATATGTGGAAAATAATATTTATTTTACAATATTTATTGTAATATAATATAATATTAATATAATATAAATTATAATATAAATATAATATACATAAATATAATATACACATTATATTATAAAATATTAATATAATATTTATTGTAAAGAGATTATATATTTACTATGAGTATATGCATTGATTTCTAGGAAAATACAATGAGTTAGAGATACTTTATACTTATGACCAAAGCTGTAAATTATATAGTTAGAGTCGCGTTGTTTTTTATTTTAAGTTTTACAATTTGATGTTTCGTGAACATTTAATTCGTATATAACTTCTTTTATTTTTGAATTCGAATTGTTTAATATTGAGATTTGTTTTCTTCTAGGTAAAATCTATTCAACAATTGCACAGATGGCAAGAACATGTAATGCGTGGGGGTTCAAATACAGACAAACTTGTAGTTATTGCTGAATATGTTCTTATAAAATTCCAAGAAGCTGTTAATAGAGGACTTATTATTCATGATATAAATCTGCGAAAATGGGCACTAGAAGCAAAGGAACAAGTGGATTTTTCTTCATTTAAAGCAGGAAATTGGTGGATATGGAATTTTAAAAAGGCACATCGTATTACATCACGTAAAATAACTGCATTTAAAACGCGGTCTTCTCATTTAACTGATCTAACTATACGTCAAAACGCTGAGGAATTTGTAAATACAGTAAAGCCACATATTAATGTAATCGGTGCTGAATCAACTTATAATGCGGACGAAAGTGGCTTTAATTTAGAAATACATGCAGGAAGAACATTAGCTAATGTAGGAGTGAAGACAGTTGGAGCTACTATCCAATCTTTATCTGCTATGACTCATAGCTACACCATTATGCCTATTATATCTGCAGATGGACATCTCCTGTCGCCTTTGTATATAGTATTAAAAGAATCTACTGGTGTTTTTGGACCACAAGTAGAACAAACTCTTTTTAGACCAGTGAATATTTACATTGCGGCTTCAAAATCAGGGAAATTGACAACTGAACATTTCAAAAATTGGTTCCAAGAAGTGTATCTACCAAACACTGGAGAGAAAAGTATACTACTGCTTGATTCATGGACAGGACATTGCCCGAACCAATTGGAAGAACTTGTACCAAAAGACAAACATGTAAATATTCTAACAATACCAAAAAAAACAACTGCTTTTATACAGCCATTAGATGTTTTTGGTTTCAGAATCTGGAAAAATTTTGTTCGAAGCTTTTCTGATAGTGTTATTATAAATAATTATGACATAAATTTACATTTACGTAATAACATAATAAAATTGCAATCTTTAACACACAATCAACTGTCTTCTCCAAGATTTCGAAATTTATTTAGATATAGCTGGTATAAAAGTGGTTATTTATCAACACGGCCTGAAAAATTTCATAATCCAATCGATTATTGTTATTTTAAAGAAGAAAAACGTATACCAAAATGTAGCATTTGTGGTAAAATGGCTTTTATACGTTGTGCATGGTGCAAGCAATATTTTTGTTTTGAACATTTCTTTGAGCAATATCATTATTGTAATAATTATATAGAATAAATAATATTTTACTGCCCTCAATTCCTGTAAAATTTGTATATATTATAATCCATACCAAAATATAAGATATCTTTCACTCGAATATCTATATCGACTACTTAATTAATAAAACCTATATACTGAATGAAGCAAAACACATACACACAAATGTACACTGAATAAATTTATAAATTATATTTTTCATTATTAAATCCGTGTGTGTTCTCCTTTTTTCTTCATATCATTCATTTCCTTATTTGTTCTTTACAATTGAATTTAAAAGATTATCTATATTAGGGTTATATACACTCTCTCTGCGTCCTCCTTATCATGCTGTTCTTCTTCAACTTACATCTTAACATCAATTTTATTCTTTTCTTAGATTACCTGTTTTTATTCCTTCCTTACCTTTTACAGTCAGTAATTGTGAGGGAGAAAGAAATGCCATCGTCAAGCAGCGAACCCATAAGTTTGGTACGCGTAGCATATATATAAGAGTATTTTTAATTTTTTTTTCAATATTGCCTTTTCCAAACATAATGTTATTATATATGGTTGAATTTGTCATAAAATAAGCTTTATTTTGGTTGGACAATTGATTTTAACAATTTGAAAAAAGAGAAGGAGGGGGGGTATTTTATACACAATTTTACATTTTTAAAAAATCTAAATATAGCATAATAAAGTACTTTTAAAACCATAAAACTTTTGTCTAAAATATTTTTTCATATCTTTAATAGTTTCGATAATATTCGCTTAGAAAGACAAAAATCAACTTTGTTCAAGGGGTTGTTTCCACCCTTAAAACCGTTTTTGGGCACCAACGAAAAATTGTTTTGTTATTAGGTATATCTGCTCTACAATTATGCAGAGTTTCAGATTTTTTTGAATTTCCGCGTTGCCGAATGTCCCTTGTAAGTTTCCGGTTTTTTTTTATCAATGAAAAATGGAAAATTTCAAGAGAAATACAAAAAATGGTTTATTCAAAGTATCGTCTCTCGCTAGCTACACATTTTTGCTATCTCTCTGGCAATACATGAATACCGCAATGATAAAACGACGCGTCTTTGGACTGAAACCATTTATCCAACCAATTTTGCACTTCTTCGAAATTGGCCAAGTGTTGCCCAGCCAAGCCATGCGCCATCGACCGGAACAAGTGATAATCGAAAGGGGCCAGGTCTGGCAAATACGGCGGGTGCGGTAGCAGATCCCATTTCAGCGTTTTGATGGTGTCCTGAACGATGGAAGTGCCATGGCACGAAGCGTTGTGCTGCAATATCACTCATTCGTGTCTCGTGTTCTATTCTGGCCGTTTTTCGAGCAATGCATGGTTCAAATTGATCAGTTGTTGTCAGTAGCGATGCTCATTGACAATTTCGCCCAGTTTCAGTAGCTCATAGTACACGATTCCTTTCTGGTCCCACCAAACGCAGAGCATTGTCTTCTTTCCGAAGCGATTTGGCCGTGCCGTCGATGTTGATGCTTCGCCAGGTGAAAGCCACGATTTTTTGCATTTGGGATTCTCGAAATAAATCCATTTCTCATTGCCAGTAACAATTCGATGCATGAAACTCTTTCTTTCATGCCGCAAAAGCAATATTTCGGAAGTGGCTCTTCGATTTTCCATCTGTCTCTCAACTCATGCGGCACCCATTTTCCTTCCTTTTGAATTTTTCTCATGGCATGTAAACGTTTGGAAATACCTTGGCGAGTCATGTTTAATGCCTCCGCAAGTTGATCTTGTGTTTGCGTATCATCTTCATCCAATAACGTTTGCAGATTGGCGTCCTCAATTGTTTTTGGTCTTCCGGAGCGCTCCTTGTCCTCAGTGTCGAAATCGTCACTTCTGAAGCGTTTAAACCAATCTTCACAGGTAGTTTTCAATGATGCATGTTCGCCGTAGGCCTCCTCAAGCAAACGACGTGCTTCAGCTGCACTTTTTTCAAGTTAAAGCAGAAAAGCAAAGCTTCCCGCAAATGCTGTTTATTTGGCACAAAACTCGACATCTTCGTTGTTAGAAAAAATATTTTTGCATTGCGATATTTGTTGGTATTACGACTGGTTATTGTTAACAGATATCGAAGGTATAAAAAACACAACTTCAGACATGGAAACTTAGTTGCGCACCTAGTATGAGAAGATGCGAAGAAGCTGGGCAAGTTGATTTGATGCATGATGCACGCCTGTGTCTTAAACGTAAATGAACCAGAAATATTCTGAATTGTTACACTTTAAAATATAGTTTAATTAAAAAAGTTGTGCTGTATTCTTAACAGAAAGCGAAACATAATCGAATAGTACACTTGGTTGTCAATATACAGGGTACGTACGGTATTTGAAGACACTCATATATGTGAATGTAATTTCTGGAGAACAATATTGTTTGTTTTTTTTCTTGTCAGATCATCAACGGAGGACTATAAAATAACGCAAGAAATGAAGAGACATGCAGTTATCGTCGCTATATGCGCGAAACACACCGATTTAGAAATCTCCAATTTTCTCAATTGCGCCCAATCATTCGTACATAAGGTTCGTCGTGAATTGGAAGCATCAGCTGGCGATGTAGAAACTGTTGCAAAACGCAAAAAACATGAGGAACGTTCGGACACTACTAGAAATACACAATTTGTCCAACAAGTGCAAGAGATTGTTGACGAAAGCCCTTCAAAGTCCATGAGGGCCATTGCGAGGGACCTGAATGTCTCTGAGAGCCTAATCCGTCGAGTTGTCCACGAAGACCTCCGCTATACATCCTACGTTATGCGCAGAGGACAGCTTACGTCGGCACAAATTCGGGAACAGAGACTTATCCGAGGAAAACGTCTTTTGAACAAACTTAAGCACCCTGAAGTTCCTAACATGTTGTGGTTTTTTTCTGACGAAAAAAATTTCGATCAAAAAATCAACCGGAGAAATGACAGGTGGTTATGCTCATCCTACAGAAGTTCTCCGTGTTATGCACACGAAGTTTCCAGCAACTGTCATGGTTTTAGGAGTTGTGAGCAACGAAGGACATGTTATGCCACCCTACTTCTTTCGTCAGGGACTTCGGGTGAATGCTGCCGCCTACATCGAGGTTTTAGAAACAGTTGTGAAACCCTGGATTGATAGTTTACGTGGGGACAGACCATACATATTCCAGCAAGACTCTGCTCCTTCACACTAAGCCATGACGACACAAGATTGGATGACCGAAAATTTCTATGACCACATTACCCCAAACTTATGACCACCTAGCTCCCCAGACCTTAATCCCCTGGATTATTACGTATGGGGCGTAGTTGAGCGGGAGACCAATAAACATCCTCATAATAATATTTCATCACTGAAGGATGCTATAACATCAACAATGATCACAATGAACAAAGAGCATTTGATTCGGGCATGCAATCGTTTCCGACCCCCGATTGAGTCCGTTATTGCCGCTAATGGGGATGAGTAATTGTATAGTCTAGGAGTCAATTAACGTCGTGTAAAAATTTCATGGAATTATAATAAATTTTGCAAAAAATATGAACAAATTAGTTTTAATGTCAATTTGTCCTCAAATATCGTATGCACTCTGTATACATTTGCATCAATAACATTGTTTTTTACTGCATCGAAAATGTTGAAATTTGAGTCAAATAAACGTCACTTGCGCGAAATATAAATCTTTTGCTTCAGTTGGAAGAAAACTGCAGCTGAAGCTCATCGAATGCTTGTAGAAGTTCATAATGATAATGCTCCTTCTTATAAAAAATGCAGAGAGTGGTTTCGACGCTTTAAAAGTGGTGATTTTGATGTAGAGGATAAAGAGTGTTCTTTAGACGGCCAAGCATATTCGAATACGAAGAATTGCGGGCATTGGTGGACGAAGACTTATGTCAAACGCAAAAGCAACTTGTAGAAGCATTAAATTGTGCTCAATCTGTCATTTCCGATCGTTTGAAAACCTTAGGGAAGGTTTACAAGGAGAAGGAAAATGGGTCCCATATGAACTGAAGCCAAGAGACATTGAAAGGCGGAAAACACCTGCGAAATTCTGCTTGCTAGGCAACAAAGAAAGGAGTTTTTACATCGTATCATCTGTATACATCGTACTGGGGATGAAAAATGGATTTATTTTGACAACCCCAAACGTCCAAAAACTATTTGCGATCCCGGCCAATCTTCAACATCGACGCCAAAGCGGAATATCTACGGAAAGAAGGCAATGCTCTGTATTTGGTGGGATCAGAAAGGTGTGCTGTACTATGAGCTGTTGAAAAATGGTCAAATAGTCACAGGAGATCTCTACAGAGAACAAATGATCCGTTTGAGCCGAGCATTGCACGAAAAACGACTAGAATATGAAACGAGACAGAATAAAGTAATTTTGCTTCATGACAACCCTCCGCCTCACGTCACAAAATCTGTCAAGGAAACGTTAGCACTTCGCTGGGAAGTGTTACCCCATGCGGCTTATTCACCAAAATGTGCCCCTTCCGACTACCACTTGTTTCGGTCGATGGCACACGTACTTGCTGACGAATGTTTCAATTCTTATGAAGATATCGAAAAATAGGTCTCTGACTGGATAGCCTTCAAAGATGAGTCATTCTTTCGCCGCGGAATTCGCTTACTGACCGAAAGATGAAAAAAAGTCATCGCTAACGATGGACAATATTTTAATTGATGTACTTTTTCATTTTGTTTCTTAAATAAAGCCATACGTTTTGTAAAAAAACGGACGGAACTTTCCGATTGACCTAATATCAGGTGTAGTAAAAAGAAATCCATTATTTTTGCATGAAATTGAAGGCTTTTATTACCATAGTTAGAATGATCCGATTTAGGTCAAATATGCGCCGTTTTGTTCGATAACTTGTTGCCATTTTGAAGGTAATTTCATTATGCCTCTCTCATAGAAGCCCTCGTCCCTATTGGCAAAAAATTGAGACAGTCGACTTTCACAAGCCTCTCTTGAAGCGAATTTTTCACCAGCAAAATTGTTCGCCATGGACAGGAACAGATGGTAATCACTTGGTGCCAGGTCCGGACTATAAGGTGGATGCATAAGAACCTCCCAACCAAGCTCCCGGAGCTTCTGGCAAGTCACTATCGATGTGTGTGGCCTGGCGTTGTCCTGATGGAACACAATTCCTCTCCTATTGGCCAAAGCTGGCCGCTTCTGGGCGATTGCTTCCTTCAGACGGTCCAATTGTTGACAGTACAGTTCCGAGTTAAGAGTTTTGCCGTAGGGGAGCAGCTCATAGTAGATAATTCCCTGCCACCAAACACATAGCAAAACCTTCCTGGCCGTCAATCCTGGCTTGGCCACCGTTTCCGCCAGCTCACCGCTATTCGACCACGACCGTTTTCGCTTGACGTTGTCGTAAGTGACCCACTTTTCATCACCAGTGACTAACCGCTTCAGAAATGGGTCGATTTTGTTGCGATTCAGCAGCGATTCGCAAATGGAAATTCGGTCCATGAGGTTTTTTTGCGTTAACTCGTGTGGCACCCATACATCGAGCTTCTTTTTGTATCCAGCCTTATTCAAATGGTTCCAAACGGTTTTTTGTGCAATCTTTAGCTCTTGGGCAATCGAAACAGTGCTTACATGACGGTCGGACTCGACAATGTCCATGATTTTATCAATATTTTCGACAATTGGCCTTCCAGTGCGTGGTGCATCTTTGACATCGAAATTACCGGAACGGAATCGACAAAACCAAAATTGCGCGTGATTGGCTGTTACAGTATCAGGACCATAAACACTATTCACATTTTCAGCCGCCTGGCTTGCGTTTTCGCCTTTATCGAAGAAAAATGTAAAATATAGCGTATTTTCTCTTTGCTAGTGTCCATCTTTGATGCGCGCTCAAACAAAACTGAGTCAACTAATCACAAAACTGTCAGAAAAGTTTTTTTAATACGAAATCTTATCTTTCTAACGCCATCTAGTGGAACCCGATCGGACTTATACAACGCGAGATACAGATAACTAAAGCCATCTATTGGAAAAATAATGGATTTCTTTTTACTACACCTGATATTTCAAAGTTGAAGCCACTCTCGTCTGCATTATAAATTTCTTCAACTCCGATAGCTGAGATGTTAGACTTTACGCTTGAAACAAATAATTCTGTAATATCTTATAAGGTGTTAATATCTTCAAGCGTATATCATGTCCTGAATGTTGTTATTTTGCGAAAAACAATCCTGTGCACATTCTTAAATTTGCAAATCAATAAATATTTACTTGCCTTGAATAATGAAAATAAATGTTAATTATGATTCGAATATACAAATCTACTCGTCGACTACTATGTTAAAATAATTTTAACTACTTCGACGAGAATTGGACATGTAATTAGGTAACGATTGGCGTCCCTTCGATAATAACTTGTAAGTTTTATATATCGTTTAATACAAGCAATATGTCAAACTTTATAAGATCAACGTAATATTATGTTTTATATTTCTTTGTACTGAAGAAGGACTGAAATATCTACAATGATAGCTATCCGTTAGATTGAAAGTTGACCCTAACAATAATATGTTTTTCACATAAATACACCTATGCTCTTTTTTATCGTTTACTTGCCTTGACTTCGGATAAATCCACTTAGTACTTTGCCTCCAAGGCCCAAAATTTTAAATTCATATAATAAACAATAGATTTTCTATCACAAGTTTCTTCAAACTTTTGTAGTACATATCCCGTAATAAATGCTAATTTATCTATATTTATTCCACCTCTTTCTATACTCTCTTCCCACTTGTATATCTGCTGTAAATTTTTAACCTTACGAAACTTGCTCTGTACGCCAGTTAAAGCTCGACGAACCTTCATTCCGCTTTTCCAGAACTCCACAGCTTTTCTCTTATAATTAAAGTCAATCTTCTCACCTTCCTCATCAACAATGCATTCTTCAGCTTCAAAACTGTCATCATCTTCTTCTCTTTATGTAATATACTCTATAATTTGTACTTCAGATGACTCTAATGGATCAGCAAAATCAAACACATAATCATGTTCCAATAATGATGCCAAACGTATGTTCTGAAAATTATGTAGAATGTCCCGAATTTCATTATGAACTTCAATTTCCAACGGTGTTATAGGTGTCTGTGTTATATTCGCAATTTGAAACGTAGTCATTAATATATTTATTATGTTTGCAACATTAATCGTCGTCATTTTATAAAGAATTCTATCAAGCAATGATCACAAATTTTTTAATAGAATCATAACTGCTCACTGTCGTAACTGAAACGAGGAATAACATTTTCTCGCACATATTTATAATATATGAATCAAAAGACGCAATAAACTTATCTGCCATATAAATATTTCCAAAACCCGACATCTAATCTAATATAATCGTCAGTATAACCTTTAGTTGTTGACGCACAACATTTAATATTAATTAACCTTTGCAACTTATATGATGTATAATAATAAGCCTGCTCACAGTTTCCGTAATCTTCCCGATTTCGGAGACAGCAATTCCTCTTACTTTATTTTACATCTAGTCTCCTCACAATTAAAAAGGATTTTACGTTCTCCAGCATTCATATATTGTTTCATACCTATCCTTAAACGTTAATTTATCGTTCTACCGCTGTTTCAAAAACTGTAGCAAGACGTATGAATTATCTAGTGCTGTGTGATTATTGGTGTTCATATAACATACTACATATAGAACAGATAAGTAAACAATATTGAAGTAATATTCTTTTTTAAAAGTACCATTTGAATCCTACCAAGATTATTATCTCACATGCAAGGTAAGCTTTTGTCAACATACAGAGAATGATATATCTTTATCCACAACATCCCTATTTCTTGGCACACACGTTACTATTTTTATACAAACGAATTAATCTCTGCTCTTGTTTATATCTTATGTAATACGTTGCAATATCATTAAAATTAAGTTCTTCTCATTTTACAATGGAAAAATATCAACTCGATAACAAGACGGTTATCGAGTACAGCGTAATTCAAAAGCACCTACCTACAGTGCGGCGCCTAGCTCTGTGTAATCTCAATTTCTAAAAAATGTAATCGCCTCCAGTTTCTATTGTTTTATATGAATGAATTTGATATACGATGCTCTTTATTTTTGCCCTAAGAACATAAAAATGTTTGAAAGTAACAAGGAAGGGGGAGGGAGTTTCAAAAATTTTTCAATTCTGCAAAATCTGAATACAGTTGCAAAGAGTATGAAATACACTACAACTTTCATATAAACCATTTTTGCATATACCTCGTACTTTAAAACATATACTCTGAAGATGAATTTCTTTCCTTCAAAGGGGTTTCACCCCCTCAGACTGGAATTCTGCACGAACAAAAAATAGTTTTGCATTACGGATGAATTATTTTACTTCCACACAAAATTTCAGAATTTTTTGAATTTCCGCGTTCCCTAACCTTCCTTGTAAGACACATACAATGTCGTTATCAATGCCAAAAGGCCGTCCAGAGTGGGGTTGATCTTTCAAGTTGGAATCACCATTTCGAAATCTGCTAAATTACTTTTTAACTGTCCGGAAAGCAGGAGCGCGGTCCAAATAAACGCTCTGAATGTTTTTTTATACAGTCCCAACACTCACACCTTTCCGAAATTCGTATAGGATTACATGCCGCAAATGCATTTTTTCGTTCTCCATTTTTAAAAATTTCTCTTACGCACAAATCGATTTATCTGAACGACGCTTGACGTTAAAGTGACATAAGACACTATCACCTATTCGGTGCATGCAACATAACCAAACAAAAACACCGGAGCTCCGTCATGTAGTAAGTTAATGCCATTTATGAAATTCGGGCACGAACTTATGCAATCATCCAATAGAAACATCTCCTAAACCAATAGCTTTATTGAAATTTATTAAAAGTGCTTTACCGTGGGTAATTATTGAAATAATAAAAATCTGCTAAAGAAATTAATTGCATCCATCAGTATATAAGGTCGGTATAATAATATGTTAAGTCGCAGGGGGCTGGATTAGGCGAGCAAGGGGTAGGAGCAATTCGTAGAATAAATCATGCCATTGGCATAACATTGTTTGACTATAACAATTGCAGATGTGTGAACTGATGTGTTGTGCTGGTGGAAAAGCACTTTTTTCTTTTTTAAATGCCTTTTTTTACGATTTTCTTTTTCAAACATTCTAATAATGATGCATAATATGCGCCAGCCAAAATTTTTTCTTTTTGAAGATAATCGATAAGCAATATGCCATAGCTATCCCAGAAAACAGTCACCATAACTTTTCTAGCCGAATGAGACATATTTGCCTTCTTTAGAGCATATTCGCCTGAAGTCCACTGGTTTGATTATTATTTTTTATTTTCAGGTGTGTAATGGTGAATTCATATTTCGTCAATTATTAATATATTCGTCAGTTATGAACTGATGCAAAAAATCCTTTGTATTATGCTTGAACTATGCTTGTATTATGCTTTGTATGTACCATATGCTTGAACCGATCTAAATATTTCTTTGAAATGTTATATTGTCGAAATGTATAAATATCGAATGCATTTTTGGTCTAATGTCACCAAACGCGGCACCCATTTCGCAGTCAGCTTTCTCATACCTAAATCTTCATATAATATTTTAAACACACATTCAGAAGATACACTTGCATCTGCTATCTTTCTAACTTTCAGTCTCCGATCATCAAGTACGATTTGATACATTTTGTTGATCGTTTCTTCAATGGTTGCAGT
This sequence comes from Harpegnathos saltator, assembly GCF_003227715.2. Lineage (NCBI taxonomy): Eukaryota > Metazoa > Arthropoda > Insecta > Hymenoptera > Formicidae > Harpegnathos > Harpegnathos saltator. The sequence continues at coordinate 53,568 of NW_020229931.1, forward strand.
TTTTGGGCAACCCGGGTGCTTGTCATGAAGCACACTTATATGACCACGCTTAAACTTGGCAATTCAAACTTTCACCGTTGAGAACAAAGAAGCAAAGTCACCGTAAACAGAATTCAACTTAGTTTTTCCGTTCTTTTTTAAATTCAAATATTTAATCACGGAACGATATTCGATTTTTTCATCGTTGAAAAAAAACTGACACGCCAACTACAACTAACTGTCAAAACAAAACTAAACGTCGCATATAACTAAACATTTGGAGGCACTTATTAAAAAGATGTAACTTTCACACCTTGTAACAGTTTCCAACCAGTAACGTCATCTTCACATTCAGGTTCAAAACTTATCAAACAACCTATGTACATTAATGTATAGTGGGATGCATCATATCGTGCCGCGTCCGGGGAAGTAGTGGATCCGCTAGAGAAAGAAGCATGGAGAAAATGCGCAGTAGGAGGGGACTGCCAAAGGAGAAGTATACTTCCCCTGACGCGATATGATACACCTCAGTGTACATGGCGATTTTTTATGTTTGTATAAAATATTTATAATATTGTTATTATTGTTGTTATTACAACGTCCAAAAACTAGAATAAAATTAATATATTCAATTAAAAACATCATTTTACACTCATAATGAATATTTTGTATAACAACTTTTATATAATTATTGTTATATTATTATTATATTTGTTAGGTTATCTTAAAAACTATCAAGTTTCTAACGCTATAGCATTTGCAAATTGCCCTAAAAATAGCATAAACTCATTATCAATAATGCAGAATACTATGATAATGAAACTCTTTTAATGAGATGTTCTTTTTTTAATGAAGTTTTGCTTTTATCTATAATTAAAAGAAGAATTCACTTTTACATCTTTCATAATAGTCATAATAAATTTATTGAACAAATAAAGATAAATGAATAAATACTTACAAATACTTGATATAAATAAATCATTAAATAAAGAATATATGAAAGTTAAATTTTATTAATACCTAAGTGCATCTTCCTGGTCCAATCGTGCAAGTATATATTGCTGAATGTCTCTGATGATTTGAGACTTTCTGAGATCGTCCAACGAGATTTTACGAAAACCGGTGAACATGCGTGAAATTGTTTTACTTTGTCGTCGAGCAGTGCAAACTAATAAAAGCCATTGTGGGAATAAATGATGATGATTAGCTAACAATTCAGCTATCGTACGACTGACATGATCATTTTCTCTTCTAGAATCTCTAGTTCCAGTCTGTAGTGAATTTAACGTTTGGCCTTCATCGATGGAATCTACCAATAAAAAGAGACTATTTTTTGGTGGCTCAATTTCTAATAACGGAAATAGTAGAGCTTTTTTCAAGGCATCATCTGGGTCTCTATCTAAAACCTTTGGCTGCAAAGCGGCCTGTATCTCTGGATCAGTTTTCAATTTTTCAACATAAGCTTCTGCGACAGCTTCTTTAGAAGAAAGAACTGTAGTAGTAGATGATGTAGTCACAGGCGTTGTTACTGTCATCGTCGTCGTTGTTATAGTTTCAGACATTGTTATATTTGTAACTTCTGTTGTAAAAATTGTCGGTGAACTTGATATAGACGACGAATGACGAATTCTCTCAGAGCTAGTTTGAAGTAACTGAGCGACTAAAGATCGAACAAATTGAGCGGGTGACAAAGAAGCCTCACTTCTGGTTTGACAAAAATGCCGAGCCAACAGCCTTCGATTTAAGGATCTTTGATGTCTTGCGGAAGCGTTATTAGATGGCCAGGCTAACTCAGCACAAAATGCCGTCTTCCCGCTTCCTGGCCCACCCACGATTAAAGTGCCACATGTTTTCGATGCTGGTCGCTGTTCTAAGCAGTGAGACAGTTTCATGAAAGCCCACTCTCTGCAGAAAAAACGCTTCTTCTCGATTACTGGTGCATCCATATTGAAATCTTAATGTTAATATCTGTTTGTTTTATTAAATCTTTCTTCTTTGTCTTTTAGTCATATACAAACACGTATATAATTTGCTTGTCTACTTTATTTGACTAATTATTCTCTTGTCCATTTTAAATTATATATTTCATTTATGGAAGTTATTTAAAAAAATATATGTAAATCTTTGGCATAATTTTCAATATATTCGCAAGTTCGAATATTTTCATGTATTTGGCGTCTGTTTCAGATCACTTGAATGTAAAATATCTTATTAGGCAATTGAAATACTACCTAAATGATAACCTTAATAAATTTTTTTTCTATAATTATTAAGATTTTACATCATTTTTTCGAACTTTATGATTAAATGCAGTTTCGAATATTTAAAACTGCTAGTAATTAATTTAAAACTATTGAAGACTAAACTGAATTGTTGGTCTGAAATAACGTGTTGCAATGACTTAGATGTTTAAGTGCAGAAATAAATCTGACTGCACTTCCAACGAAATATTGTAAGCCTCTAAGGCTCTAAGACATCCTCTGACTCCATTCAGGTTTCCCATTGCTTGGTTACTGGCGAACAATAAGTTGGGCACTCTTTTATATGCTACCTGAAACAAGACAAAAATTATTAGATTATTATTATTTTGTAACAACATATATTATATAAAATTCTGACATTGATATGTACTAAAATGTACTAAGAAAATTTCTTCTGAGTATAAAACAATATATATGAACGCATGTTTTTTAGAATAGACTATTTTCTACCCGCATTTATCCCTTCAAAGACAAACGTCCGTAGATCAAAATTCTATTATTTCCAGACCATAGCTATTAATATTTCAACATGCTTATTGCAAAGTTTTGTGTACTACTCACATGCATTCCAATAAGTAAAATGTTAATAGCATACTGATACATTGGCAACAAATTAAATAAGAATATCATATCAGATTCATAGCCATCTGTGTCATGTATTGTCAACAAGATCTGCTGTTATAAATTGACTCTACTTTCGAAACTATGAAATATACGAAAAAATATCTTATGGAAAAGTTTTACAATATTTGATATTTTTTCCAAATAGCATATTCAGATTTATTGAAAATGTTCATTTTATTAACCTATCATCTATTATTTTTGCGAATCTTAAAATTCTTGTAAAAACAAAAATTAAAAAAAAGAAATATCTAATATCAAATCCACATATATTATGATATAAAGCAGATAAAATATATCGACTTCGCCAATTTTCAACAATTTCGCTTACAAGTAAATCCACCCAAGTGACACATATCAATTTCTTTGAAATTTGGCACAGATATAAAACTACAAAAAATATTAACGTCACACCTTTCCATTTTTGCCCGTTTTTTATTTTAGAGGTATTTCATTACCCAATCTTCACTCTCCTGTTATTAATAAGTACAAAAGAAATGCATAAAAACAAAATTGAATGTAAGATATAGACGTTTTCTAGATCGCATATTATGAATATGAAGTTTAATATATAAAATTATTTGCTTAAATAATAAAATGTTCAAACAAAATATTTAAAATGTTGAAAGAAGTATACATCTTGAAAATTAAGACTTTCATTGAAAAATGTTTCATACAGAAGAGTTTTGTAATTCTGAGAAAGGATAACATGGTATGGCGCCGCATCATCCCGGCGGACCTGGGGATAGGAACATCCCTGAAGGTCCGCCGGGCCCTGAGCGGGGCCTTGTTGATTGAGGTGCCTGGCCTCAACGTCGGGGCATCCGCCGACCGGCTTGCGGAGGAGCTCCGCAAGCTGGCGGCGGAAATAGGCCCCGGTTTTCGCATCCAGAGACCGGTGAAGGTCGCAGCATTGCGAGTAGCCGGCCTGGATGCGACAACCGGGACTGATGAGATGACGGCCGCCGTGGCCCGCGCTGGGGGATGTTCGCCCGGGGAAATATCCCCAGGCGTGATGAACATCACCCAGCGGGGAACGGGCGCGATTGTGGTGCGGTGTCCGCTGGCGGTGGTCGCGAAGGTCGCCGCCGCGGAACGGATCCACGTTGGGTGGACCCGGGCCGGGGTGACGGCGCTGCCCGCTCGCGCAGTGTTGTGCTTCCGGTGCTTGCAACCGGGGCACGTGCGCGAACGGTGCACCAGCGCCGTCGACCGCAGCGACCTATGTTATCGCTGCGGTACCCCCGGCCACCGCGCCAAGGGATGTCAACGGGCGGTGAACTGCCCCGTCTACGCGGAGGCGGGCAGGCCCTCCGGTCATAAGATCGGAGGGCCGGCCTATGCCCCCCCCCCCAGGAAAGAAGAAAAAGAAGAAGGGAGGAGAGAAGGGACGAGGACCGGGAGGAGCGGGAGATGCAAAGGCGGCGGGAGCCCGAGACGCCGCCGATGTACCAGCCCAACCCACACCGGAGCAGCCAAGGGAGGGGAGCGAGTCCCCTTCCCCAAAGAGGGACCTTGAGGGGAAAACGAGCGCTGGGGAACTGCCGGCTCTCATTCCAGCGGGAACCTAGAAGGAGGAGGACCAACCGCTCATTCAGCTGGATTGGGAACCGGAAACGACTCCAGGTCTGGAGGGGTGGAAGGAGGAGCCACCAGCTGCAGCTGGAGAAAAAGGAAGGGGAGAGAGGACCAGGGACTGGACCTTCTGACCGAGGACGCCGAACGGGAGGAGCCGGCAACAGAGGAGGGGCAAAGCTCCAAGGTGAGGAGGGTGGAGCCCACGGGTCCACTCCCAACAACTGTAGAAGAAGGGGAGATGGAGGGAACGCCACCCCCATCTCCCCATTCAGCCGATTCCTCCTCATACTCCCGAGAGGAAGGAGTCGCGAAGGTAGGGACCCCCCGCCACTCCGCGAAGGTACCTGCAGATGGGGCCACCACGGCCGAAGTCTCTCCCGGGGAATCCGAGACGGCTCTGCCGTCGGAGGATGACCAGGGGGGCTGAAGTAGGCAGCCCGGAGGAGGCGTGCAAGGCTTAGCCTTCACGCCACTCCGGGCCCTACAGGCCAACGTCGGCCACGGCGCCCAGGCTCAGGACCTCTGCATACAGAGGATGACTGAGCTGGGCGCCGGGCTGGCGGTGGTCGCCGAGCCGATCTGGACCCCGGTTCGCAGTGCGAACTAGTTCGGCGGTCCGGACGGCTCGGTGGCCCTGGTGGCAAACCCTGCGACGAAGACCCCACCCTGTGTATTCAGGGAATCGGGGCCCTCGTACGTGGCAGTCGATTGGGGGCCGGTTACTGTGGTGGGGATATATCTTCCCCACCGCAGGAACAGGGCCGGTCTCGGACGTCCTGCCCCGATTAAGGCGGTCCTGGACAGGGTCGGGAAGCTGGTACGAAGGTGCCATCTCCGACCAGTCATAGTTGCCGGGGACTTCAATGCCCACTCGGAAGGGTGGGATTGCAGTCCCCGGCAACGGGACCGCCGGGGGGACATCGTGATCGGCTGGGCGGCGGGACTGGGCCTCATTCTGATGAATGAGGGCTCAAAGAGTACCTGCGTGCGGCCGGGGGGGGGGTAGAGCCTCGGTCATTGACTTGATCTGGGCGACCCCCTCGGCCGCCGGGTTCTTCCACGAGTGGAAGGTGGAGGCGGAGGGGGAAATACTGTCTGACACATAGTGTGGACCTTCCGCCTCCCCAAACCCGAGCAGGTGCTCATCCGCCATCCGCCGGGAACTCCCTCTCCCCAAGAGATGGGCCCTCAATCGGCTAAACGCGGACAGGTTTCGGGCGGCTGTCCTTGTGGCATCCTGGCACCTGGGAGAGGTGCCAGGAGGGAGGGACCCCGACCCCTGTAAAGGGGCCGAGGAAATAGTGAGCATTGTGACGTCGTGCTGCGACGTCGCGATGCCCCGATCCCGCCCCCGTCGCCGCCGGGCCACGTATTGGTGGAGCGAGGAGCTACGGCGGCTCCGATACTTCGCCATAGCTGCCAGGAGGCAGCTGACACGGGCCCGGTGAGAAGACGGGGATGCCGCAGGGGTGAAAAGGGATTACCTCGATGCGAGGGAAGCCCTAAAAGCCGCCATCGCCCAGGCAAAGCGAGCGGCCTGGGAGCAACTAGTGAGCTCCCTGGACGACGTGGGAGCGCCCTTACAAAAGGGTGACTGGGAAGATTCGCCCTTGGGCGCCCCCGCCGACCGAACAGTTGGACCACCAGGCCCTCAATGGGCTCCTGGATGCCCTCTTTCCGAGGGCAGAAGGGGGCCCACCCAGGATTCCTCCTCCAGAAATGGAGGAGGGAGACTGAGACGAGGGTCTGGAGGTCAGTCCGGAGGAGCTCACTGGGGCCAGGAAGGGGCTCGGGGTCAAGGGCAAGGCCCCTGGCCCCGACGGAATTCCTGGCCGCGCCTGGGCCCTCGCACTCGGCGAGGGAAACCTGTTCGCGGCCACCCGCAGGGTACTGAGCGGGTGCCTTAGGGAGGGGGTATTCCCCCCAGAGTGGAGGAGGGCCAAACTGGTCCTCCTCCCCAAGGAGGGAAAAGCATCCGGTAGTGCGTCGGCCTATAGGCCGATATGCCTGCTGGACGAGGCGGGCAAGTTGCTAGAACGCATCATTGCCGACCGCCTCGTCCGGCACCTGTCCTCAGAGGGGCCGAACCTTCACGATCGCCAGTATGGGTTCAGGCCCGGGAGATCAACGCTGGACGCAGTCCAGTGCCTCCGGGGCCTGACCCAAGCGGTCGTGGAGAGGGACGGCGGGGTGTTGCTGGCAGTATCCTTAGATATAAGGAATGCCTTCAACACCCTGCCATGGCCGGAGATAGGGCGGGCACTCGTGCATCACGGTGTGCCCGCTTATCTCCGGCGTATCCTCTCGGCCTACTTCGGGGGCAGGGACCTCGCCTTCCCAGTGGAGGGCAGGGTCCAAGGCCGGCGCACAATGGAACGCGGTGTTCCGTCTTGGGCCCCCTGCTGTGGAACATCGCGTTCGACCGGGTGCTGAGAACTCCGCTCCCCCCGGGCTGCCACGTCATCTGCTATGCGGATGACACACTAGTGGTGGCCGGGGGGGAGAGCTGGGGGGAAGCCCGCCTCCGAGCGGAGGCGGCACTGTCATCGGTGGTGGGCACCATAAAGGACCTGGGCCTGTCGGTGGCGCCCCAGAAGACCGAAGCCGTATATTTTTACGGCAGAGGTCGAGGGGCGCCTCCGGAGACTCAGGTCCTTGTGGATGGCGTCCACGTCCGCGTCGGGCCGACTATGAAGTATCTCGGCCTGACGCTGGACAGCCGTTGGAGTTTCGGGCCTCATTTTGGGAACCTGGCCCCCAGGGTGCGCAAAGCGGGCTTGGCGGTTGCCAGCCTCATGCGCGCCCAGGGGGCCCAGGATGGATGGCTCGCCGCCTGTATGTCACGGCCGTGCTCTCGATCGCCCTATACGGGGCGTCCATATGGACATCCAGCCTCTTGGTCTGTCGAAGGGGAAAACGCTCCCTTTGGCAGGCCTTGAGGTCGGTATTAATCAGAGCGATTCGGGGGTATCGAACCGTGGCATACATGGCGGCGACCACCCTGGCCGGCGTCCCTCCCGTGGAGCTCCTTACCGAGGAGAGGTCCATCCTCTATTGTCGGGTGAAGGAGCTCCGCGGGAAGGGGACGCTAACGGCCAGGGAGTTGAAGGGCCTGAAACTCCAGGTCAGGGACCGGACCCTTCGGAAGTGGAAGGACGAATTGTCCGACCCGAAGGAATCCGGTCCCACAACGGCCGCGGCTGTCCGCCCCTGCTTGTCTGAAATGACGGGCAGGAGGGGACGTGGAATGACATTCCACCTGGTGCAGATGCTGACCGGGCACGGCTGCTTCGGTCGGTATCTGCACCGGATAAGAAAGGAGCCCACCACTCGATACCACCACTGCCCTATCCTCGAGGACACGGCGCACCACACCCTGTCTGCATGCTCCGCATGGGACGGGGAGCGCCGGGTCCTCGAGGGGGCGGTGAGGTGCCGAAGGGGGGAACTCTCGCTCCTGCGCATGGTTATGGCCATGGGGGGGGGGAGGAAGCGTGGGACGCAGCGGCCTCCTTCTGCAGGGAGACCATCTCGCAGAAGGAGGCCGCGGAGTGGGGACGCCGACCGGAGGTGCGCCGCAATAGGCGACGCACTGGTCAGCGGTCCCCAGAAAGGGGAATCGGCAGCGGGCCCGAGGTGGCGTCGGCCGAGGAGGACCTGCCTGTCCGCAGGGACGGGACAGACACTCCTCGGCCGCCTCGGGCTCGCCTCCGTCCGGGCGGGGGGGACTAGGTTTCCCTGGTCCCCTCCCGCGCGGTCGGACAGGTAGGACAAGGGGGAGTGGCGTCCTGGTTGGGCCCACTCCCCCAAAACCCTCCCCCTTGACTAGCAAGGAGGGGGGTAAGGAGGAGGGGTGGATGTCCCTTTCCTCCTAATAGGTGATACCAGAAGGCCAACCGGTGGGGCAACCCACCGGGAACCGCGCCCTGGACTCCCTTTGTGGGACAGGGCGCGATACGTTGATGGCGTGTGGCTCCCGGAGAGCCCTGGGGCCGGGGGGTTGGGGAGGGAATGCGGGAGCAGTTCCCCTAACTCCCCACCCAACGGCCCGACAGGTAGACATCCCGCAGGGGTTTTAGTCGGTAGGAATCCGACATAACCCCCTCCCCCCCAAGAGGAGGGGGTATCCATGATGAATTTCCCCTGCGTTACCAAAAAAAAAAAGGATAACATGGTGTTATATACAAAATGTCTTAAATCGTCCGGAAACCCGCGGATAACTTTGCAGGATCAAGTTTTCATGAAAAAAATTTAAATACAAAAAGTTGTAGAAAATCGAGTAACTTGATAGTGAACTTGAATTTGATCTTGGCCATGACCTTCAAAATCATTTGAAAGTTAACTTGCGCTTTTTAAATGGGAACCCTTATTTTTTATTACGCTGTTTTTTTTCTACTAATTAATTTGAACAACTTTTGTCTAAAACATTTCTTTATTTGCCTAATATTTTTTGAGATATTTGAGGAAAACTTGATAACTTTTTCAATATTTAACTCACGATATCTCGCTAACTATTTGGCGGCAGAAAAAGTGGTACTAGACTTTCTTGCTTTATTTAGTCTCAAGAATATATTGTTACAATAATTCCCTGATTTTTGTTAATTTTATGATTTTGAAATTTCCAAAAGTCAGTAAGTTAACAAAAGTCAAGGTGCTATTGTAACAATATATTCTTGAGACTAAATAAAACAAGAAAGCCTAGTACCATTTTTTCTTCAGACAAATAGTTAGCGAGATATCGTAAGTTAAGTATTGAAAACGTTATCAAGTTTTCCTCAAATATCTCAAAAAATATTAGGAAAATAAAAAAGTTTTAGACAAGAGTTATTCAAATTAATTGGTAGGAAAAAACAGTATAATAAAAAATAAGGATTCCTATTTAAAAAACATAAGTTAACCTCCAAATGACCTTGATGGTCATGGCCAAGATCAAATTCAAGGTCACCATCAAGTTACTCAATTTCCTATAACTTTCGTATTTAAAGTATTTCATGAAAACTTGTTCCTGCAAAGTTATTCGGGGGTTTCGGTATTTTTAAGACACCCTGTATACAGGCTGTATAATTTCACCGGGACGGTGAAATATCACAAAAACTAAGCATTTCAGAAAAGAATATTTCAAATAAAAATTGTAGGGTTTCAAAAGATCTATTTACTGACATTATGAGTTTGACCTTGGGTGGCGTCGCCAAAGTCAGGACAAGGTCATCTTGAATTTTTTAAATAGGACCCCCTATTTTTTATTGGATATTCTTATAGCCCTTTTCAAAGCACTATAATTTTTTCACTTTAAGTAAGCCGTTTCGAAGTTATCCAGCTTTCTATGATAAGATGTCCAGCCAGCGGCTGGAGCAATTTCGTGATTTGTATTTCAGACACATATAATATTAAAGTAATACTATTGTACTAAATTTATAACAGCACTAAAATTCACCTTCGAATCATTTCACATCAATTGCAATGAATTTGACTTGAAGTAGAACACATTACTTGTACATGATACGCATTGTTTCATACGAAAAAGATAAATGATTTTCCTTAGTGATTTTTCTTTCTTTAATTGAATTATCGATTTTGTTATCTAATTAATATAAATTTCTATTTATTGGATAAATATTTTTGTTTCCTAGCTTATTCGTTAGACTTTACCTTTTCTTTAAAAGATTAACATCATTCTCAAACGCTTTTATAAGGAACCCTTCAATTTTTTATTTTGCTTATTTCTGTACATTTCTTTTCCATTTAGTTCGTTTTAATGTATTGCTGATAGTTATTCACTCGTTTCAAAATTTTTATCTCGATAATTTACATCAATTGAAATACAACACCTTGCCGAACGCGATAAAATATTTGTCTCGATGATGAGGGGCATCAAGATGTAAAGGATCTTTTCAATGTAACTTTTCGAGATACTTCTATTTCAAAATCAACTGTTGAAAATACTGTAAGGTTGGAAAAAACAGGAAGCGTTAAAAATCGTCTTAAAACAAGAAGGCCTGCCGTAGCAACAAATGAAGAAAAGGCACTGGATGTTTTACAATCATTCGTAGAGAATTCTCCATAAATTTCTGTCTGCAGAACTGCTTAAGAACATGAGATAAATCCTATATCTATACATAAGATATTAAAAAAGAATAAATTTTGCCCTTACAAAATACGACTTGTTCATGAGCTAAACGAAAACAATTTTGATCGACGTGTTCTGTGAAACTACAGTCTTCTCACAAGGAGATGCCACGAACTGCTAACTCTACTTTTGAATGAGCTATAGTGCATTCGAAAGGGGAGGTCGAGAGTATAAACCGTGTCAGAGCTTTTGGGTATATGGGCTTTAGTTTCGGAGAAAATTTATTGTAAAATGATGTATTTTTCAGCTGTACGGTAAGTACAATGGATAGCCATAATTTTGCATGAAGCGCGCTGGCTGTGCAAGTTAGGCGTGCGGCTACTACTTTGCGTCCGTGCGAGCAGAGTTCAATTCCCCGTAGTGACAATTTTTTTTTGTTTTTTTTAGAATAAATGATTGTTTATGAATTAATTGTAAATTTATTTATTTATTATTCGTTATAGTAAGAGAACGTATACATAATGAAAAATATCAATAAATTTTGTGTTTTTATTGTACTGTGTCTTTATTCATTATAAAATTCCGACATCACTGTACAATGTTGCAGGTGATAATTTATATAAAAACATTCGAAGCATAAATGGATCGCACACCATGGACATTTTATAAACGAAAACTGTGTATTGCAGATACATTTTTTCTTATGTACATCCGGTGGAAAACACAATTGATTAACATTATAAAATATGTCACGTTTATCTGCTAATTTTGACGCGTACCAAGCGAATTCAATCATTTTTACATATCGCGGAGCACATAATAAATAATGAGTTAATGATTGAATTCGAATTACATCATATCGCGAATTTAATTCTTTCTGTTCTTCGCTAACCATAATATCCGGACAATTTTGAATACGTTTTATAATAATTTTCACTTGCCTATAAAAATAAACGTCGCAAGGTTGGCAGATTGGAGTACATTTTGGCGGTATTATTTGCAAATTGCATGTTGGTTTGTTTTCATCATTTACAAAAATTTCATTGTACATATGAATATTTTTTTGACTTCCCCAAGAGTCGACTATCATCAAGAAGGAATTGTTTCCAACATACAGTTTTACAACTGTTTTTAAATATTCTTTATACAATTGAGAGGTCAGTTTACCCGACTTTGAACAAACGACAATAACATTTTTACATAATTTTACAAGTTCGTCAACTTTTGCTTTGACACGGGCTCCAAATGTGTCTCCAAGTTCTTGTAAACATACAAAAACTTTATTTAATAATATTCCGGATTTTGTCATGGAATATTGAACAGTATACGAATGAGTTATCTTATTTAAGTCGCCTATAAAAAGTTCTACTGTTTTTTCACCCTTATGTGTGTACGTTCTTGAAACATTAGCTTGATACTCACAACCTGTTTGATCTGTATTGATAATATAATCAGAATCGTAATCCGTAGAAATTGATTGTATCAAATTTTGAAATAGTATTGCAGATTTGGAAACTTCTTCTGGCGATTTCATTTCTCTTTTGGATACATAGCGAACGACGCGACGATTAGAAATGCCACAATTTTTAATAAAATTCGTTACCCAAGATGCCGATGCTGTAAATTGAAAAACGTTTCCTTCTGTTTCATTGTCTGCATCTCGAAATTGCATTGCAGTAGCCATAGCCCACTGCTGTAATTGTCGCCTTGTTATTAATTGTTTATGGTCACGTGCTTCAGAAAATCGATCATAGACACATTTTTTTACATTATCCAGTTTTTCTGCATAAGTGCCACCATTTATTACATCTTTTCTAAATCATGCAGTTTTGTGGCGTAAATGTTGTTTAAATCGCTTTTGTAGACCATGAAAACTCCACGTTGGATGCTCGTTTGCGGTCATAACAATCTTTAATTTTGTATCAAAAGGCACTCTATCCTGATATGAAACTTTCTCAGGTGGCACATATTCTTCCTCCGATGTTGATGATGTCGATTCTTGCAGTTCCTCTTCTTGAATATTCTCTACTTCTTTTTCGTTTGGTGAAAAATATTCCACATCTTCTACCATCATACATTTTCCTAACATTGAAACGAAGCTTTCGAATAATTTTCCAGCAACCTCTTTAGTCGAATGCGTAAATTTTTTGGGTACTTCAGCATAAATCAAATCAAATTTTATTAGCATATCTGCAAAAAAGGAAATATCTTTGTATATTTCTGCATATATTCACAAATGTGAGTGTTTATAAAAATATACACACAAATTATTTAATTATTGTTATTTGATTATTAAATTATTTAATTACTTATTACCTTTAAAATATGCAATGCTGTCAGATAAATCTTCTTTTGTAATATCACACTTTGCCAATGCTTGGATATGTTCTTTCAAAAACAAATCCACACTTGACCCTTCCATTTTTATTATATAAAATCAATTTAACACAAAGGATGCTCGCAGACTTGCTTACTGATCGACACACGTGAGAACAGTGAGGGAAATCCAACGGACTTTAGGGTCACGGTCCTAACGGTTGTTGCCTGTGCGCATGTGCCACAGACAAATACTAGAAACTTCTTAAAAAGTCCGTTATATGATGCAATTCGAATTCAATCATTAACTCATTATTTATTATGTGCTCCGCTATATGTAAAAATGATTGAATTCGCTTGGTACGCGTCAAAATTAGCAGATAAACGTGACATATTTTATAATGTTAATCAATTGTGTTTTCCACCGGATGTACATAAGAAAAAATGTATCTGCAATACACAGTTTTCGTTTATAAAATGTCCATGGTGTGCGATCCATTTATGCTTCGAATGTTTTTATATAAATTATCACCTGCAACATTGTACAGTGATGTCGGAATTTTATAATGAATAAAGACACAGTACAATAAAAACACAAAATTTATTGATATCTTTCATTATGTATACGTTCTCTTACTATAACGAATAATAAATAAATAAATTTACAATTAATTCATAAACAATCATTTATTCTAAAAAAAACAAAAAAAAATTGTCACTACGGGGAATTGAACTCTGCTCGCACGGACGCAAAGTAGTAGCCGCACGCCTAACCTGCACAGCCAGCGCGCTTCATGCAAAATTATGGCTAACCATTGTACTTACCGTACAGCTGAAAAATACATCATTTTACAATAAATTTTCTCCGAAACTAAAGCCCATACACCCAAAAGCTCTGGACACGGTTTATACTCTCGACCTCCCCTTTCGAATGCACTATAGCTCATTCAAAAGTAGAGTTAGCAGTTCGTGGCATCTCCTTGTCAGATGAAGCAATGTTTCAATTAAACGGTATTGTTAATAGACATAATTGCAGATTATGGTCAGATACAAACCCTCACTGGATATGGGATCACAATACGCAATATCCATAGAAATCGTCATTTGGACAGGAATATTAAATAACAGATTGATAGGATCATTATTTGATTAAAAGCAACTTGATAGCCCATTCATATGAAGACATACTGAGAAATCAAATCGTCCCTGCAAACAACGCGATCGTTAGTAAAAACTTTCAACAGATGTGGTTTCAACAGGATGGTGCACCACCGCATTATGGACAAAACATTCTGTCGTGGCCTTCGCGCCTGATGCACTAAGGCCGGTTAGGTTTCGGGTTCATTCGTGATCTTAGGGATTGGGATCCCGAGTTTCGCCGGTCCAGGAGAGACAGAAGTAATCGGTCGTACAAAATAAGATGGCGTTTATTCGTTCCTCCTTACACTTGCGTTTACGTACTAGTGTAGAATAACGGATTTATACGTTAACTATCGAGACGCTCAATTCTCGGTTCAATCTTCTATCTGTTCTTCCTCTTCAGCTCCAGTCTTATACACTCAAACGCAAAAAAACCCGGTACACTAAAAATTTGGGACAAAATTACAAAATTTCAAATGATCATAACTTGGTAAATAATGAAGATACAAATATGCGCAGAAATGCAAAATGAAGCTTGAAACGTCCTCTTTAAGAATATCTGAATGGCAATTATGCTCGGCCATTCTTTTCAAAATGGCGGATGATAAAGTGAGAGGATGCAAAATTGATAATCAAAGGTCCGTGTTTGCGATGGTGCATGGTGTGCATCAGGCATCGCAGCGTAATGAGACCAAATGCACATGAAAGTATAGAGTGTTATCTTGAAAATGCTACTTTACCGAGCTCGATGTGATCATTTTTCACTGAGTTGTTCCAAATTTTGCTAAAAATGCGGTTTTCTTATTAAATTTGCATAATTCAGTGAATAAGTATCGCATCAAGCTCTATAACGAAGTATTTAAAAAAACACATTCTATAGTTTTAGGTATTTTTCGTCCCATTGAGCTGCGACACTTACTTTGCTCCATGCGCCGTCGCACGCTCGAACCTTTTTTTAGCAACTTTTCATGTTCTCCTTTTTATCACCCGCCATTTTGAAAAAATATCGTTGCGCACAATTTCGATAGATCTTTCGAAAAATACGGTTTCAAAGCTTTCAAACCGTTTTTGAAATTTGCTGCTAGGATATTTAGGTGTCGAGATATTCAATTTCGAATTTGCAATAAATGTCGATTCAACGAGGCTTAAGGGGTTAAGAGGCTTTGCGGTTCGTTTGGCTCTTTCATAATTTCAATAGCTGTGTTCATGTTTCTCTATATAATAATTTACATAACCAGCACAATATATTCAATGATTTGCATTTATTATTTTGAAAGCCAGGGAAATGAAAGTAAAATTCAATTTAGATTCTTCATTTTGTGTAATCGATATTACGTAATAAAGATGAATTGCTTTTTAAGATACCGCTGTCATTAGCTCAAATTATGGTTGTAAGTCTTCCCAATATAAACCGCATGGAGTTTTACTGGTAGGAAAAGTCCCATTGTATGTAATGTGTGTGCGTGTGTGTGTGTGTGTGTGTGTTTGTATACCACAAGGATAAGGACCCTGTGGTTCGTCAGCTCCACAGTATTTCAAGATTTCACACCCTCCTTGTGGTGTGTGTTTGTGTGTGTGCGTGTGTGTGTGTGTGTGTGTGGTGTTACAGCAGAGATAAGGACCCCGCAGTTCGTCACTCCTGCAATTAATGACTCCAAACCCTCTCTGCTGTGTGTGTGGTGTGTGTGTACTAATAGTGGGTATGACTGCCTCGTGCGCGTATTACCTCATTCATACGATCAGGCATACTCCTTATTAGTCTTTTAATTTCATCCTGCGTAATTGTATTCCATTCGTTTTCGAGAATTATTCGCAGTTCTCGCAGTGACTGAGGAGCAGGTACGTGATTTCGTACTTTCCTGCCGAGGTTGTCCCATAAGTGTTCGATTGGATTTAAATCTGGACTATTTGCTGGCCAATCGAGTCGATTTATGCCAATTTCATCGAAGAAATCAAGCACTCTTCTCGCAGTGTGTGGTCGAGCATTGTCTTGCATAAACAAGAAGTTCTCTCCGATGAAGGGTGCGTAGGGAACAATAGACGGAATGAGTATGTCTTCCACGTATACATCTGCGTTCATATTCTTGTCAAAAAAGTGCAGATCTGTATGAGCATTAGCTGAAATTCCTGCCCAAATCATTACAGAGCCTCCATTGTAGCTGTGCCTCTCACTTACCGTACAGTCTGCAAATCGTTCTCCACCGCGACGATAAACTCGTTCTCGTCCATCTGGAGAATAGACACAAAAACGAGATTCATCGCTAAAGAGTACTTTGCTCCAGTCTGCGTAAGTCCAGTCTCTATGCTCAACTGCAAAATTGAGTCGAGCTACGCGATGGTGACATTTAAGCAAAGGTACAGCTGCTGGCCTGCGCGAAAGCAGATTTTGTTCCTTTAATCTTCTCCGAACGGTGTTAACGGATACATTAATGTTGCGGACATCCCTTAAATTGTTTCTAATTTGAACAGATGTTCGATGTCTGTCTCTTAACGAATTTGAAACAATAAATCGGTCATCATTGTGATTGGTACATCGAGGACGTCCCGAACCAGGTCTTCTATGGAAAGAATTGGTTTGTAGTACCTGGCATAAGCACGTTGCACAGTTGACACTGGCAAATCAAGTGCCTGAGCAACGTACCTTCGACTTCTGCCATCTTCAATTAAAGCAATAACTTGAGCAGCCTTTTCAGGATTTATCGTCGCCATAATCGACGCAATAATTTCGATGCGAAACAATCAATTATGGTTTAAATTGATGAAGTTGCACGAAGCAACGCGCCTCGAAAGGAAAAGATCACGGAAAAAGAAAAGTCGCACGAGGCAGCGCTTATCGGAGTGAACACGTTCGGAAAAGGAAAATTGTTTGTCTTTGTTTATTGTCTTGGCACATACATTTAAGAAAAATCCAGTCAAGCCAGGCGTTAAAGCCCGGCGCACCGACAGAATCTCAGTCAAGCCAGAACGTAAGCCCGGCGTACTGACAAACTCGCGAAGTCCAGCGTACAAGAGATAGTGCCACTATCGGCGGTGGACCGTACGAAGGCCAAAAGCTGTACGAAGGCAATCTCTGATCGTCTCCGCGGGCACTCTTATATGCCCTGGGCAGCTCGAACTCGCGTGCGAGCCGAGGGGCTCGCGCGCGCGACAACCCAGATCGCCGCGTCGCGGCGGCTCCGTGGACTAGGAGCGCCAGGGAATTTCGACGTTCAGGTGGCGTCCAGCGACTCGGCATCCGCGCGCCGGGTCACCGCGAACTCAGGCGCGATCCTGAACAGCATATTCAAGCTGTGTACCATAATGGCCAATCGTACGGAGAAGGTAGGGAGCTAGGGACAGCTTCGCGAACTAAAGTGTATACCACAGTGATCATGCGTAACTGAAGGGTAAAGAATGATAACTTTTGATAAAAATTAAATTTCCAATTCGCAAAATTGTGTAAATTATTGTATACAGAATAATGAACGCGGCTATTGAAATTATGAAAGAGCCAAACGAACCGCAGAGCCTCTTAGCCCCTTAAGCCTCGCTGAATCGACATTTGTTGCAAATTCGAGATTGAATATCTCGACACCTAAATATCTTAGCAACAAATTTCAAAAACGGTTTGAAAGCTTTGAAACCGTACTTTTCGAAAGATTTATCGAAATTGTGCGCAATGATATTTTTTCAAAATGGCGGGTGATAAGAAGGAGAACATGAAAAGTTGCTAAAAAAAGATTCGAGAGTGCGACGGCGCATGGAGCAAAGTAAGTGTCGCAGCTCAATGGGACGAAAAGTACCTAAAAGTATAGAATGTTTTCTTTAAAATACTTCGTTATAGAGCTTGATGCGGTACTTATTCACTGAATTATGCAAATTTAACAAGAAAACCGCATTTTTAGCAAAATTTGGAACAACTCAGTGAGAAATGGTCACATCGAGCTCGGTAAAGTAGCATTTTAAAGATAACACTCTATACTTTCATGTGCATTTGATCCCATTGCGCTGCGATACTTGATGCACACCATGCACCATCGCAAACACGGACCTTTGATTATCAATTTTGCATCCTCTCACTTTATCATCCGCCATTTTGAAAAAAATGGCCGAGCATAATTGCCATTCAGATATTCTTAAAGAGGACGTTTCAAGCTTCATTTTGCATTTCTGCGCATATTTGTATCTTCATTATTTACCAAGTTATGATCATTTGAAATTTTGTAATTTTTTCCCAAATTTTTAGTGTACCGGGTTTCTTGCGTTTGAGTATATATCCTGGTGCCTTTGGTATGACTGACACAATAACCTACTTTCGTCTCAGTTAGCAAAGTTGCAAATTTATGTATTACAAATACTTTATGGCGTCAGCACTTTAATCGAATTGTGTATTGCGCGCTTACTAACTAACTGCAACGTAAGGTGGAATAATTAGGACGCGGTTACTTCGTCTTCGTTACGACTTAAGGTAGTCTCTAGATTGCCTAGGTGAGCTATAGTGGCGTTCAAGATTTCGATTTGGTGTTTCTGAGAATGTTGTAGAATCTGTTGGTTATTACTCAGTAAATGCATCTGTTCGGTAATGATTTTCTCGTCATTCGCATCCATCGTTTCAAATAGTATTTTTGCTATGGATCCTATTCCGTCTATCATCCCACGTCGTAGATTAATCTGTGGTGTGTATATTAGATCGATGCTTTTTAGTAATTTCGTTACCCATTCGATGTCTTTTCCTATGACGATGTACAGGTTGTAGCAAGTGGTTCTCACGGCATTCCCTAGATTCGGCTTGTTGCATATTCTTTTTGTCTGGTTGGCGTATTCTTGAAGTCTGCTCATTTTAGTGTTCAGAGAGTGTATTTCCAACTTGATTACTAATTTCCATACTAATTTTGTTTTATACAAATGTCAAATTTTCTCAAAGTAGATTCCGGGATTATGTTGAAATTCCTGTATCTCGTATGCAAGGTCGAAACTGGGTTCTGTAGCAGTTAGCTTTGTCGTCCCAAGGATTAATGCCCTGTAGTTGGACAGAAAGAGATGTTTCGGAATTTCCCTTTTCTCTCTTGTTTTATATTAGTTATCGATGAAAAGTTTTAATCTATTCACATGGGTGTGTATTACTTTTCATCCCTTTTTATCGTATAATTTACATCAGAATTTTTCTCAATTATCTCACACGATCCTATCCATAATGTACCTAGTTTTTTCGATCGTCTTTTCCGGACTGTTTCATCGTATAATAATACTTTATCACCGATTTTAAACGTGACTTTTTAGTTTTTTTGTCGTAATATGCCTTGCTTTTCTGTTTTTCCTGTTTGAGGTGTTCCTTGGCTATTTGGTTTGCAGCTCGCAATCTTTCTTTGACTTCCTGACCGTAGTCGTCAAGGGTGTAAGATGGTTTGGGAGGTTGTAATATAGCGGATGATAGGAGGGCCTGATATCCAATATTAATTCAAATGGAGTAAAATTTGTACTTGTATGTGGTATAGTGTTATAGGTAAACATAGCATAGGGTATCGATTCGTCCCAGTCAGTTTGATCCGAGTTAATATAATGTCGCAAATATTCAGTTAGTGTTCTATGAGATCGTTTTAACGAGCCATTACTCTGGGGATGATATGCAGTTGTTTGAATCTTTTCGATTTTTAATAATTTGCAAATATTCTTGAATATGTTGCTTAAAAAATTTGTCCCTTGGTCTGTTAATACTTTGTCGGGTATTCCGTACTCGAGTATAATTTTGGTCGTAAATTCTTTAGCAATAGTAGATGCTTCTTGATTCGGAATTGGAATTGCTTTACTGAATTTTGTTAGAATTTTGTCTTGGAAAGTTAGTAAATATTTATTTCCATTATTGATTACCGGTAATGGTCCTACAATGTTTAGAACGCATTTTTCAAATGGCTTATCAGGAGTATCGGTGAGCACTAGAGGTGACTTGATGCGGGGCGCTAATTAATTCTTCTGACAATAAATGCATTGGTTAATGTAATTTTTTACGTCTGCTGTGATGTTTTCCCAGTTATGATTTAGTCAAAGCCTAATCAGTGTCCGTTGTACGCCTTGATGTCCTCCTAAAGGGGCATCGTAGTATTCATATAATAATTCCCTTTCTTCTTCTTTACTATATGTTCGTGCAGCACCCGGCTCTTCTTTTTCTTCGTTTTGGATAGTGTCCTCTTTTATTTCAGTACTTACTTTGAGAATAAGTGGGGCGAGGTTTCTGCTCAGAGCATCAGCGTTCAAGTTCGCTTTATGTGACTTATGGATGATGATGGATGGAGTAATTGTATTCTTTTAGTTTTAGTCTCCATCGTACTAATCTTGATCCAGGATCGGTAACATTGAATAGCCAAGTCAAGGGTTTGTGGTTAGTAACTATCTTAAATTTGGTCCCATATAAATAAGGTCGGAAATGTTTAACAGACTATACGATTGTTAAAAATTCCTTCTCGGTAGTATTATAGTTCTGTTCTGCCCGAGATAGTATAGCTCGACTGGCGTATGAGATAGGACGATCTTGTCCTGTTGGTCCTTGCGACAATATCGCTCCTATAGCATGATCGGAAGCATCGGTGGTGACAATAAATTCCTGGTTAAAATCAGGATATTTAAGGACGGGTGTTGTAAACTTTTCTTTTAAAGTGTCAAAAGCGTTTTGTTGCGCTGTGGTCCATATAACCTTTTTACCTTTTTTGACTAATTTCGTGAGAGATTTTGCTATATTCCAGAAATTTTCAATGAATTTACGGTAATATCCTGCTAACCCGATGAATGATTGAACATCTTTTATTTTCACAGGAGTAGGAAAATTATATACGGCTTCTAATTTTGAAGGATCTGGCTTAATCCCTTCATTCGTAATGATGTGCCATAGATATATTACTTCCTTTCGGAGAAATTCGCATTCGATTCGGATTGTAGTTTGAGGTTGCAATCTCTTAAGGTTTGCATTACTTTTTTGAGCCTCTGGTTGTGCTGTTGTAAGCTGGCTCTGTATATAACTATATCGTCCAAATATACTAAACACCGAAGTCCTTGAATTCCATGTAAAACGGAATTCATTAGCTGAAATGTAGCGGGTGCGTTTTTCAAGCCGAAGGGCATTCGAGTAAATTCATAATGCCCGTAAGATGTGGAGAAAGCTGTCTTATCCTTGTCTTGCTCAGCCATGGGGATTTGATGATATCCCGATGCGAGGTCTAATGTCGTAAAATATTTGGAGTTGCCTAGTTTATCTAATACATCAGTTATATTAGATAGAAGAAAGGAATCTCCAATTGTAAGGTCGTCCAGTTTTCGGAAATCTACAACTACTCGCAATTTCTGTTCTGCGGTAGCGCCACTTTTCTTCGGCATTACTAATAAGGGTGCATTCCATTGACTGTTGCTTGAACGTATAATACCGTTATGCAGCATTTGTCGATTTACCTCTAGTTTGTGTTTTTCGGGTAATCGGTAAGGTTGAACATTAACAGGTGCAGTATCAATACGAGTAGTTATTTCATGTTCCACTCGATTCGTGCATGTCAGAGGTTCTCCTTCTAAGTGGAAAATATCGCGAAATTCTTCACATGTATATTCTATAGTCCTTTGTTCTTCAGGGTTCAAATGTGCTAAACGTAGTAGTTTCTTTATTCTTTCCGCGCGCGGTTGTAATATCCCATGTGACTTATGTTGCCGACTTTCAGGATTCGTAATAACATCAGATGCTTCTATTTCTTCTATGGTTAGGCACGGTATCGGAATCTCCGTTGCTTTTTCGGTTAAGTTGATGATACTGATAGGACTGATATTTTCATGTGGTTTTACTAAGCAGTTTCCAATAAATACTCCTGGTAATGCTTCTCGAGCCTTACTATTCCTGTAATATTATGACAAGTGTAAGCTTGTATAATTGTTTCACTCCGTGGTGGTAAAATGATCATACACGGATATAGTGTAAAAATGGCATTACGAATGTGTAACTGCCTTATATTATAATCGTGGCCTTATATTATAAGGTGGCTCCGTATTTCTGCAATAAGTCTATGCCTAGGATGCCATCATAATCGATAGGAAAATCGCCAGGGACTATGTGTATTGAATGTTTTATTTCTTGGTCGAGTAACAATATAGTAGCTATAATTACGCCTAAAGTATTCGTTTTATGCCCGGTTACTCCCGAAACGGTAATTTTCTTGTCGTGAATTAAAGTTTCCCATTTTAAATTTCGTAATTTAAGTAACGTAATAGCAGATCCGGTATCCACTAATAAATATGTCAGGGATCGTTTACTTTTTTTTATTGGTATAGTAATTAAATTTAAACCGGTACAGATTTTCGTTGTCCCATCGGTATAGGACACTCGGTACTCATCCGCTGGGCGAGGAGGTTTAGTCATGAATACTTCTAAGTCTTCTTTGTTGTTATTATTATTTCTTTTATTACTTATTAGTTTCCAAGCTCGTGGCTCGATATTAGCAGCTGTATATTTTTTATAAGTGTGTTCACCATTTTGGAGCCAACATTCCTCGTTGTTATGTCCCGACTTTCTGCAACGTTTGCAGTATTTTTGCATTATATTTATGCGAGGTGTGCTGCTTAGGTAAGAAGTATCGAGTAGGATATCTGCTTACCCTGCAATCACGCTCATAATGACCGAGTTTGCCACATTTCGAACATTGCGGAGTTCGGTCGCAGCGTATATTTTGATTCAGCTTATTTTTTATGAATGGTCGGCTCGATCCTGTTAATCGTTCTTCCGAACTGGCTTCGGCTATGGCTTCATGCAACGTACGATAGTTCTGTGAGCGAACGAGTAACTTAATGTCGTTGTTCAGACTAATCTGATAATTCTATAATGCCTATTTTTGTATTGTTCCTAAGATGACGCGTTTTTGTTCTGTAGTGTCTTTGTCCATCTATCATGGATTCGTAAAACTGCATTGCAAGTTTGTCGGTGCGTAATCCGTACGCTTGCGCACTTTCGCCTACGCGTTGCTTCAAGGAATTAAATTCAATTTGTAAATATGTCGTACTTTTCCTGGTAGAATAGCATATTTCTAATTCTTGTTTCAATTGCTCGAAATTTTGAATATCCGTAGTGTCGAAATCTATCATAGCCTTGCCTTTCAGTTTGGTACATAATATGGCTTCGAGTAACATAGGTTCTTCCTCGGGATTAATATTATTCATAACGTAAGAGCTTGCATTTAGAAATTCTTATAGTTGACTCTGCGAAGTACCGTCAAATTCGGGTATTATATTTCGTGCTTCCTTTAGTTGCATATAATTAGAAGTACGCGAGTGGCGGTTTCGTACATCGTTGTACGGCTGTTCGTCCGTACGTCACGTTCATAGGACCGTGACTTATCAGATTATTATAGTGACTTTCCGCGAGCGCATGGATTTGCTCATTCATATGACACATTTGTTGCCACATTTGAGTTATGATGTCCAAGAGTATTTGTTCGCGTTGGATATCGTAATCTCTATACACGGGGGCTACAGGAATTTGCTCATCTGCATTGTTTATTTGCCACCGGAGTTGGTTTATTTCACCATCAATAGCTAACTCAGTTACATTAGTTGGAGTAGGTGCCATATTGTATGGTTCCGAAATACTAAGAGAATAAGCTACTAAGGCTCGACTATCTTCCCCGGATGCGCGCCTGTCTATCCGCGTATTTAGCCGGACAGGGAATAAGCTATCATCTAATTCGTTAAATTGAAATTCGCGCTGCGTTACCACATGCTCGTGAGTTTCGGAAGAATCGCTATTATCGTACCGTGATTTTAAAGTTCTTCGAACATTATCGGCGATGTCGCAGGTCGCGGCCTCGATTACACGCAACGAATTCAAGCGAGTATTTAATGAGCGATCGCTGAAAGACCGGAACTGTTCTAGTCTAGTATTTGGTAGTCGTCCCTCAGACATTCAAATTCGCAATAGGAGTCCTTAGCTGACTTTACAATATTGCTGTTATATACATGACTGCTTGGTGCTGTCTTCCCTTAGCAGTGCGGTCCGTAACCGTCAACACGTTGAGGTGAAGAAGCAACTCGGGGCGTACGCTCCTTTTCAGACCTTGCTGATTCCGTGATTAGCTCGGAGAATGCCGGTGATCTCTCGTATACTGTCCGACGTGGTGTGGAAGCCTCGGCTGTTCCTTTTTATCTCTTTGATCTTGAGACAGCTGCAGCTTATAGGGCTTCTGAGGTTCCTCTTCTTTTGCCAATCCTTACGGTATTGGTATGACCTGGATGGTGCCTGTATCTCCGCGATGCTGACCAATATGCAGGTTGTTGAACTATCCCACCGCTGCCACCAAAGGAGAAGGGGCTATAAGGCCGTTTTTCTGCCCTGCACGGAATTGACTCAAATTTTGCAGAAATAGTCTCCATAAAAGTCCTCATAATTTCCTTAAAGCATTTATGAAAATAGCGTTTCAATTCGGAGAACGAGGCATCCAAAATTCTAGATTTTGTATGGGATTTCGTGTATTTGGAGAATATTTGTCATAGTTCACTTTGTTATTGATTCATCCCAATCACCAAACTTTCTCAAAAACTTTCTATAGGTATTATCTTCAAAATATAAAATTTTGTTGATTTTAATTAAGTGCACACATATTGAGAATGAGACTTGAATTCAGAGATATCGCATCTTATAGTGCAAGATTTGATCGAGATCTTGAAAAATTTCGAGAAATACTAGGTGCGCAACTAAGTTTCCGGGTTTATTTGATCAATGAAAAACGGAAAATTTCAAGAGAAATACAAAAAATGGTTTATTCAAAGTATCGTCCCTCGCTAGCTATACATTTTTGCTATCTCTCTGGCAATACATGAATACCGCAATGATAAAACGACGCGTCTTTGAACTGAAACCATTTATCCAACCAATTTTGCACTTCTTCGAAATTGGCCAAGTGTTGCCCAGCCAAGCCATGCGCCATCGACCGGAACAAGTGATAATCGGAAGGGGCCAGGTCTGGCGAATACGGCGAGTGTGGTAGCAGATCCCATTTCAGTGTTTTGATGGTGTCCTGGACGATGGAAGTGCGATGGCACGTAGCGTTGTCGTGCTGCAATATCACTCGTTCGTGTTTCGTGTCCCATTCTGACCGTTTTTCGAGCAATGTATGGTCCAAATTGATCAGTTGTTGTCGGTAGCGATTGACAGTTTCACCCGGTTTCAATAGCTCATAGTACACGATTCCTTTCTAGTCCCACCAAACACAGAGCATTGTCTTCTTTCCGAAGCGATTTGGCCGTGCCGTCGATGTTGATGCTTCTCCAGGTGAAAGCCACGATTTTTTGCGTTTGAGATTATCGAAATATATCGACTTCTCATCGCCAGTAACAATTCGATGCAGGAAACTATTTCTTTCATGCTGCAAAAGCAAAATTTCAAAAGTGACTCTTCGATTTTCCATCTGTCTCTCAGTTAACTCATGCGGCATCCATTTTCCTTCCTTTTGAATTTTTCTCATGGCATGTAAACGTTTGGAAATACCTTGGCGAGTCATGTTTAATGCCTCTGCAAGTTGATCTTGTGTTTGCATATCATGTTCATCCAATAACGCTTGCAGATCGGCGTCCTCAATTGTTTTTGGTCTTCCGGAGCGCTCCTTGTCCTCAGTGACGAAATCGCCACTTCTGAAGCGTTTAAACCAATCTTCACAGGTAGTTTTCGATAGTGCGTGTTCGCCGTAGACCTCCTCAAGCAAACGACGTGCTTCAGCTGCACTTTTTTTTAAGTTAAAGCAAAGCTTCCCGCAAATGCTGTTTATTTGGCACAAAACTCGACATCTTCGTTGTTAGAAAAAATATTGTTACGTTGCGATATGTGTTGGTATTACGACTGGTTATTGTTAACAGATGTCCAAGCTATAAAAAACACAACTTCAGAAGTGTATGTCGACTACATGTGTCGTTAGCGCAATCCATGTGTGAAACCCGGAAACTTAGTTGGGCACCTAGTATAAGTCTTACAGAAAAATATTTCAGACAAACGTTACAGTACTCAAAACGACCTATTTACTGATATTATCAATTTGACCTTGGATGGCATCAAGGTCAGGGTAAGGTCACCTTGAATTTTTTAAATAAACCCCCTATTTTTTATTGCATATTCTTGTAGTTTTTCTCGAGAGCTTTGCAAAACACTATAATAAAATATTTTTTCATTAAGTACTTTCCGACTTATGAAGCTCAACAGTTGCAGTACCACCAGTTTTAACATTATCCAAAATGCACCACGCGGAAGTTGCCTGGTCAGATTTACATCTCGTGTGTGTGTGTGTGTGTGTGTGTGTGTGTGTGTGTGTGCGTGCGCGTGTGTGCGTGCGCGTGTGTGTGTGTGTGTGTGTGTGTATGTGTGTGTGTCAGCAGAGATAAATGCCCCATGGTGCGTCACTTCCATACTATTTACCGACTCCAAACTCTCTCTGTTGTATATGCGTGTGTGAATATCTGTATATGTGTCACACTTGCTATCAAGTGCTATCAAGAACCCTATAGTCCGTATATGTAAAATATCTGTGCTTTCCTTATATATAAATAGTTTATACATGCCATCAGAAGCAAGGTGTTCTTGCGTGTACGACTTGGCCTGTTTTATTTGATAACTCTTAAATGTTATAAATCTCAGTTTATTTTCTATCAATTTTAGGAAGTCGACAACTGTGTCCGCTGTTACAGGAATCCACGTTGCACTTTTCCGTACCCAATTTTCTTATTCCACATGTTGCTGCAGAAAATTTCGTATTCCAACTAATTGTAACATTCGTTCAGATATTATAGTTCTTCTGCGTTATGGGGACCAACTCGGTTACAAAGTCAAAATTTTCGATTTTTTTTTTTCAAAAATCGATAATAGTATTCGTAGAGAAAATATTCCTAAAGCTATAGAGCGAAATTCGAAGTCGTTCGGTAGATACAGCTCACGAAACAGGTACGCGTCACGCAGGTACGTGTGACATACGCACGGCGAGAACGCTTAGCGACGCTCCGTCTCTCGGTTTCTCGCACAGGACTATCGTTTCGGCAGATGTTGAGTCAGTGTTTGTGAACACTGATCTGTTGTGTAGTCTGCATATGTGTTTGTTTGTATAAGTGTAGTCGAGGCAGCTGTTTCAAACACAACGGATTTTTGAAAAGTCCTTCGTTTCGAGGCGGTTATTGCTAACAGTCAGTCGAGCCCCGTTGTTCGGTGTGTGAAGACGTTCCTGTGTGAAAACAATAAAATGTATCCAAAAGGAAAAAAAGAAGAGTCAGCACGTGCATCAAGACCGCAAAAGAGACAGTTCCATGGCAATAAATTTACGAAAGAGGATAAGGATGGAGCAGAGTGACACCGCTAAAAAATTTAAAAGTGCGAGTAGTGATGATATAATTTATGATCCACTACATTATTATAGAATTGTAGAATTTGTAACTGTTTTTGGCGCGCTCGCGGAGTTGCTTATTTGTAGACAATGCAAGCAAAATGTAAAGTTTGAAGAATCCGGAAACCGCGGTCTCGGTTTTAAACTTATTGTTCGATGTACTTGTGGTCGTAAAGAAATCGATTCAGGGCCGTTGATTAATACTAGCTATGAAATTAACCGAAGAATCGTTTTCATTATGCGACTATTAGGCATCGGTCGAGAAGGTATAAATATATTTAGTGGACTTATGGACATCGTATACGACTTATGGTCAAGGTATAAGCACGAGTTCATACACTATAAGTGTGCAACATATATACACAGCGGCACGTTTGATGTTTGATATTTTCTGCAAAAAAGCCAGTGAAGAGGAACAAATTGAAAATGTCAACAAAGGAAGACCTCCAACAGAGTTCAAAGTATCTGGCGATGGTTCGTGGAAGAAATGTGGGTTTACTTCGTTATACGGTGTAACGATCCTCATTGGATATTATACTGGCAAAGTCATAGACCTCGTCGTAAAAAGCGGATACTGCCAAGCCTGTACGTTTTGGAACAAAAAGAAAGATACTGACGAATATATTGAGTGGTACGAACAGCACAAAGAAGAGTGTTTTGCAAACCATTCCGGTTCCGCGGGTAAAATGGAGGTCGACGCCGTGCAAGAAATGTTTATGAGGTCCAAGGAGAAATTCGGCGTGGCGTACACTAATTACATTGAAGACGGTGATTCCAAAACGTACAAAGCCATTTTAGATCTAAATCCATATGGCGACGATAGTGAAAAGTGAGTGCGTTGGACATGTAGAGAAACGGATGGGCACGCGGCTCCGAAATGTAAAAACAAGGGAAAAACTTGATGGAAAAGAAAAATTGACCAATGTCCTTATTACTAAATTAACAAAATATTATGGATTAGCAATAAGGCGAAATGTAGATTCCGTTGCCGAAATGCTAGATGAAGAAAGCTATAATGGCAACACTTCATCATTTATGCTCCACAAATGAAAATCCGAAGCATGACAATTGTCCGGCCGGGGCCGACAGCTGGTGCAAGTGGCGTAAGGCTGAGGCGGCAAGTAAAGATTTTAACCATCCCCCTCCACTTCACCCAGAGTTCGTAAAACATTTGCTCCCAATTTATGAGGATCTTTCCAAGGAACAGCTTTTGACAAGATGTTTAGGCGGACACACACAAAACTCCAACGAGAGTTTTAATTCAACTATCTGGCACCTAGTCCCAAAACATTTACATTCGGGATCAAAAATTATAGAAATCGCCGCCTTCATTGCTGCGGGTGTGTTTAATGAAGGATACTCGTCAATTTTAAAAATAATGAATGTCCTAGACATAAAAATTGGGCAACAATGTAGATGTTTCGCCGACAACTACGAGACGCAGCGAGTGCAGCAGAAAGAGCGCCGCAGATCAAGCAGCACGCAGGAGGCTCGAACAGCTCGTAGAATCCTGCAAATGGAACAGCACGAGTTCTATGAGGAAGCGAAAGGCTTGCTGTATGCGCCTGGTATAGCAGATTAGCCTATGACTGCTGTAAGTATTGAATAACCATGACTTTTTCGTATCAAAAACTTTAAACGCGTTTTTCTCAACATCACTTTTTTCAAACTGGCGTGCACGATACAGAAAAATTTATTCGACCGATCGACGTCTGCCGGCGATTTTTTCTTAACTAATTACCAACCATCGTCGATGAACTCAAAACATTTATAAAAAACTACATTAATCAATTATTTTTGCAAAAGTAAATCGAAATTTTGTCGTAAAAAATCGTACCTTTATCTTTATAATCTCGCATTTTTTGTAATTCTATACTTTTGTCTTAGTTTTTTAAGTTCATCGACGATATAATTCTATAACAAATAAGAAAAAATTTGGTTCATATGTTTCAGACAAGAATTGGATCCGCTATTATGCACGCCAATTTACAACTCCTGCGGCGCGGCGCTGCGAAGACATTCTCATATCGCGATATTATATGCATAATGTTTAAATATTATAAATTTTGTTTATTGCCTAAACATCGACTAAAATACCTGTAAAGTTTTAGAAAGATTCGCTTTACTGTTGTTTAGATAAAAATTCACAAAAATCACCAATTTTTCCGCGTCCTAACCGAGTTGGTCCCCTTATGTGACACTCGTGGAGGTCGAAATGCGTTACATAAAGCACACACTATTCTTACATATTGACCTAAAAATGGGATTTGCGAGTTAGGAAACACCTGATTAAGAGCTTTCCACTGTTTTAGTAATCCGTTAACTGCCTCTAAAACCCACCGTATATGAGTAACAAGACGAGACTGATTTGCTTCATTAGAAGCTGAGCTTTCTTTTCTAAAAAATTAGGCATTTTTGAGACAAAACCGAGTTCTTCTAACATTTCGAGAGAATCTCTGAAGCCCCTGTCAACGACAAACACATCATTAGGGCTAAGCCATCGTCTTAGCTCACTTGCATCAGACATCATCAGACTATTAAGAATATTTACGTCATTGTTTTCCCGTCTGCGAAGTATGGACCCAAAACTTCTACTATATATCCAGTAGTACTCACGAACATCATAGGTTTTGATAGATTACGTCCTTTATGCATGGAATAGGAACGTCGTTGAAAGGTATAATTAGAACTTTTTTGGATGTATATGTAAGTCCCGTCAACGATTAAAATGCAAACATTTTTTCCATTCGCAAACAAATATTTGGCTGTATTTCTTGTATGGTCTGAAATCAATTTTTCACGCGAGATATGACTGGTACCTAAAAACTTGGCCACAAAAGATTGCATTAAAGCATTTCGTGCTGATGCGACAGCCTTATCTACTGATCTCTTTTCAATTGAAAATAAAGTAGACAGAACAGAGTGCAAAAGGCTTGTTTTCAGTTTTGTTAACAGTATAGCCAAGCACGTACGATAAAATCTAACGCTTGTAGATCTTATATTATTCCTTATATTCCTTATATAATACATTCTGCGATTGAATCAAATTGCTTTTTATAAACACCCGTTAGTCTATAATAATCAGTATCTGAAAGATTGTTTGGACTATCAAAGTTTAATCCATTCTTTGAAGCAGCATTTCTAGCATTATGAAGCAGTTGCGTGATGCTTGTATTATCAAGAATAGAAACATTTGATACTACTTCTATAGCATTAATAGCATCTTTCTTTAAACTGTTATGTTCTACATGATGTGAGCAGCATCTTACTTCAGGTGGAATAATTATTCCCCTTTCAATAAAAACTTCACAACGAGTTGCAGGTGTAAGGTTAACCAGATTGATTGTTTTCTTTTTTGCAAACAATGCACTTTGTATGGGAACTGATGCATCTGTGCGTGCGTGCGTGTGTACGTGACAATGCGCTACTATTCATAATTGATGCATCTATCAATATTTAATTCTATACTTTTAGAACTGGACATAATATTAGAAGGAATCTGATGTTCAGGCTGCTGAGCTTCAACAATATTTGAATACGCACCGGATTCAGATGAAACAGAATCTATAGGATTCGATATAGAATCCTTAAGAGTCGAAGAGCAAGCAGATTCATTCTAATGATAACGAATGCGTTTAGCCTCGTCATGCATAGTACAACATGATATAGAAGAAGAAGTGGATTCACTTTGATGAGACTGATCATTCTTACCAGAATCAGATGTTTGCTTCTTTAAATGCGAAGAAACTATATATCGGCATTTCGAACACACTTGTGATGAAGATTTTAAATTCGGATTGCGATTGCGTAATATAACTAAACTATTTTCATTTTTAAGAATTCTTAAATCTAATGTTTTTATTCGCTTTTCACAGCTATCGCAACAACTTATTTTCGACATTTTTTAAAATGTGTAAAATTTAAAATTTTTAAAATTTTTTAAAAGTTATAAGTAACTTACATATAAAAAACCCCAGATAGCCAAACCTGCGCGAGCAGATTTCGAACAAAGCCTGCTATCATAGTTTGATGGCAAATAG
Organism: Harpegnathos saltator; assembly: GCF_003227715.2. Classification (NCBI taxonomy): domain Eukaryota; kingdom Metazoa; phylum Arthropoda; class Insecta; order Hymenoptera; family Formicidae; genus Harpegnathos; species Harpegnathos saltator. Next base: position 84,928 of record NW_020229931.1, read on the forward strand.
GTAACAAATTTAACGCAGAATCTGTTATATCAAATTATGCCAACAATCTGCGGTCAAATATGCGCCAGATCCTGCTGTCGGATATTTGACGGCAGATTTGTAGCAAAAATCGCGCAAGACTTGCAGTAATTTGACGGCAGATTGGCGGCAGAAACCGAGCAAACTCTGCGCGCAGACTCTACGCGTAGTTTGGCAGCAGGACCTGCGCGGTTTCTGCCGACAATCTGCTCACACGGCCTGTCACACAGGTCCTGTCGACAAAACACGAGCCTAATGAGGACACAAATGTCTATGGTTTTGATGTGAAGATCTGATCGAAATTGGCGTCAATCTGCGCGCATTCTGCTAGCATTTTGCTTATTGGGACAGTACTTACATTACTATCAATTGAACAACTGAAATAGATGCGATACAACGGTAAATAAACAATGATATAATAAAGAAAATGTTATATATACATTCATGTGAAAAAAAAGCTCAAAGATTTTCAATCGAAAATAGAACACAGTGTCGCGAGCATTCGACAGAGTTCGGCGGACACATCATATTTTGTTCTCGTAGTTCGTAAACAGGATTGAATATATCTCGAGGATAGTCGACGCGAGACAAGAGAGGTGTAAATCCGACCACGCAACCTCTGCGTGGTGCTTGGATAATGTTAATACTGGTGGTACTGCAACTTTCGAGCTTCATAAGTCGGAAAGTACCTAATGAAAAAATATTTTATTATAGTGTTTTGCAAAGCTCTCAAGAAAAGCTACAAGAATATGCAATAAAAAGTAGGAGATTTTATTTAAAAAATTCAAAGTGGTCTTGCCCTGACCTTGACGACACCATTCAAGATACCAAATTGGTAATACCAGTAAATAGATCGTTTTGAGCACTATAACGTTTGTCTGAAACATTTTTCTGTAAAACTTATATCTCTCGAAATTTTTCAGGATTTCGATCAAATCTTGCACTATAAAATGCGATATCTCTAAATTCAAGTATCATTCTCAATATGTGCGCACTTAATTAAAATCATCAAAATTTTATTTTTGAAGATAATACCTACAGAAAGTTTTTGAGAAAGTTTGGTGATTGGGGTGAACCAATAACAAAGTGAATTATGACACACATTCTCCAAATACACGAAATCCCATACAAAATCTAGAATTTTGGATGCCTCGTTCTCCGAATTGAAACGCTATTTTCATAAATGCTTTAAGGAAATTATGAGGACTTTTATGGAGACTATTTCTGCAAAATTTGAGTCAATTCCGTGCAGGGCAGAAAAACGGCTTTATAGCTCCTTCTCCTTTGTCGTGGCCTTAGCGCCTGATGCACTAAGGCCGGTTAGGTTTGGGTTCATTCGTGATCTTAGGGATTGGGATCCCGAGTTTCGCCGGTCCAGGAGAGACAGAAGTAATCGGTCGTACAAAAGAAGATGGCGTTTATTCGTTCCTCCTTACACTTCCGCTTACGTACTAGTGTAGAATAACGGATTTATACGTTAACTATCGAGACGCTCAATTCTCGGTTCAATCTTCTATCTGTTCTTCCTCTTCAGCTCCAGTCTTATATATCCTGGTGCCTTTGGTATGACTGACACAATAACCTACTTTCGTCTCAGTTAGCAGAGTTGCAAATTTATGTATTACAAATACTTTATGGCGTCAGCACTTTAATCGAATTGTGTATTGCGCGCTTACTAACTAACTGCAACGTAAGGTGGAATAATTAGGACGCGGTTATAACAATTCGTATTTATTTCGACACAATTTTTCCTGAACGGTGGATAGAGAGGAAAGGCACGATCGAGTGATCAGCTCGGTCACCGGATTTAACACTTCTCGACTACTTTCTCTGCGGTTATCTAAAAGATCAAGTATACAAAGTTAAACCTCGGAATTTAAATGATCTACGAGATCAGATTCTTGATGAAGCGGCACTTATACCTAATGAATACATAAAAGATGCTGTTTCAGGTTTTTATCATCAATTAGCACATTGTCAAACAATGAATGGTGAATAGTTTGATACATTAATCGCACTTTCAGTTGCTAGTTTTCCTTTATGATCATCTTAGCTGGCTGGATATTTCTTTGATCTTGTTTTGGCTCGCTGGATACTTCTTTGATCTTACTTTGCCTATCTTGCCTTGGTTGGCTGGACATCATATCATAAAAAACTCGATAACTTCAAAATGGCTTACCAGGTATGTAAATATGAAACCGGAATTTTTGTATAGAAAATACACGTTTATTGTGCGAAAATGATAAAAATATTTTATTCGAAGTATTGCCCATCGCTAGCTATACATTTTTCCCACTTGTCTGACAATTTGTGGATGCCATGCCAAAAAAACTGTTGCTCTTTTGAGGCAAACCAGTCATCGAGCCATTTTCGTACATTTTTGTAAGAAGTGAAGCGCTGCTCAGCAAGTGCGTGTCCCATCGATGCAAATAAGTAGTAATCGGACGGAGCCAAGTCTGGTGAGTAAGCCGCATGCGAAAGTATTTCCCAACTAAACGCCTCACTCGTTTCCTTGACCAGTTTTGCTGTGTGTGATGGTGCATTATCATGAAGCAAAATCACTTTGTGTTGCCCTTTTTGATATTCTGGTCGTTTTTCACACAAAGCTTGATTCAAATCGATCATTTGTTGTCGGTAACGTTCAGTATGAACGGTTTTACCAGGTTTTAGCAGCTCATAATAGATCACACCCTTCTGATCCCACCAAACACAGAGCATTGTCTTTCGTCCATAGCGATTTGGCCTTGCAGTCGATGTCGATGGTTCGCCTGGAGTTACCCATGATCTTTTACGCTTAGGATTCTCAAAACATATCCACTTTTCCTCGCCAGTCACAATTCGATGGAGAAATGACTTTCTTTTGTACCTGGCGAGCAGCATTTCGCAAGTGGTTTTTCGGTTTTTCTGCTGTCTTTCATTCAGTTCATGTGAAATCCATTTTTCCATCTTCTGGATCTTTCCCATATCTTTCAAACGTATGGAGACGGCTTCTCGTGTTATATTCAATTGATCCGCGAGTTGTTGCGTTTGAGCGTCATGCTCATCCAACAATACTTGCAATTCGCTGTCTTCAAACTTTTTCGGTGGTTTTCCACGTTCCTCGTTTCTCACATCAAAATTGCCACGTTTGAATTTTTTAACCACTCAAAGCACTGTGATTTACCAAGAGCATGTTCAGCGTAAACTTCGACAAGCATTTGATGCGATTCTGCAGCAGTTTTCTTCAAATGGTAACAGAAAATGAATGCGGTCCGCAAATCGAAGCTTCCAGGCACAAAATTCGACATGTTCAACGTTATTACAAACTATGCTGTTGTATGAAACTTGTATTGTTATAAGTTGAAAATCTTTGTCAGATGTCAACAAATGGAAATGGCGCCAATGACACGGTTTGACGGTAAGTACATTGACAGCTAGGGCCATCTGTGGGCAAACTCCGGTTTCATATTTACAGACCTGGTACTCAAAATAGAAAAAATAATAATATTTTGAAAAGGTCTAAAGAATGGCTGCAAAAATAAAAAATGAGGGGTCCCATTTAAAAAATTCAAGATGGCCTTGTCCTGACCTTGGCGACGCCACCTAAGGTCAAACTCATAATTTCAGTAAATAGATCTTTTGAAACCCTACAATTTTTATTTGAAACATTTTTTTCTAAAATGTTTAGTTTTTGTAATATTTTACCGTCCCGGTATTTTTATACACCCTGTACACCGGGTGTATCTGATCACTAGTCCATCTCGATTATTTTGTAAACGCGACATTTTAGAAAAAATGTATCAAAGAAAAATTGTATGGTTTTTAGGGGAACATAAAACGACTATATCAGTTTGTTTACAGATAGCGCCACTTTCGAGATATTCACTGATCATTACTTTTCTTAAATGGAAATCCCATGTTTTTATTATATCATCTTTTTCTACCAATTAGAAAAATTTTTATCTGAAATATTTTTTTACTGACCTAATATTTTTTAAGATATTTAAGGAAAAGTTGGTAACTTTTTCAATATTTAACTTACGATATCTCGCTGTTTGTTGGAAAAAAATGATATTAAACTTTTTTACTCTATTTAGTCTCAAGAATATATTGCTATAGTAATGCCCTAACTTTTATTAACTTATCGATTTCTGGAAATTTTAAAATTATCAAATTAGTCAAAAAATCAGGGTTCTATTGTAACAACAGTAATATGTAATGAAACATATTGTAACACCTGAAAACTATACAACTTTTCTCGAATACATTTTTTTGTTAAAATGTGTTTACAAAATAATCGAGGTGGACGGGTGCAGATGATCAGATACATCCGGTATAATATACAGGTTGTCCCATTTTAATGGTGCACCTCGATTATCATTGCAGAAAATGCTAAGATGGAAAAATGTCTTAAACAAAAGTTGTACAGTTTCGAAGGGGACATTAGTATAACCTTGAATAATGGTTTCAAAGTCAGGTGAAGGTTACCTTCAATTCCTTAAATGGAACCACTTACTTTTCATGACATATTCTTCTAGCTTACACCGAGAGCTTTTCAAAAACCTATAACAAAGTACCTTTTTGTTAAATACTTTTTAACTTATAAAGCAAGATTGGGGCACGGTCTGGCCGGTCAAGGCAAGATCGATAAACGACCCAGCTAGTCAAGGCAAGATCGGGCTTGCGTTTAATTACTTCAGGTATTCGATAACCTGGCCATTTACTTGTATGCATAGCTCCAGTCTATGTCGAAAATCGTCCCTAACTTTTTGAAGAATACTTGCATTAATATTTCTGCATGCTTCTCTGATATGGTCTTTCATATTTTCTACAATCGTAGGTTGTTCCGAAGAAACTTCGTCTTTAATGTATCTCCAGAAATGAAAATCTAAAGGCGCCAGGTCAGGTGATCTTGGAAGCCATTCTTGAATTCGGCTGCCCATACTAATCCACTTACTTGGGAATCTTTCATTTAAATATTTTGTAATGGTTCGAAATCTATGAGCCGGTGCTCCGTCTTGTTGAAACCACATTCGGTTAAATACGTCATCATTGACATGACTCAACAGATTGAGCAGGTTATTTTGAAAAAATCTTAAATAGTTTGCCGTATTGTCGTTTCCTTCAAAGAAGTATGGACCCACAATCACATCTCCCAGAATGCTTACCTAGACGTTAATAGAGAATTGCCTTTGGAACTCTTCGCTTTTTTGCCATTGTAGATTCATATCTAAATAATAATGACAGTTATGTAAATTAACGCTCCCTCTGTGGCAGATCATGGCTTCATCCGAAAATAGGATATTAGCTATGAACCGGGGATTTGCTCGAATTTAATCTTGAGCTCAGTTACAAAAACATATACAGCGTTGGAAGTCCCTCTCTTCTGATTGTTGTGTTAGGTGGATTATATGGGTCGGGGAGAGAATACTGGCGCAGTTCCCTCGACTCTCCCCACTCCGGCCCGCCTGGCAGGCATCCCGGGGGGGTTTTAGCCGGTAAGAGTCCAGCATAACCCCACCCACCCCCCCAAGGGGGTGGGGTATCCATGAGGATTTCCTCCCCGTTAACAAAAAAAGGTGGATTATATGGATGGAACTTGTTAGCCCTGAGCATACGATTGTTGAGTATACCATGAGTATACCGTGTTGCTTCTCAATTTGTCTCATAGAGATTTGAGGACTCCCCCGTTGGACGCCACCTTACCGTAGTGGGGGAGTCCCGGTGTACTAATGATCCACCTGGGTAGTACCTTCGGTCCAACTGAAGGGAGGGTCGAATGGGGAGGATCACTGGCCAAGAGCGTCTAACATATACTTCGAGATGGGCAGCTGCCTCTCGGAGTCACCCAGGGACTGAAGGGTCGCACAAGTGTCTTACAACGTCCCTACAACAAAGGTCCCTACAGCGCGGGTAGAGCAGGCTCGTTAGCCTTGGGTGGTAGCCGGTCTAAGGGAAGGAAAACCCCGAACAAAAACTCGAGTGTGTCGGGGTTCGTAAAACCCCGACATTTATGGGATATGTTCAAGAAGGAAGACAACAGCCCGATACTCGGAGCCGGGAAACGACGGGTGAAGGTATATTGTCCCGGCCCTGCCCCGTCGTCATCATGCGACGGGCCAGGTAGCGTATGCCAGGCGGGCGCGCCACTGGAAACTATTACTGCCCGAAGGTGCTGAAAAATAGGAAGAGGAGAGCGGAAACATCCGTCTCCCAGTTATGGCAGGACAGATGGGTGCATTTCCTTCCACTGGGGGAAGGTAATGTTCCCACGGCGAGGGGAAGTGCATCTCTCTGATATCGCAAGGGTGGGGCGCTAGATAGGGAGTTGTCCGCCTCGCAGCTCTGAGGGAGGAACTTCCCGCCATCCGACGTCGATTATGCCTTCGTGACGGGGGGAGGTCCTCTCCTAAACGCGCGCGAAATTGGTGCCAAGGAGGATATGCCGATACCAATGGGGCCTTCCGCCCGTGCGGAGGTCCCTGAGATTCGAACGCAGCTTGGCCCAAGATGCGGCCCTGGAGGTACAAGTCCGGGGCCTCAAGGTGGAAAGCATTGGGCAGCTGCTGGAGAGGGTCTTGCTCTCTCCAATGGCCGCAGCTGCGGGCAGCAGGCCTCCTCTCTCTCCGCTGCGGTAGACGACGGCCGCAGGGGAGAGTTGCGATCCACCCATAAAGGGAAGGGCAAGGGGGGCAGGCCTCAGCCTCAACCCCTACCTAGGAAAGAAGAGGGTGCCGTGAAGAAGGCGGCATCTCCCCATAAAGAAGAAAAAACTGGGGAAAGGGGGCCCCCCACCCCAGCGTAAAATCCAGGTACAGAACCCCCCGCGCAACCCAATCGTTACGATGACTGCGTTGCCGGGGGGTTCAATTAATATGGTGATGCAGTACGCGCACCAGAAGGTTGACATCCGGGAAGTTTAAAATTAAGAGGGCGAGAAACAGGGGGGTGATCCTGGAGATTCCTAGTGAAGACGGTCTGCAAAAGGCCGACCTGTAAGACGAGTGTTCTGCAAATCGTTCTATTCGTTTCATTGTGCTCTATTTATTCTATCAAATTTCTTTAATTAGACATTACACAATATATACAGCGTCTGCCTGGGAATTTTTAAGCATAAAGCCTTTCCGCTGCCAAGTAATTATTTCTGGCCTCACCTAACGTACGAATCATATCCACAATTTCATTTGGTGAATAATCGGCCATAATTATAATAAAAAAACAACAAAACAATTATAATAAGGAAACAAAATCCTCACGAAAGTACAAAAAGTTTCTATCCTAACAAGAAAAAGTTAGTAGATAATAATATGCTTTTCTTACAATGAATAAACTTCCACTATTTGTTTAGATCAGAAACTGCGCGACGACACTGACAACTGTCTGTAACGTGAGAGAAATAGAAGTCCGAAGAATAACACGTTTTTAATGTAAAATTTTCTATCGTTTTCTGGATTTTTGGATCCTTTACCGATCTTACTTTAACTGGCTGGTTCGTTTATCGATCTTGCCTTGACCGGCCGGACCGTGCTCCGATCTTGTCTTATAAGTTAAAAAATATTTAACAAAAGGTACTTTATTATAGGTTTTTGGGAAGCTCTCTTTGGAAAGAAAGATGTAAGCTAGATAAATATATCATGAAAAGTAGGTAGTTCCATTTAAGAAATTGAAAGTGACTTTCACCTGACCTTCAAGCAACTATTCAAAGTCACACTAATGACACCATCTTATATTCCCCTCGAAACCATACAATTTTTGTCTAAAACATTTTTACATCCGAACACTTTCTGCAATGATAATCGAGGTATACTATTAAAATGGGACTCTTTGTATATATTAGTCGCATTATTTTTTTTTAATCGTTTAAGGACTACGTTAAGATTTTTAAATTTAATACATTTTTAAATTTAACACATACACTATAGAGCTGTAAATCCGATCGTGCAACCTCCAAACAATACATCTTGAGTAGTGCTAATGCCGATAATGTGATTTTCAAACCTTATAATGCTAAAAGTATTTTACAAAAACATATTTCATTTTATCTGCAATCTAGAAAACGTCTATATCTTGTATTCAATTTTGTTTTTATGCATTTCTTTTGTACTTCATTTTTTTGTATTTAAATTTCTTTTGTACTTTTTATTCGTTTCTTTTGTACTTATAACAAAACAGAAAACGAAAATTGGGTAATGAAATACCTCTAAAACCGTCAAAATATCTCTAAAAACGGGCAAAAATGGAAAGATATGACGTTAACATTTTTTGTAGCTTTGTATCTGTGCCAAGTTTCAAAGAAATTAGTATGTGTCACTTAGGTAAATTTACTTGTAAGCGAAAATGTTGAATTATTATATTTTGGAAAGCACTAGAGATAAGCTCTAAAAACAAAAGCTCTAAAATTCTACGAGTAAAAATGGACAAAAAAGAATGTATAGGGTAGTTCATTTTAATCGACAATCGGAAATATTTCGTCAGAGAAACCAGACCGCGAAAAATGTTTCAATTAAAGTTATAGGGTTTAGAGGAGGATATCTGATGGTGACCTTGGCTTGACTTTGGATTGCCGTTTGAAGGTCACGTAAAGGTCAACTTTAGAATCTTAAAGAAAATCTTTCATTTTTTATTCATATTCTTGTAGCCCTTGTCAGAACGTTTTCAAAATACTACCTACTTTTATCTTTTGCGTAAGCTATTGCCAAGATATGAAGTTTCAAAGTTGACATACTGCTGGTATTCGCATTACCCGATGTATACCGCGAGAAGGTTGCTCGGTCGGATTTGTACGTCATAGTTTATTTTCCTTCGAGAATCACTTCGATGTCACTTTCCCTCATCGATGGATAGGTCGGGATAGTCCAATTTGGGGGCCAAGATCACCCGACCTTACTCCTCCAGATTTTTATCTGCGGGGATTTTTGAAAGACGCAGTGTTTTTTCAACCGCCAGCGACGCGGCAGGATATGATGGATAGCATTAGAAATACGTGCCGAGCGATTCACAAATCGAGCCAGCAAATGTTCTTCTGAAATTCATCGAAAGTTTCGAAAAGCGAGTTCGAATGTGCCGAGCTGTGGATGACGGTGTTTTCGAACATCTATGATGAATGAGCCCCCCCTGCCTACACGTATACACACAAAATCGGCCTTTTTTAAGACCACTATGATGTACAAATTCGATGTTAGCAGTAACACCTGGCTGGCCAACCCGTCCAAGCAAGCCTGCCCGATCAAGGCGCCTCGCTCCTCTTTCCCGCACAATGCGGAGGGTGCGGCACTTGGGTATAGGGCTTACCAACGAGCCCCAGAGCCGGGGTGCTGGAGAGAGAATATTGGCGTAATTCTGCCTGCTTCCCCACTCCGGCTCATCTCGAAGACACCCCGGAGGAGGTTTTAGCCGGTAAGAGCCCGGCATAACCCTCGCCCTCCCCAGAAGGGTGGAGGTATCCATAAGGATTTCCATTCCGTGGAAACAAAAAAAAGCTTCGATCATCAAGGAATTCGCAAGCTGCCTGAAAGATGGCAAAAGGTCATCGACGCAAACAAAGAATATTTCGCTTGATTAATATATTTTCGTTTGATATTATTATTGATTAATATATTGTTATTTAAATAAAGATTGAATTTTGCAAAAAAAGTCCAGAAGTTTTTTGTTCTCCTGATAAGTTAAAGTTTTGTGCGCAAGCGTACATTGAAGTGCCAAGAATGGGCAGCAGATTTTACAACTACGACCCTACAGTTACGGTTATAGATTATCTACGTGCAAAGGCCTTAATGCATAAGCGAATAGCGATAGCATTATCTTTTTCCTCGCCGCGCACTAGCAATAGTTACTACATCGACTGGGCCGCGCTCTTGCCCGAGTGGCTGCAATGCTTCTCCAATCATTCATCTCGTCGCGCACTTACTCGTTAAATTTCTATAATTAATAACTGGATAATTGCGAATATCGCAAAAATGGCATGAGACTTTTATGTTTCTCCTAATTCGTTCTAAGTATCCACGAATTCCTCGTAGTGAGTTGTGGGCATCAAATTATTGGAATTATTAAAATATATTAACTAGGAATACTGCCTTTATGCCAAATCAGCATGCAAGACAAAGGCCATCAATCAAAAGGGGATCGTTGAATCTCGCTGTCTTATTAATATACTGTAATATATTTCTCCTAAGTTTTCACAGTATACAATGTGGGTGTGAAAATGTTATCAAATCTTTCAAGAGATAAGAGAAACGAAATATTGTATGTACTACTTTCAGTCATACTTTAATCAGGGCAATTACTCTTGAATAATAAATATATAATTAAAATCTTGTATTATAAAAATGTATTGTTTAAGAAAATAATAATCATAAAACGAAATAAGATAATGTTTTATTTTATTAATTCTTTTTGTGAATATTTTTGTGAATAACAGTAATACTTTTACTCAATAATACTTTTACAGTAATATTCTATATATGAACATGTTGTACATAATATTTAGCATCTATAAAACTCTTCTACTGCATTTAACGCATCTCGTACCTGTTCTATGAGGGCAGTCTGAAAAATTCTCGGCTTGACATATAGATGGCATTAGAAAATGTCAAACTATAATTGTATTGGAAAGTGGCATCCCTGATATAAACCCATGTAAAATTTTATTTCGATCTGTCAAGTCATTCGAGTAGTAGCACCAGTTTAATATTGACGTGTTATTGTCTTTTTTAAGATGGAAAAAATTGAATATCGTGCAATGATTAAATTCTTTGTTTTGGATGGTTTAACACCAACAGAAATTCATCCGAAATTATTAAAAGTGTATAAGGATGCACCACCTTCATTTTCCATTGTGAAAAAATGGACTGCTCTTTTTAAATCTGATCGTACAAACCTCGAAGATGATCCACGCAAAGGTTGTCCAAAAATTGCTACAACACCACAAAACATTCAACAAGTCCATGATACGATGTTAGATGATCGGCGAGTGAAAATGCGTGAAATAGCTGAGGCCATAGGCATCTCAAAAGAACGAATTAGAAATATTTTGCATGAAAAATTACATATGAAAAAGCTTTCTGCAAGATGGGTGCCGCATTTGCTAACAATTGACCAAAAACGCATTCGAATGCGTATTTCTCAAGCGTCTTTGGATCGTTTTAAGCAAAATAAAATGGATTTCAAGCGTCGTTTCATAACTGTTGATGAAACTTGGATCCACCACTATACACCAGAGCGAAAAGAACAGTAGAAACAATGGATTGAAGCTGGTGGACGTGCACCAAAGAAGGCAAAGACGGTTCCATCAGCAGGAAGGGTTATGGCAACAGTTTTTTGGGATTACAAAGGTATTTTATTGATCGATTATCTTCAGAAAGATAAAACGATTAACTCTGAATATTATTGTAACCTTTTGGATCTATTGGATGCAAAAATTCGTGAGAAAAGACCTGCTTTAAAGAAAAAAAGAATCGTTTTCCATCAAGACAATGTACGTATTCACACAAGCGTTTTGACAATGGCAAAATTCAACGAATTAAAGTACGAATTGCTTGAACATCCAGCGTATTCACCAGATTTGACTCCCTCTGACTATTATCTGTTTCGAAACCTGAAAAAATTCCTGGCTGGAAAGCATTTTACATTAAATGACGAAGCTATTGCAGCTGTGGATGGATATTTTGCAGACCTTCCGGAATCACACTTTAATAATGGTATTGAATTATTGAAAAAACGTTAGGATAAATGTATTGAAGTTTTAGGAGATTATATTGAAAAATAAAATATATTTCACGACAAAAAAGATTTTCTTTCATTGTTAGGTCGAGAACTTTTCAGACTGCCTACGTATATACACTTTACTGCTTTATTTTTGTAAGCTTAAACTTTTTTTTCATGGACAAAGACGGAAATTCAATTTGAATACTACCTCTCTCGGTTCACGAACATACGGCAATAACACAAGCAGTACTCCTTCCAAAGAGTATGCAGTAACCACGGAGGTAAGTGATTACTCCATTTCACTGTACAATATAGTTCGAGATTTCGTATGCTGTTTTGATTCTGGGGAGCGAATGGCTGCGTTCAGCAGAACAAAGTGATCAGTGAGCGCTTAGTGAATATTATCTGTGACTGGAGCATTCTTTTAGATTCTTCATAGACCCAGAAATATTCATCAATCAGGAGCGAGAATTACTAAGCGCTCACTGATCATTTTATTCTTCTGAACGCAGCCAATGTTGGCGAGTAGTATGGGAGTAGATATGACTAGTCAAAACATTTCCCCTTCACTCGACCCTCCGGCGCCACTACATCACGTCCACCGTCGTCGGAGGGTCGAGTGGAGCGGGAATGTTTTGAGTGTCCATACCTACCCCCAAGGCTGAAAATGGCGGAAATTTGAATCACCGGAATAAAAATTAGCGTAATATAATATTAAATTTTTATTATTCATATTAGTTGTGATTCTAGTTTTTGGTCAGCTGGTTAATTTGCACATTACTTTTGGAAAAATCTCCTCTATGCACTCTACGAGAGCTCGAACCCAGGACCTCAGACTCTTGAATCAAACGTCTTACCACTGCTCTACTGCTGCTCTTTGATAGAAACTGGTTTCACGGCGTACACGTAGAACGGAGAGAGGCGCGTGTGTATGTGTGTGTGTGTGCGCGCGCGCGCGTGTGTGTATGTGGGTATGCGTATGTGCGTGTGTGTGTCGTCTGTGTGTGTGTGTGAGTGTAAATGTGAGTGAGTGAATGAGTGTGTGTGAGTGAGAGTGTGTGTGTGTGTGTGAGAGTGTGTGTGTGTGTGTGTGTGGTTAGTGCGAAGTCTGTCGGAAAAATCCTGTAGGCTCTGGCTGGGTTCGAACCTGGGTCCGCTGGCTTTCGAGTCAAGCGTCTTATGCACTACGCTACTGATATACCCTGATGGAAACAGGCTATATTGTATACATATAAAGAGTATGACGTCACGCGTGAAAAATTTGTCAAATTCTAAAACCTACGGGGCTCGGGTCCCCACCATGAGACCCTGGCTCTCGACTCTCGTGAGCGTGTGCGAGCATGTTTAAGCAAGTGAGGATCATTTCGAAGACAAAAACTACCCAGCGGTTGCTGGAAGACGATACCTCTGGCCTATGTCTACCCGAATATTTTTACCTGTGCGGGTCCCCTCGCTTTTGAACTCGAAAAGTTTACAACGGGATTTGTTACTTCGAACTGGAAATCACAGGGAAGAGAGAAGAGGTGAAGAGAAAGAAATGCACAATATTTTTCATAGAATTAATTCACATTTTATTCTTATATATATTTCTTAATATAGGATTAAACTTGGTATACTGGAACATGATGATCTAGTGATTTACGTTTACATTAACAAAAGATTATCTTATACATTCATATAATCAACTGATCATTTTGTTCACAATCATTGATAAATAAACTGTTAAACTGCTCAAGGTTATAGCCCCAGCATATAAAGTAAAGAAAAATACAGCAATGGCCATATGTCACCGATAAGAGTCCCGCAGTTGAATAGTATTCCATTGGTAAATGACGGAATTTCTTCTAAGACACAGGAGAAATCGTGAGTCCCAAGGTGGCATCCCGTAGCTGTCGAAGTATGTGGCCGCTCCATTCCGATCGACGTAGAATGCAACCCAGCGCTGTCCCAGACGATCATGATTGTCCGTATTAGCGACTACTGCCGTCGACCTCGTCCACACCCTCGATAGTCTGTCAGCTCGATAGACGCCTGTATATGTAGCATTGAGATGTTGCAATACATGTTGAATTTCGAGCAAATTCATTTTATATAATTTCGTTTACCTCTGGTAACGCGATTGTTATAGTCTTCGACGGCTCAACGGAATGTTCCAACACAGTATTTGTCTCGTTTTCCTCTTCTTCAACCGGCGACTGTTCGCTCCCTGATTTGTCGGAATAACTATTTTCTCTGTTTTCCTCGTCAATTTTGGAGGATAAACACCGGTTCACATAGATGTTGTCGCGTTTCCTGATGTTGACTTGACTTTGTTCGATGAACCAGTATTTCAATTTGTATGCATCGCGTAATGCACAATGATAACGTCTGTATTTTCTAAATATGTGGAATGAGCAGCCTTCTATTCGTTCGCTGGGTGAAAGATCACTGGACGTCGGCGAGATATTCTCCAGATTATACACGTTTCGCGCTAACAAATTTTGCAAGTAGCTCGCTTTTTCCTTGCCGTTTATCATGAAGTCACGAATATGACTCGTAATTTCACGTAAGCGCGGATAAAAATATTTTGGATTAGTCTCCCCATCGTACCACTCGATTCCATGATAATTCAGCGAAAGCCAGTTATTTATCCGTCTTGATTTTTCGTTCAATTCCGCAAATAAATACTCTGGAGCTAAGATCCAATGTCCGACAAATGCCTCATTAATACCGACAATAGCCACCTCCTTGAGCACATAGGTATCGTTGCTATAGCGGAAAACACTACACTTCGATGATCACATCCATGTTTTCGCTGTACTCGCAATTCTGCTTTGCCGAAACTATACTCTTTACGGCTCGAAGTCGACTGAGTTCTTTTCTCAAAATTTTTACTCTGAAGGAGAATGATGTTGAAAATCTTTACACAGGAAGGGGAAAGACGCCGAAAAGAAAAGTGAGAGATGTGTTTCTTTAACCGCTATGATCTATAATGACTTGACGAGGAGAATCTATTTCCAGCATACTTTCAAATTCAGCGTAAACTAAGCAATTGACCGTTGTTGTGAGGGCTCTTTCGAATCGTACTTCCATTCGCAAACTACCGTGTTTCACAAGGTTCCATTGGCCAGCGCAATTAGCTGACAGATCAGGAGTGAGATCAAAAGCGAAAAGAGTATAACCAGCAGGATAATCTTCTCTGGATATAGAATTAGTTTCGTTCAAAAAGTGAATGCCCGTTCCTGAGAAAAGTGTGTGATACACTTCGGCGTAGAGCATCTCGTTACCAGAGAATTTGGGTTGTAACGGTCTGCTAGGGATTTGAGTACCATCGACATACAACGAAAAGAAATTTATTCCATAATGCTAGAAATTAAATGGATTTAAATGCCTGACACCGTTAAACGCTTTGTTATCGACAAAGCCGACAATTATCCGCTTTGGTATTTGTCCAAGAATGACGATATCCAGTGTTTCCCTATGCCACTATCAATCATGAATGATTTAACCTCGACTCTCGTAAGCGGGTATTTAGCAGTAGTCCTGATCAACATTTTCTTATGAGCCAGTAATATGCTAGGGTTTATTCTAGCTCTTCTGATAAGTAGTGTAGCATCTAAAATGCGTATCCGTGACATAGTATTTCCCTCCATAAGACAGAAGGAATCTTTCGAACGAACAAGCTTCATGCGTACTTCGACACCGTTGATTAAGAATTTATCTTGATTGAAGATGTAGCAGTGAAGATGACCTATGAGATCCAGTGCTCGCCCTCTTTGTACAAAAGTGTCTCGCTTATCGAGTCCGTGATTGCTTGGTGTCGCTCCAGGTAGAGCGTCCATGTTCCCTGCAGTATCGTTGTACCACAGGCACGAAGCCAGGTGGGAGGTTTTTACTGGTAAAGCATAATTTAATAACGCCTCTATGTAAGCGCGGTAAGCATAAGCATTGTTTGGAGGAGACACGAGCTTTTGATTGAAATATACGTCGATTTGATTGAACATCGAATGCAGTATATGGTTTACTGGGCCTAATTTTGCGGCGGCGGCTCCTGCTCCGGTTTCCGTTTCTACTCGTATGCGTAGCGACAGCATGGTGTGAGCAAGATCTATGTACAGGATGCGTATGGTATTTGAGGACAAATTGACATTAAAACTAATTTGTTCATATTTTTTGCAAAATTTATTATAATTCCATGAAATTTTTACACAACGTTAATTGACTCCTAGACTATACAATTACTCAATAAAATCCCCATTAGCGGCAATAATGGACTCAATCCGGGGTCGGAAACGATTGCATGTCCGAATCAAACGCTCTTTGTTCATTTTGATCATTGTTGTTGTTATAACATCCTTCAGTGATGAAATATTATTATGAGGATGTTTATTGGTCTCTCGCTCAACTACGCCCCATACGTAATAATCCAGGGGATTAAGGTCTGGGGAGCTAGGTGGCCATAAGTTTGGGGTAATGTGGTCATAGAAATTTTCGGTCATCCAGTCTTGTGTCGTCATGGCTTAGTGTGAAGGAACAGAGTCTTGTTGGAATATGTATGGTCTGTCCCCACGTACACTATCAATCCAGGGTTTCACAACTGTTTCTAAAACCTCGATGTAGGCGGCAGCATTCATCCGAAGCCCCTGACAAAAGAAGTGGGGTGGCATAACATGTCCTTCGTTGCTCACAACTCCTAAAACCATGACAGTTGCTGGAAACTTCGTGTGCATAACACGGGGAACCTCTGTAGAATGTGAGCATAACCACCTGTCATTTCTCCGACTGATTTTTTGGTCTTGGTTGAAATTTTTTCGTCAGAAAAAAACCACAACATGTTAGGAACTTCAGGGTGCTTAAGCTTGTTCAAAAGACGTTTTCCTCGGATAAGTCTCTGTTCCCGAGTTTGTGCCGACATAAGCTGTCCTCTGCGCATAACGTAGGACGTATAGCGGAGGTCTTCGTGGACAACTCGACGGATTAGGCTCTCAGAGACATTCAGGTCCCTCGCAATGGCCCTCATGGACTTTGAAGGGCTTTCGTCAACGATCTCTGGCACTTGTGCCGCACCCTGTATTCTTCTCCATGCCCGGATACAACGAACGCGATTCGACGGACGCGTCGTCCCTGAGAGAAGATACGGGTTTGTAGTGAATCCATTGATGTGAACTCTCAATACTGGTTTATGTAGGCAGCAGAATGAAGAGATCGAGTTCACTCTTTAAACATTCGCAGGAATACGTATGAAGAAAGAACATGCTTCGAAAGCACGCGTTTGTTGTTTAGGAAAAAATGACTGATACAGTACGCTTCTTGATAACTCCCCGACGTTTAGTGAGTCCTCTCCCGCTTTTTTTCACTGAACGCTTCTTCTTCATGGGTTTCTTCGCTAACTTCTTACCCGATTTCTTCCCCGGTACGTTTCTTCGAGTCACTTTCCTCTTACTTGATTTAGAAGCGCTGACTCGATGTTTGCGCGAAGATGATTTACCGCTGTATCCGCTTGGCGTGTTGAAAAGGAACTGAGCATTTCCGATTTTCGCAAGAACTTTATATCCCGACCCCTTCATCAGATTGTTAATGTGTTCTCCCGCTCTTCTTTTGAGATTTGAGCCTGATTCCTTAAGGCGTGCTTTAACAGCTACTTCCAATGGTGTGTTATTCTCCACATCATCGAGTATATTAATCCCTGCGCGTAAAGCTTCTTTTCCAACGACACCACTGGTCAAATAAGGTAATACCCGTCTGAACAGACCACCGAGAAAACTACCGATACCGTGACCGCTCTGATACCGCGATCCTACGAAAACCCGTGGAATTCCGCCTCCACGATTTGCCCCGGATTGTGCTTCGTAATATTCTAAATAATGCATCATTCTATGGGTTCTAATTACAGGATAATTATTTCTGATCTCGACGTCTAAATTGTAATGTAACTGTCAACGTCCCAAATTCAAATGGTATTCTTTCGCCAACCTGATCTGTTATATCTATTTCGATCGTGCGGAAATATGTTAATCGCAATGGAATATAATTAGGTGGTGAAAATTGTTTCACAATGTTACGCTCGTAGGCATATTTACCATCGTTGTAGTCGACGGGAACTACTCGGAGAAGAAGAGAATGCACGTCTCCCGTTATATAGGACTCGCAAATATCGCAATAAACAAAGAGTTTATCAGGTACACCCCGCACCACACTGCCTGGTTCGTCGGACATAAGTTTACGTTTTGTCGTGGTGAAAGCGTAAAACTTTTCTTCTCCAGCTTTCTGGGAATTCACATTGCGATCAGTATTGGGATAGTACGTTACACGTCCCTGCATAATTTTCGACAAGTTAAGATGAATTAATTCTTCGTTCGGTCTATACATATCGAAGCCAAGCATACGAGCCACTTTGTCGGAAAACTTCACGAAATGAAGTCTATTGCATTCTTTAATATTGCACGTGCAGTACAACGTTACTTTACCACCATGATGAGGATCCTGGCGCCAAGCAATGTGTGTTTTGAGCAATGAGCTGGCGTTGTTTAAAGCCTGTAACAGTTCGCTCATCGTGGCGTAAATACCCGGGGTTATGCAGGTAACCCCGAATTTGGGTAGCTGGTCTTCATCTTTTTTGACGCTTTTGGTATTAATATTTTCACGTGGTAACGAAATGAATTTGAGTTTTACATCTTCCTCGGGATGCACGTGTAAAAAACTAAAGGGGAATTGAATTTCGGTAAGCGCAACTTCCCATAAACCAGTCAGCTTCACTTCTTGAGGCAATTCCGTAATAAATGAAGTAGTTGTATTTTCTGGATAGTGTCGCATGCTACTATTGCTCGGTAGAATCATGAGAAACCGGTCTTCCCCCATCATGGTTTGGAAGCAGCTTTAAGTTCGAAGCAGGTATCCAGGAATTGAATTTAGAGGGGTAACCTCGCCAGCTGACGAATAATTCTTTATTAGCTCCTCGTCCTCTGCGTCGTATCACTTTATCCACGATAAACTCTTCTTCTTGTAAGTTTTTATTTACCCTGGCCAGTTCTTGTTCGTAGAATATCCCGTCGATCACTTCACCTGACAGATCACTCAATTCGTACACACAAGGATTTCGCCATTCGAGAATACGGTGAAGCCGAAATATTTCTTTCGTCCAGTTCGCCTCATATCTTTCTCAAAGACTCCTTTCGCTTTACTAACTCGCACTAATGTACCCACTTTGTATTTAGCTCCTCGACTATGATTTCTTCGATGGAGTTCATCGGTGGTATC
Source organism: Harpegnathos saltator (assembly GCF_003227715.2). Classification (NCBI taxonomy): domain Eukaryota; kingdom Metazoa; phylum Arthropoda; class Insecta; order Hymenoptera; family Formicidae; genus Harpegnathos; species Harpegnathos saltator. Next base: position 103,861 of record NW_020229931.1, read on the forward strand.
GCTGCTGCATATATTCACAAGCAAGGCGTGCGTTGTCCAACGTAACGCTTGCCGGTTCCATTTTAATGGTGGAATGTCGAGTGTGATTGTAAGCGTGCACGATGCCTTGCAAAACATCTATGTAACGATGTGTATTTTTATATGTAAAATAGCGCCATAAGCATTCTTTGAGCGTTCTGTTGAAGCGTTCGATCACCGCTGCTTTAACATCAGGATTTCGCACCGTGCGAAAACATATGTTCTTTTCCTTCAAAAAATTTTTAAATGATTGACCGATGAATTCTTTACCCTTGTCACTCTGCAACCACGCCGGTACCCGCCCTCCGTTTCTTGAGAGTACGTGACGAAAAGCTTCCGTCACGCTGGTCGAAGACTTGTTTCATATTGGTTCCACCCAGACAAATTGGCTAAACACATCGATGATTGTCAACAAGTAACAATAGCCTTCGTTGTAATTTCGGAGATTAGCGAGTTCAATCAAATCGACCTCCCACAGATCATCAATATTCGTGACGTTGTAATGCAAACGTGGAAATTTATGTCGTATCGGTCAATGAAGTGTGTACGCATCCTGCGACTGAAGTCAACCAATAATCTCTTCACGTGCGGAGCCGGGTTCTGCTGCTCGCGAAAGATTTTTTACCGCAGAATATCCCGCATAGTGTGTAGGATCGTAGTAGAATTTTGTGAAGGCGGTCATTCCAGCATGTTCCAATTGATCAAACGTCTTTTACTCACTGATTTAAATGCGTTGTCGCTCACTCGCGTTTTACGCCTATATTGATCAGAAGTTATAAATGTTGCATGTACACGCCCACCGTCGCGTTCTTCTCCCGCAAGAGACGTCTCCCCGATAGCACTCTTGCACGTTCGCCCCTTCGCCGGTGGAAGTCGATGTGCATAGCTGTTAGCCGTTGAAGAAGCTATACTCAATTCTAACGGGTTCCAATCTATCATGCATCTTTTATTCATTGGTTTAGAAACGTCACCGCTCATACGCGTTTTATTACTATTCTCATTGGTTGTTACAAACAGCGCCCGTCCATTCTCGTCATCCTTTTCCTCAAGCGACGTCTGGGCAATCTTACGTTTAGACCAAAGTTAATCGTTAGGTGACGGGAGCGGGGTACTGCTACCTCTCGGAAAAGTTTCTCTCAATCTCGCGGAAAGATCATTTTCTTCCGTGTCTTCTTCCAGTAATTCCCGATTTCCTACAAATTCCGGAGGAGTATTCACTTCACGCAAAAGTGCAAACTGTACTCCCGCTACCGCTCTGCTAGTTTTTCGTTCGTGAGCCACGTCGTCAAGAGATCGACGATATTCGATCCTCTCAGAATTCTATCATCTATAGTTACGACTCCCTGTCTGTCTCAATCGATCGGGTACCGCTACATCACACAAATGGGTCAGTAGCTTGCGCGCTTTAGCCCGGTAACTCTTTGGCACTTTATTTAGTATTCTTCCGATGCTTTTCTGTTCGCTGGTGTAATGATGACGGCTGCGACTTTCGTCTCGTACGTGTTGAGAAACGTTCAACGTTCAATGTACATCAGTCTCCAGGTTAGGAATATCTTCATTACAGCCATACCAACGTTTTCTTTTACAGCGTTTTCGTCAGCGTAATCGTCATCTTCGCGAAGAGTATTTTCCCCTTCCCCGTTTTCATCGTTTTCATTACCGTCGACCTCACCAATAACAGGCTTCTCTTCTTTTTTTTCCACGTAATCGGTGTTTCTCCCGCTCTCGAAAAAAGTACAGATATCGATGAAGTACTTCTCTATACAATTTCCATTTTTCCCGTGTTGCTCCGAGGACCGGAGAGTTGAGAATTCTATGCATCTCGGCGTCGAGACGCGACAGGACGGAACCCGGAGTACGCACCGTATTTTCATTCTCTACTGGTGCTATGTTCAGCCCAGTTGCGGCATTATCTGTCAAAACAGAGGGGATCGCAGTCGAGGAAGACGACAACGACGACGCTGAAATCGATGATGTATGAGCCTGTTGCTGCAATCTCTCGAGATTATCCGTAGAAATCAGTACCATCTTCTTGGCTCTTTCCATGGTTCAAGCGTGAACAGTCTCAATTACCGATAAGTTTGGATAATATTGCCCCGAGTGTAAGGACGATCAGATAAGGTAGAAATCCGCCTCGCTGCACTATCGCTCTCCGTTTGCTTCTCCAATCACCGCGATCATTAGTGATATGACACAACGTTGATTTGTAACGGGATAGGCGATTTTTTTCTCTTCTATCGAGCAGTACGTTACCTTTGAGCGTGTTGAAGGCGCACTCGCAAATACATCTGATGAAATCATGGTCAGCTTCTCGCAGAAAGGCAGCACGTTGTTTCTCCGTCAAGTAGCACAACGCCTTCAGAAGAGAGATGTTTTTCTCACCGATGGACCGTTTTGCTGCATTTGCGGTTTTATCGCCCTTTTCCGCATTCGCTCTGCTCCCCCCACTCACTGCCATTACGACGATAAGACTGTCGCAGAATGATCGTATGCATGGGTTTTATATGTAACTTCTGGTGGATCCACGCCGAACGTAAACATAATACGTAGTATCAGTGGGGAAGATGCATGTACGAAACCGATACTCATCCTGGGTAGATTGTTTCAGATCAAGCAACAAATACCCATGTGGAAACGATGTAGCGTCATAGTAAGCTTCTTCCAAAAACTTTGAATCTTCCGGATATACCTGCCTGACCAAGTGACGAATCTGAGCACGATCGCGAGGGTTTTTGAACACCACGATGTATTTCGCGTTGAGAGAAATATCTGATTGTCCGCGTCCTTGATGAAATAGATTTTGCGAAATTAGTATAACACTGAGGTTTTCGTGATAACTATCCTTCGTGAACAGATCGACGATTACTTCGCACGATGATGATTCCCTCATGAGATCGTCTATTATCACCATTTTCGCGACAAGCGGATCGTTTGAATAATCATCCGGGCGCAGTAAGCCTTCTCGAAATTCTATCACGCATCGTCCCGATTTCGCCGCTTCATGCTGTAGTTGGCGGTAAGCCTCTTGCCACTCGGCATAATAAAATAGGATCCTATCGAAACGTGTATCCGCCATCGCGGGTAAATAGCGAAGAAAATCTTTACGCAAACCGTTTTCCCACAACCCGTAAGGCCGCAAACGATCGATGTCCAAGGATGTTTCCAGCGCGCGTCCATTTTGCTAAATGACTGATTCGGTTACCTAGTGAAGCTATATAAATGCTGAAGAAAAGGAGAAACGGCGATAAGCTTATAACTCGCGCCGGGGGCCCTTCCACGGCGGCCGCGCGGTCCCGCTAGCTCATATCCGCGGAAGCGCCACGTCGAATAAGCTTTTTCACGTGGCGCTCGCGACCACGGGAATAGCTTATTTTAGCGCCGCTAGCGATATTAGCTTTCCAGCGTGAAACTGTGAGCTAATAATCGTTTAATGAGCTCGTACGAGCGAACGCTTGTGGGTGAAAGAGACTGCCTCTAGGGATATAATTTGCTAAGATTTTATTGTGATTCAGGGGTCATATACAAGGATAGAAATACATATATATACTCAAACGCAAAAAACCCGGTACACTAAAAATTTGGGAAAAAATTACAAAATTTCAAATGATCATAACTTGGTAAATAATGAAGATACAAATATGCGCAGAAATGCAAAATGAAGCTTGAAACGTCCTCTTTAAGAATATCTGAATGGCAATTATGCTCGGCCATTTTTTTCAAAATGGCGGATGATAAAATGAGAGGATGCAAAATTGATAATCAAAGGTCCGTGTTTGCGATGGTGCATGGTGTGCATCAGGTATCGCAGCGCAATGGGACCAAATGCACATGAAAGTATAGAGTGTTATCTTGAAAATACTACTTTACCGAGCTCGATGTGATCATTTTTCACTGAGTTGTTCCAAATTTTGCTAAAAATGCGGTTTTCTTGTTAAATTTGCATAATTCAGTGAATAAGTATCGCATCAAGCTCTATAACGAAGTATGTTAAAGAAAACATTCTATACCTTTAGGTACTTTTCGTCCCATTGAGCTGCGACACTTACTTTGCTCCATGCGCCGTCGCACGCTCGAACCTTTTTTTAGCAACTTTTCTCCTTCTTATCACCCGCCATTTTGAAAAAATATCGTTGCGCACAATTTCGATAAATCTTTCGAAAAGTACGGTTTCAAAGCTTTCAAACCGTTTTTGAAATTTGCTGCTACGAATATTTAGGTGTCGAGATATTCAATCTCGAATTTGCAACAAATGTCGATTCAGCGAGGCTTAAGGGGCTAAGAGGCTCTGCGGTTCGTTTGGCTGTTTCATAATTTCAATAGCTGTGTTCATGTTTCTCTATATAATAATTTACATAACCAGCACAATATATTCAATGATTTGCATTTATTATTTTGAAAGCCAGGGAAATGAAAGTAAAATTCAATTTAGGTTCTTCATTTTGTGTAATCGATATTACGTAATAAAGATGAATTGCGTTTTAAGATACCGCTGTCATTAGCTCAAATTATGGTTATAAGTCTTCCCAATATAAACCGCATGGAGTTTTACTGGTAGGAAAAGTCCCATTGTATATAGTGTGTGTGTGTGTGTGTGTGTGTATGTGTGTGTGTTTGTATACCACAAGGATAAGGACCCTGTGGTTCGTCAGCTCCACAGTATTTCAAGATTTCACACCCTCCTTGTGGTATGTGTTTGTGTGTGTGTGTGTGTGTGTGGTGTTACAGCAGAGATAAGGACCCCGCAGTTCGTCACTCCTGCAGTAATTAATGACTCCAAACCCTCTCTGCTGTGTGTGGTGTGTGTGTACTAATAGTGGGTATGACTGCCTCGTGCGCGTATTACCTCATTCATACGATCAGGCATACTCCTTATTAGTCTTTTAATTTCATCCTGCGTAATTGTATTCCATTCGTTTTCGAGAATTATTCGCAGTTCTCGCAGTGACTGAGGAGCAGGTACGTGATTTCGTACTTTCCTGCCGAGGTTGTCCCATAAGTATTCGATTGGATTTAAATCTGGACTATTTGCTAGCCAATCGAGTCGATTTATGCCAACTTCATCGAAGAAATCAAGCACTCTTCTCGCAGTGTGTGGTCGAGCATTGTCTTGCATAAACAAGAAGTTCTCTCCGATGAAGGGCGCGTACGGAACAACATACGGAATGAGTATGTCTTCCACGTATACATCTGCGTTCATATTCTTGTCAAAAAAGTGCAGATCTGTATGAACATTAGCTGAAATTCCTGCCCAAATCATTACAGAGCCTCCATTGTAGCTATACCTCTCACTTACCGTACAGTCTGCAAATCGTTCTCCCCCGCGACGATAACTCGTTCTCATCCATCTGGAGAATAGACACAAAAACGAGATTCATCGCTAAAGAGTACTTTGCTCCAGTCTGCGTAAGTCCAGTCTCTATGCTCAACTGCAAAATTGAGTCGAGCTACGCGATGGTGACATTTAAGCAAAGGTACAGCTGCTGGCCTGCGTGAAAGCAGATTTTGTTCCTTTAATCTTCTCCGAACGGTGTTAACGGATACATTAATGTTGCGGACATCCCTTAAATTGTTTCTAATCTGAACAGATGTTGGATGTCTGTCTCTTAACGAATTTGAAACAATAAATCGGTCATCATTGTGATTGGTACATCGAGGACGTCCCGAACCAGGCCTTCTGGAAAGAATTGGTTTGTAAGTACCTGGCATAAGCACGTTGCACAGTTGACGCTGGCAAATCAAGTGCCTGAGCAACGTACCTTCGACTTCTGCCATCTTCAATTAAAGCAATAACTTGAGCAGCCTTTTCAGGATTTATCGTCGCCATAATCGACGCAATAATTTCGATGCGAAACAATCAATTATGGTTTAAATTGATGAAGTTGCACGAAGCAACGCGCCTCGAAAGGAAAAGATCACGGAAAAAGAAAAGTCGCACGAGGCAGCGCTTATCGGAGTGAACACGTTCGGAAAAGGAAAATTGTTTGTCTTTGTTTATTGTCTTGGCACATACATTTAAGAAAAATCCAGTCAAGCCAGGCGTTAAAGCCCGGCGCACCGACAGAATCTCAGTCAAGCCAGAACGTAAGCCCGGCGTACTGACAAACTCGCGAAGTCCAGCGTACAAGAGATAGTGCCACTATCGGCGGTGGACCGTACGAAGGCCAAAAGCTGTACGAAGGCAATCTCTGATCGTCTCCGCGGGCACTCTTATATGCCCTGGGCAGCTCGAACTCGCGTGCGAGCCGAGGGGCTCGCGCGCGCGACAACCCAGATCGCCGCGTCGCGGCGGCTCCGTGGACTAGGAGCGCCAGGGAATTTCGACGTTCAGGTGGCGTCCAGCGACTCGGCATCCCGCGCGCCGGGTCACCGCGAACTCAGGCGCGATCCTGAACAGCATATTCAAGCTGTGTACCATAATGGCCAATCGTACGGAGAAGGTAGGGAGCTAGGGACAGCTTCGCGAACTAAAGTGTATACCACAGTGATCATGCGTAACTGAAGGGTAAAGAATGATAACTTTTGATAAAAATTAAATTTCCAATTCGCAAAATTGTGTAAATTATTGTATACAGAATAATGAACGCGGCTATTGAAATTATGAAAGAGCCAAACGAACCGCAAAGCCTCTTAGCCCCTTAAGCCTCGCTGAATCGACATTTGTTGCAAATTCGAGATTGAATATCTCGACACCTAAATATCTTAGCAACAAATTTCAAAAACGGTTTGAAAGCTTTGAAACCGTACTTTTCGAAAGATTTATCGAAATTGTGCGCAATGATATTTTTTCAAAATGGCGGGTGATAAGAAGGAGAACATGAAAAGTTGCTAAAAAAAGATTCGAGCGTGCGACGGCGCATGGAGCAAAGTAAGTGTCGCAGCTCAATGGGACGAAAAGTACCTAAAAGTATAGAATGTTTTCTTTAAAATACTTCGTTATAGAGCTTGATGCGGTACTTATTCACTGAATTATGCAAATTTAACAAGAAAACCGCATTTTTAGCAAAATTTGGAACAACTCAGTGAGAAATGGTCACATCGAGCTCGGTAAAGTAGCATTTTAAAGATAACACTCTATACTTTCATGTGCATTTGATCCCATTGCGCTGCGATACTTGATGCACACCATGCACCATCGCAAACACGGACCTTTGATTATCAATTTTGCATCCTCTCACTTTATCATCCGCCATTTTGAAAAAAATGGCCGAGCATAATTGCCATTCAGATATTCTTAAAGAGGACGTTTCAAGCTTCATTTTGCATTTCTGCGCATATTTGTATCTTCATTATTTACCAAGTTATGATCATTTGAAATTTTGTAATTTTTTCCCAAATTTTTAGTGTACCGTATTTTTTGCGTTTGAGTGTATTTGTAAAAGAACTTATTTCTTCTTTATTTTGCAAAAGCTTTATTTTAATAGAATATATACATACATTTTGCACAAAAGTTTCTTATAGAGCTAGTGCATACACGATATACAGGTTGGTCGCTTTTGGGGAAACGTCTATATTTATATTGTTCTTACTCTACAAATAAGTGTTTAGATTTGGAGGAGAAAGAACACGCTCTACTACTATTCTTACGCCACTACGTAACCGTATGGCACAGAGTGACCAGTGTCGTCGAATCTACGTTTTAGGAGTACTGGCACGCATGACTTGCTCTCGTTTCTCGTTACAATGTCGTGAAATGCTGTACGACGAATCGCATCTAAAACGTAGATTTATCGAAGTTTTCCTCGCATTCTCCTTCTCTTCCTCGTTCTCATCGATAGGTATTTTATTGGTGATTAATGAGTTTTTTATACTATTAAAATTAATATATTTCGAAGTCTCAAAGTTCAAGGTTATCCCCTTTACTTTGCAAACTTCATGAATTCTATCTTGTGGAGTGCGAACGACATAGACATCAAATTTTGGGCCTCCGGATACAAAGGATTCTATGTAGCTACCTTGACCATAACTTTCGAGTTCGTCCGTCATATCGCCCAAAAAATTACCCGTACGCGGCTCGTATTCATTGGGTTCACTCCAATCGGTATCATAATATAACACACTACGATCTAATTTTTCTCAATAAACGTACAATTTCAAGCGTGCCTGTGCCGTCGTGTAGTCCGCTATTACGACGTTTGTAGTTGCGGAGGGAACAAGCGCCTCTTGTCGTAATCGCCATGAGACGTAGAGAACCTCATCGTTCACGGGCAATATGTTTGATTTCATGCTCGGGACTCGTGAGCAGCGACATGAAATGTTCGCGCGTCTTAACGACCTCGGTATTCGGCAAATTAGATCGCTGATCGAATTTACCTCAGAACAAATTGAGGCAAAGCTTTGCAACCGAACGCAACCCCGAATTTACCGCGATGTTGTATCTATCGAGAACAATGCCCTCTGTTTTTTCGTATTCCCGCAGGTATCGCTCTTTGGCCTCTTCATCATCGGTGCATTCAGCAGGCCATCCGCTAGCCTCCTGCTTAAGTTGCAGAAAACAGTTGATATATCCCGCGAACATACCTCCCAACCGAGTACTTGAGTCGTATTGCGAAATCTTATATTTCCATATCTCGCTCATGGACCTGACACTATAGCCCTTCTCTATAGCCTTCCGTAATTCGCAGGATACCCAGGTACCCTCGAATTCTCGAACGGCCGGATTATCATGTGTGCACGGATTGAGAAAATGTCTCGCAGCAACTACGGCATAGGGCAAACAATATTTTCCCGCGAACGCGAAATGGGAGTACAGGGTGAAAGAGATCACACGGAGCAAGCACCTTGCACCGCACGATCCCCTCCCCTCTGCTAAAGTCAAAATCGGGAGCTATACCAATCAAGGCGGAACATCCTTCGCCCACGTACACGTCCGGGTGACCGAGCGGAAAAGAGCCCGTCTTTAGCACAAACGGGTACAAGGAGTATACGTCTACGTAACGTATCTTCTCCGTAACATCGCACCGGGTGACGATGTTTCCTGTACGACCACCGAAGAATGCTTCGCGAGGATCGAGAGGCTCAGTTTCTAACATCGAGTGATTCGCAAGGAAATCGCGCATCGGTTGATTGTCCTGCAACTCCCGATCAAAGGCGCATTCCCACTTCTCCGTTACGATGTAACCTAGCTTCTGTAGACGAGATGTTGTTACGCGTGTATGCTCGTATCGCGACTCAATAGTATTCCCCTTCACGGTGGTCGAGAGCGGGCTATCACGATTCACCTTGAAACACGCAGGACATTCATGCCAAAAACACCCATGAAATTGCAACACGTGTCTTTGCGCAGGTTTCGTTGTCGTGTAATACCCATCGACGAGCCCTTCCGGTATACGATGTTCGCGAGATCTACCTGCATGTGTTATAGTATGACCGAGCTCGCGCTCCATCCAGAACAACCATTTCAACGCTTTGTGGGATTGATTGTTGACACGCCGATACTCACCCGAAGGAATAATACCTATCTCCTTTACACGCAGAAAGTTTTTACGAAAAACTCTCATGCACGTAGAGGCGATGGTTGTGCATTCTTCAAACGGACATACTTTTCCACGATCTAGGAAAATCTTACGGAAGGCGAGACAAGCCCGTCGAAGAATATCGACATCATTCCGGCAATAGCTCACAATTTCCCGTTGGAAATAAAATTCTATGTTTTTGCGCACCATGTCCTCGTGCCATTCTAAAACCGCTCACGCTCAGGCGGTCTCATTGTTTCGGGAGAATAGTATCTTGCATCTGACATCGGTCCGATGTAATGTTGATTTTCGACAGTGTTAAATATTAGGAGTACAAATAAGTTTCCGCCGTTTGACAAAAGATGGCTCCACCAGAAGGTTATGTTAAAATTAGATGTAAAACGTAATATCGTAAGTTTGGACATCTGGTAATAACATAACCTTGAAGTATTGGTGACTCCGTATCAGCATTACATAATTTTTTTCGTGCGAAAATGTCAAGTTTTGTGCCGAATAAGCGTCATTTGCAGGAACTTTTGATTTACTTCTTTAATTTGAAGAAATCTGCAGCTGAGGCGCATCGATTGCTTGTAGAAGCATATGGTAAGACTGCTTTAAGTGAGAGAAGTTGTTGTGAGTGGTTTCAGAAGTTTAAAAACGGTGAGCTTGACGTGGAAGACTAAGAACGTAGTGGAAGGCCGAAAGTGTACGAAGACACGGAATTGGAAGCATTATTGGAGGAAGATTCGTGCCAAACGCAAGAAGAACTTGCACTTACATTAGAAGTGACTCAATAAGCAATTTCACATCGTTTAAAATCGTTGGGAATGATTCAAAAACAAGGAAATTGGGTTCCATATGAACTGAAGCCGAGAGACGTTGAACACCGATTTTGCACATGTGAAATGCTAATTGCCAGGCATAAAAGAAAGGGTTTTTTGCATCGTATTGTCACTGGTGATGAAAAATGGATCTACTACGATAACCCAAAGAAGAGAAAATCATGGGGACCACCAGGCCATGCTTCAATATCGACTGCCAAACCGAGTATTCGTGGAAAAAACGCATGCTGTGTATTTAGTGGGGTCAGCTTGGTGTCGTGTATGAGTTGCTCAAGCCGAGCGAAACCATTACTGGAGCTCTCTACCGAACACAATTAATGAGATTGAGCCGAACTCAAGGAACCGAGCTCAAGGAAAAACGCGCCCATTACTACTCCAGACACGACAAAATTATTCTCCTACATGACAACGCTCGGCCACATGTTGCAAAACCGGTCAAACCCTATTTAGAAACACTTAATTGGGAAGTCCTACCCCACCCGCCGTATTCACCAGACATTGTCCCTTCCAATTATCACTTGTTCCAGTCGATGACACATGGCCTGTCTAAGCAGCACTTTACATCATATGAAGATACTAGAAATTGGGTCGATTCATGGATAGCCTCAAAAGATGAAGAGTTCTTCCGACGTGGTATCCGAATGCTACCAGAAAGATGGGAAAAAGTAGTGGCTAGTGACGGACAATACTTTGAATAAAACGTAATATACCGTTCTTACACAATAAATTCCTAATTTTTAATAGAAAACGGCAGAAACTTATTTGTACTCCTAATAAATGCGGAAACAGGCCTTTGCCTGCAGTATCCTTTAATCTGAAGGCTTTTGATAATGCTGACAAGCGCATAGGAATATAATTAACACTGTCGGTAAATTTGGTTTGCCCAACGGTTAACAACATAATCTTCGTACCGTTTAAAATAAGTTTAGGTTCCACCCGATTACCGCTCTCGACCAAGTACCCTAGGATAAATTGCGCATCGAATGCGCTTGCATTATGTGCGATGTACATGATCTGTTTGAAACTCTTCCTCGGTCTAATGACAAAATCGACGAATTGTTTCACCGGATTGTCTCGAAATATAAATTCGCGTATCCCGCACGCCATATCGCAACGCCATATCGTCTACATTCATGCGGCTTTCACATATTTGCTGCGCAACACAGAGCGTCACAACGTGAGTTTTAACGTTTTCTATGCCTTCGATCGTATCGTCTTGACGTGTTTCAAAATTATAGAACACAAACGTGATGCGACCTTTTACGCGCTCACTTGTTTCTGTCGCTTCGTCAATGTTATCAATTACGTTTTCGTTTCCTACTCGCTGCGAATTCATCGTGTCGGGTGAACCAGTGTCGCATCGAAATGGTTTCATATAACATAGATGATTCATTAGTTGCAACGCGTTGCAAATACGACAAAAGATCTCATTGCAATTGTGTTTGTTCCTCAAGTTTTGCAAACGACCACAGTCGCTGCAAACTCTCAGGATATTACAGATGCTCAAAGATGAAGTGCCTTGGAGCGATTTTTGCGCACGATCACGCTCGAAACACACCGACCCGTAAAATTCGTGTTGACACGCGGCATATCGTATTAGTTCTACGCCTGATACCTCGCACGCTGGAACGCCGTGACACCGTGGACATGCGTTTGAGTACCGATGTCCTCTTTCCGGCTTATATCCGCTATTACAACGTACACAATAACTTTGGCTGCCCGATGCAGCTCTTAAATTTAATATGGATTGCAATGCCGGGATTTTTCGTAGTACATAATATTCAGAGTCATTTTAGCTTCACGTCCGTGGGAAGTGAGTACGCTGCTACCATCGTACATGGGAGGCGCACCACGTGCGAAGGAACTAAAGTAATAAACAACAATTACGATATTGTTACTAGCAAGATAATGCTGTAAATGCTCGATCTCGGGAACACACCCTTCTTCAGGTATACAGACACCGGCTTTCCGTGTCAATTCGACCGCTAGGTCTCGTTGTAATATAGAATATTGCTTCCTCACGGAATTCCATTTATCATGTATTTCTCCTGTGCGCACGTTGCCGCGTTCATTGTATACTATCGCAGCGACGAGCGAACGGGGAAAACACAAATTGTCAAAGTTGTTTATAGTAAGGATCGAGCGTTTCGCTATATCTTCGTGAGTTAGTTTATATGATTTCTTTCCACGACCAGAAGGTGTCGCGACATTGAAAATATTAATTTTGAAATATTCTAAAATATCATGACCTCCGGCACCCTGCACTAACGAATTCACAAGATTCCAAATCTCGTTGTAAGTCAAGTCCCGAGCGAGACGAAGCGATAAACCCGCAGGCCCCTGCGTTAAGTCCGAAAAGCAAGCGTCAACCCCACGTAGTTGTTCGCGCCACCCGAATATACCGCGTATTCGTGGATTTCCCGAAAAGCATTTTCTAAATATTCAGTAATGTTGGCTCCTTCTGGAGGTGGGAGAATTCGAATATTCGATTCCCTCCCGAGAATATTAAATTTTCTATAATTACACGACTTTTCCCTGAGTATTTCAATACATTTATATAAGGACTCACGATTGTTGACCGTGTTGGCTTTTGCTGTCACTTCGCACACTCTTCGGTCTTCGCTTTTGTCCCTTCAATGTTCTTTCGACTGTTCGTATCTACTACCCTGTTGTACTGTAAATTTGATTTGAAAATGTTATACAAGTATAAATTTTACACACAATTAGAATAAAAATACAACTAAGAGTATAAGATATTTTCTCTTACCTTTTCTTACCTTCGACTAGTGTAGCCTGCGAGATTCGGAAGTCCTGGATTTCACCAGCTTCACTTGCGTCTTGCGTCGTTTCATCGACTCCATTGTCATCGTACTCGATGATGTTACCCGTGACGTCATGACTAATATCAATGCCGTTTTCATTTATATTGCAGGTGATATCTTTGTCAAGTCTCGCTATTTTATTACGACTTGCTAAAATTTAACTCGTTATTAAACACGAGGCTCTACAAGAGAATAATCTTATACTTATTTTTCCTTATACTCACGGGCAGATTTCGTTGACGAGGAAGCCTTATACTCGAGCGAGAGCGGCTCTTTGGATTTCCGCTTTGTACAGTATTGGTGAGAACTGAGAAAATGAAGAACACAAGAACGTATTCGTGAACACCAGTATTTATTAGACTTATTCTTTTATGTCACATCACAGTGAAAGGAAATTACTTACAATGCGGAAAGGAGCATGTCCTGAACACGGTCACCGATATCTTCTTCATTCTCTCCGAGTAATCTTTTACAATCTCGGCTGCAATCCCATGCAAGCGAGGATTATTTTTAAATTGCCCGCAAGCGAATAACATCGCCAGTAGGCCATTACTGCACATGGCCGCAAATTTATAAAACACTTCATATGTCTTCTCATCATTATCACTCGCGAGTTCGCACAGATATTTCCCACGTTTGATTATTGGATTTGCTACCGACGCTGCGATTATATAGTCACGTACAATTTTGAAAAGCTGCAACATCTTATACTTTCACGAATATCACGGAATAGGAATGTTGCTCGAAGCGATGGAAACAGTAAAATACGTCGCAGCAGCTTCGAACACTCTTATATAACATGGAACTTCCAAAATTTTGAGAAACCTTCACGAATGCCTGTGTAAATAAGGCGGGACTAACTATACCAGTGCTTTTCGGCAATATACTCGTCTAGTTTTATCGCAGAATTTGATATCTGTTAAAGGATCACATTATTCCTGCTATAAAAAAATAAACCTTTTTCTTCTCATATCTATATCTCGCGTTCTCAGACGTGAAAAATGCGAGTTCCGTGCGGTTCCCTTAGGCCCTACACGAAAAACGTTTTATAGAATTGTCTGTTTATCTAAATTTAGATGCGTGGAAGGAAATATAATCAGTTTCGACTAAGATAGAACTCCGGTTCACAAAAGAGATGTAAAGGGCATTTTCTCATCCGCTGATTCGGCAAATATAATGCTTATTCCCGTGATAACATAAAACCCGTCGGAATCTGCAGGATTCGCGCATTCCGCTCAGTCACAAAAGAATAAACGTTATCGCGGCCATAAAAGAATAAAACTTCTTTCTTCTCGTTTTTATAAATTCTCAGATGTGAAAAAATGTGCGCCATTCCTTTGCAGCCTACACAAACGATTTGTAGAAATGTGTTTATCTAAACATAAATTTAGATGTAAGAATGAACGATATAATCGGTTTTGACTACAATAGAGTCCGATTGGAAATTTTTGCAAAAGACCATAAAATGTATTTTCCCATCCACAGCTTCGACAAATATAACACTTGCTCCCACGACATCATAAAACCTGTAGGAACACGTATGCTCCGTTCTGAGAAATTCTAGAACGTTCTAGGCTGAATCATTTAACAAATATTAAGAAATAAATTTATTTTTTGTATGCACACAGAACTACCCCTCTACTTTTCTTTTTCCTATAAGAAGCCCATTGGGCTAGGCCCAAACCATTTGAGCTTCTTCAGTCTTAGTACTCGTTTCGTGCGACGAAGTATATTAGTTCTCGTGTTTTCACCTGTGGGATAATAAGTTCTTGTGAAAAACATAATGGCGAATACTAACGCAAACGCAGAATTTAAGAAAATCGCGTATGGTGACTCTGAGAAGGCTCGCTATGAGAGCTATATGCTTCCCTGCATTACTTATCCCCTCAACACTTCGGATACCAAGAGGATGCAAATCGGATTGCGGGCATCAAACGACGGGACAACATTCGAGCCTACAATAAAATTATCCGGCAATACCTCTATAGGGATCCAGTTCGACTTCGCCACATGGGAAAAGTTTAAGGAGCACATGAAACACATAGGCGATTACTTGCACTCGGTAACCAGGGTCGTGCCGGAGCCCGTCCATATCAACGATGTGACCATCACCTTTACCACGATGTATGGGGCAAGGGCGATGGTGACTGAAAATACCAAAACGACCGAGGTGAACACCGCATCGAAGAGGATGTCTACCGATTCATCCCAGGGACAGCAACCGCCGACGAAGAAACGAAAAGTCTACACGGTAAACATCGTGATGCAGGTAACATCTGTTGACGGGCTAGAACTTATAACAAAATGTATTGACGCTTGATGTGAACAACTGCAAACATTTGCAAAACTTGTAAACCATTGCGCTCGGTTTCTCGTAACGGAGATAGAACTCAGGCTTCCCAAGAAAAACTTAGACGAGGACATCGTGAAACAGACGCTCTTCGCAAACTATCAGGAAATCGAGCAAAATGTACGTCGGCAATTAAAAGATTTAACGTTTCTAGATACTTATTTCTACATTACATTTCAAGAAATTACTTCGATTTATTTAAATAAAATTGTACGAGCAATTTTAATAAATGTCTCATCTTAATCATGAAAAATAAAATGTGAATTAATTCTATGAAAAATATTGTGCATTCCTTTCTCTTCACCTCTTCTCTCTTCCCTGTGATTTCCAGTTCGAGGTAACAAATCCCGTTATAAACTTTTCGAGTTCGAAAGCGAGGGGACCCGCACAGGTAAAAATATTTGGGTAGACATAGGCCAGAGGTATCGTCTTCCAACAATCGCTGGGTAGTTTTTGTCTTCGAAATGATCCCTACCTGCTCGAACATACTCCCACACGCTCACGAGAGTCGAGAGCCGGGGTCTCATAGTGGGGGCCCGGGTCCCGTAGGTTCTAGAATTTGTCAAATTTTTCACGCGTGACGTCAATACTCTTCGTATGTATACAATATACAATATACAATATAGCTAGTTTCCATCAGGGTATACCAGTAGCGTAATGCATAAGACGCTTGACTCGAAAGCCAGCGGACTCAGGTTCGTATCCGGCCAAGACCTATAGGATTTTTCCAGAGACTCGCACTAACCGCACACGCACGCACACACATACACACACACGCACACACATACCTCTCACCGTTCTACGTGTACGCCGTGAAACCTGTTTCTACCAAAGAGGAACAGTAGAGCAGTGGTAAGACGGTTTGACTCTCAAGAGCCTCTGAAGTCCCCCGGGTTCGAGCCTCGCAAAGTGCCTAGGAGTTTTTTCCAAAAATAATATGCACATTAACCAGCTGACCCAAGAGCTAGAATCACAACAACGCCTAATATGAATAATAAAAATGTAATATTTAAATTACGCTAATTTTTATTCCGGTGATTCAAATCTCCGCCATTTTCAGCCTTGGGGGTAGGTATGGCCACTCTAAACATTCCCCCTCCGCTCGACCCACCGGCGTCGATGGGCGTGGTCTAGTGGCGCCGGAGGGTCAAGTGGAGGGGAAATGTTTTGACTGGCCATATCTACCCCCATACTACTTTGGCGCAATTCCCCCACTCCGGCCCGCCTGGTAGGCACCCCGGGCGAGGGGGTTTAGCTGGTAAGAAACAGGAATAACCTCCGCCTCCCCCCAAAGGGGCGGGAGTATCCATAAGGATTTTCCCGTGAACAAAAAAGTACTCCTTCTAATTAGTTCTATAGTTCAATAGTTGTGAGATACACTGTATACAGGGTGTCCCAGAGCAATTGCTATAGAACTGGTGGAGACATAGAATAGATTAAAACAAACAGAAAAGTCTTGTGCCGTTTTACAATATTCACGATAATTATCGAGTTATTGATGACAGAAATTTAACGAGTGAGCGCGCCGAGATGGATAATTAAAGAAGCACCGCAGCCTCTCGGCCACAGCGCTGCCCAGTCGAGTTAGCAACTATTGGCAACGTGCAGCGAGACGTAGGTACGACGAGATAAAACACGAATAGCCGCCCTTTGTCCTTCTCCTGCGAGCGGTGCACTTGGACAATTTTATTGGACACGATGCAAATGGACACGAAACTTGACATACGGTTCAATTGGACACAACAATTCTGGACCCACTTGCTTTTGGACACACGAGAAAATGCACAATGTTCAATTATACACTGTTTAGTTGCCCACCGTTCATTTGAACACAGAAACATGGATACTGTTCACTTGGACACAGAAAGTTACACACCGTTTGTTTCCCTACTGTTCACTTGCCCACCGTTTGGTTAGACACCGTTCACTTCGACACCGTTCATTTGAACACTGTACAATGATTAACAGCGTTTAGTTAATTGCAAAATAAGCGCCTCTTGGGATAAGGGTAAAGTAACAATAGCATGAACTTCTAAGGTCTACTTGCTTCGATTAGCAAACATGGCGCTAATTAACAAATTAATATCATATTGCTATCATATATTGCTTCTATCACGAACGGAGCGTGATAGAAGCAAACTGTAAACAAATATGGCTGTCTGAGGGCTACGCGCTTCAACTGGCGTTGAGTCGTTAATTAACAAATTAATATCTCGCGAACGGAGTAGGATAACAATAAACTGTAAACAGATATGGACTTCTGAGAGCGGCGAGCTTCGATCAGCGTTAGGTTGTTAATTAACAAATTAATATTTCGCGAACAGAGCGCGATAGCAACAAACTGCGAACAGATATGGCCTTCTAACAACCGTGTGCTTCGACCCGTGATTCCTCAAAACAAAATGGAATAAAAAATTCTTTCCTGTGGGAAGGATTTTCGGTTGTGACAATATAGAGCTCATTAGCTCAAAAAGCACCAATGTGTTAATCAAAATCGTATTATTGATTTCTAAATTGATAAGTTTACCATATGCTAAAATTATAGATTATGAGAAGACACAAATTCTGATTCAAATACTGGCTCTTTTCCAAACTCTTTTTCAAATAAATAATTTTTCAAATAAATAATGTACAAAAGTAACAGTAATGCACCAATTGATATATAAATTTCAAATTTATATAAGTATACATTAAAAAATTTAATTGCCAAACCTTACGTAGGGGCCTTTGCTAATTTTTTCAGAATCTGTTATTTTAATGTATCGTAGACTTATTAATTTAGTAAGGCGAAAGATTTAATTGCCAAACGTTGCGTAGAGGCCTTTGGTAATCTTTTCAAAATCTGTTATTTTAATACGAGGGTGGTCCGATAAGTACTTAGCCTATAAAAGAAAAACGAAAATTTTGGAAAAGTGACGATTTATTTCTCAGCATAGTCTCCTTTTAGCTCGATACACTTGACCCAGCGATGCTCCAACTTCTTTAACCCGTCTGAAAAATACGTTTTCTCGAGGTCTGCAAAGTAGGCCTCCGTGGCGGCGATGACCTCCTCATTCGACTCAAATTTCTGCCCGGCGAGTGACTTTTTCAAGTTTGGAAACAAAAAGAAGTCGCACGGGGCCAAATCTGGAGAATACGGTGGATGAGGCAGCAGATCGTAGCCCAATTCGACTAATTTGACCATGGCGAGGGCGGAGGTGTGAGCCGGTGCGTTGTCATGGTGGAAGAGCACTTTTTTCTTCGCCAAATGGGGCTGTTTTTTCTGCAATTCGGCGTCGAATCGGCCCAATAATTCGGCATAGTACAGCCCTGTGACCGTTTTGCCCTTCTCCAGGTAGTCGATGTAGATCACACCTTGTGAATCCCAGAAAACGGTGGCCATCACCTTTCCGGCCGATAGGACAGTCTTCGCCTTCTTCGGAGCACGTTCGCCGGGTGAAGTCCACTGTTTCGACTGTTCCTTGGTCTCTGGTGTGTACCAGTGGATCCATGTTTCGTCGACAGTCACGAAACGACGCAGAAACTCCTTCGGATTGCGCTTAAACAGCGTCAAACACTGCTCTGAAGTGGTCTCACGGTTGCGCTTGTTGTCCGGAGTGAGCAAACGCGGCACCCATCGCGCCGACAGCTTTCTCATGCCCAAAATTTCATGCAGGATATGACCCACGCGGTCTTTTAAGATGCCTACTGTCTCAGCTATCTCGCGCACCTTCAATCGGCGGTCTGCCAATACGAGATCGTGGATTTTTGTCATGTTATCCTCCGTGGTAGCCGTTTTCGGGGCACCTGGACGTGGCTCATCAAAAACCGACGTGCGACCACGTTGAAACTCGTTAAACCAATTTTTGACGGTCGCCATCGAAGGAGAAGAGTCACCGTACACAGCATCCAAGCGCTCTTTGATTTCGCTGCGCGATTTCCCTTCCAAAAACAAGAATCGAATCATCGACCGATATTGCTCTTTTTCCATTTTTCTAAAATCCGCGGACACGTCCGCTTCCACACACGGTCAAAACAAAACTACGAGTCCGATTCGGCTGAAATTTCGACAGTAGCCGTCTACGAGAATGTACTACACGATAGTAAATTTCTCTTGCGATAGTGGTGCCATCGGGCGGTGAGGCTAAGTACTTATCGGACCGCCCTCGTATATCGTAAACTCAATAATTTACTAAGGCGAAAGATCTAGTTGTCAAACCTTACGTAGAGGCCTTTGCTAATCTTTTCAGAATCTGTTATTTTAGTATATCGTAATCTCATTAAATTAGTAAGGCGAAAGATTTAATTGCCAAACCTTACGTAAAGGCCTTTGCTAATCTTTTCATAATCTGTTATTTTAGTATATCGTAAACTCATTAATTTAGTAAAGTAAAAGATTTAATTGCCAAACCTTGCATAGGGGCATTTGCTAATCTTTTCAGAATTTGTTATTTTAGTACATCGTAGATTCATTAATTTAGTAAGGCGATAGATTTAATTGCCAAACTGAACTTAAAATGAACGGTGTCTAAATAAATTGTATCCAAGTAAACAGTGTCCAAATGAACGGTGTCCAAATGAACAGTCTTCAAACAAATGGTGGGCAAGTGAACGGTAGGCAAACGAACGGTGTGTAACTTTCTGTGTCCAAGTGAACAGTGTGCATCTTTTTGTGTCCAAATGAACGGTGGACAATTGAACGGTATCCAAGTGAATGGTGTCCAAACAAACGATATTCAAGTGAACGGTATCTAAACAAACGGTGGGCAAGTAATGAATAAATAAATGGTATGTCCAAATGAATAGTGAGCAGATAAACAATGTGTAATTGAACGTTGTGCGTTTTCTCGTGTGTCCAAGAGCAACTATATCTAAAATTCTTGTGTCCAAATGCACCGTGTCCAATTGAACCGTATGCCAAGTTTCGTGTCCATTTGTAACGTGTCCAATAGTGAACTGTGTCCAACTGTGTCCAAGTGAACGCCACTCCTTCCCCTCATCGCGCACCGACAACAGCAACCGACAATTGCTAAATCGACTGGGCCACGCTGTAGCTCGAGTGGCTGCAACGCTTCTCCAATCATCCATGTCGGCGCACGCCCATTCCTCAGATTCCTTAATAACTGAATAGTCATTAATAACTGAATAATGATCATAAATATTACAAAACCGTAAGGGACTTTTGTGTATTTCAACCTGCTTTGTATCTATACGAGCTCTGTAATAATTATTCTAGGACGTCCTGTATACAATGTGGGGCATTTTAATTTTCCACACTGATAACTTCGAAGATTATGGAAATATCGAAAAATGTCCAAAAACAAGTTATAGGGTTCGTAGGAGGTCCACTGATGGTGACCTTGACTTCGATCTTGAAGGGCATTTTGAAGTTCATTTGAAGGTCAACTTTGTTTTACTTAATAGAAACCCCTATTTTTGACCGCGGATTTGGAAAGAGCGGGAAATTTTACGTTCAAATATGTTATCATGTTAAAGCCCACTTTGCATACAGAGTGTTTCTGAATGGTCTGTACAAACTTTTAGGATATGTTCTAGAGACCAAAACAAGCAGAAAATGTCACATGAACATGGGGTCGAAAATGCCTCTTTCTAGAGTTATAACGGTTTAAAGTTTTCCTGCAGTAGAAGAAATTATAACGTAAAATCGTACAGGAGTTGCAAACTGTATTTATTTATTTCTACGGATATAACAATACAATACATTTGCTATAGCAAATGCTCAAAATGGCTTCCGTTCCAAGATTCCAAGAAAGTCTGTGCATGTCGCCGCATTGTTTGGCAAACCTATTGGAAAATACCAGATATATTACGGATGATGTCGCAACCATCCAAAATCCGCTGACGAAGAGTTGCAATATCTGGTACTGGGATAATAAACAAAAGTTTTCAAATACCCCCAAAGGAAGAAATCCAATGGATTCATGTTAGGTGAGCGTGCTGGTCATGATATTGGTCCACCCCGACCCATCCATCGACCAGGATAGGTGGCATTTAAGAATTCTTTGGCGGGTTGACTGAAATGGAGTTGTGCACCGTCATGCATAAACCACATTCTTTATCGTATAAGCAATAACACATTCTCTAGGAGTCTTGGAAGCTGATTTTCTAGGAAATCGCAATAAGCTTCACCATTTAATCTTGCTGGTAAAAAATACAGCCCAATCAGATGATTGCCGATAATTCCTGCCCAAACATTCAGGCTAAATTGTCGTGAGCGTGGAGCGTTAGGTAGCTCAGTGGTCTAGAGCAGTCGCCCGGCAAGCGAAAGACCTGGGTTCGATTCCCGGTCTAGCGACTACCGCGCTCTCGATATTTTTCTCTTTTCGGAACGAAATAAGATGCAGATCCCGAATGCACGGCGTCCCGTCGCCACCTAGTACGCCCTCCTTTCATGGCTAAATTGCTGATGCCCAATAGTGATTGCACAATACCATGAGGATTTTCTCCTGTCTAGAGGGGATTGTTGAAAAATTAATTATTCCATCCCTGTTAAAACCAGCTTCATCCGTATAAAGGAAGAATCAAAAACTAGATCCACACACAGCTGTGAAAACTATTGAGAAAATACCAATCTTGCTGGAAAATCTGCTAGAGAGTCTCTCTCTCTGCAAATGATATGGATAAAATAGCTGTTCATGCAGAACTCTGCATACGGTAATGTGAGATATATGTTCTGCTGTTGCAGTTTTTCCTATACTGATGCTGAGATTGTTGTTAACTCGATCTAAAATGCTTTTTTCAACATCGGTTGTTCGAACAGTTCTTGAAGCACCATAATTGGCTATTACCGGCCTGAATTGCCCAGTTTCTTGTAATCGGCGATCAACTGCTGCGAACGTTTAATTTGGAGTTCGACAGTCTGGAAAAGCTTCTTGGTACATGCGAGAGGCTAACCGTCCATTTCCACCGACACGGCCATATATCAGATAGATATTCGCCAATTCTTCAAATGAATATTCATTCATGTTTTAAAAATAGGCTTACAAACGAGCTTTGCAGGATACTTTTAACTGAAATGCTTACTTTTGAAGTTACGATGCTTCGAAATTTTCCAATAACTAAAGAACTTATCACGTCAAATTACATAGTCTTACTTCAAAACAAAACAAAACAAAAAAACAAATGGAAAGATCGAATGTAGCAAGAAACTTCAGGCCGTCGAATTCCAAACCATCAAACGTTCAGCAGTTAATTGGCGATTATGAGAAATTGGGCAATTCAGGCTGGTAACAATGGTGCTCCAAGAACTGTTCAAGAACTGTTTGAATCTGATGTTGAAGACAGACAATTTTTCTTAAGACGGTTCTTTGAATTGTCGTAACTCTTCTTCTACTGCAGAAAAATTTCAAATTGTCATAACTTTATAAGTAAGCGTTTTCGACCCCATGTTCATATGACATTTTCTGCTTGTTTTGGTCCCTGGAATATATCCTGAAAATGTGTACAGACCATTCAGAAACACTTTGTATATGCGTGTGTACATTAAGGTGCATCGTATCGTACCACGTCAGGGGAAATACTTTTCCTCCGGCGCACAGTGGGTCGAAGCATAGGAAAAAGCGGACATCGCACTTTTAGAGTCGAAATACAATAGCTAAAGCGAAATAGATATATCATGTTCTCTAAAAAGTATTGAGCCTTTTGCGCACGAGATAGCGTTAGTATCCCAAATCTCAGGGTATATGAGTCGCAGCAGGTCAGGTCTAACGTCATTTGACAGCTGACAGTTGAAGCTAGTAGACGTACAAAAAGTGTTGGAATTCTTATAATCAGACGTAAGGTATTACGCCGTAAAGATGAGTAAACTTTCCGCAAAACTGCGCTACATTTTACGATTTTATTTCGATATTTCGATAAAGGCGCAAATGTTGCACAGGCTCGTGAAGAAATTTGTGCTGTTTATGAGCAAGATACGTTATCAAAAGCAACAGCCAAAAGATGATTCAGTCGCTTCCGTTCTGGAAATTTCGATGTCCAAGATGCTCCTCGCAGTGGGCGACTAATCAGAGAAAAAGTAGATGATATTCTGGCAAAAGTCGAGCAAGACCGGCATGTACGCAGTCATGATATATCGCCAATGACCTAAACATCCATCATCAAATAGTGTTAAATCATTTGGAGAAAGCTGGCTACAAAAAGAAGCTCGATGTTTGGGTGCCACATCTGACTCAAAAAAATTTACTCGATCGAATTTCTATCTGTGAATCTCTCTACTGAAATGTAACGAAATCGAGCCATTTCTGAAGCGGCTGATCACTAGTGATGAAAAGTGAATAACCTACGACAACAATGTGCGAAAAAGATTATGGTCGAAGCGAGGAGAAGCTCCACAGTCTATGGCAAAGTCCTTGGGCTGATGCCCAGGAAGGTTATGCTGTGTGTTTGGTGGAATTGGAAGGGCATCGTGCATCACGAGCTGCTGCCGCCAGGCAGAACGATAGACTCGGACCTGTACTGTCGACAATTAGCGCGATTATATCTAGCAATTCAAAAGAAACGGCCGGAACTGGTCAACAGAAAGGGTGTCGTATACCACGCTGACAACGCCAGGCCGCATACATATTTAATGACCCGTCAGAAGTTGAGAGAACTTGGCTGGAAGGTTTTAATGCATCCACCGTATCGTCTGTCAGCCCGGACCTGGCACCGTCAGACTATCATTTGTTTCGGTCTCCGCAAAACTCCTTGAATGGTAGTTAAGTTAGTTTCAAAAGAGGCCTGCGAAAACCACGTGTCACAATTTTTTGACCAGAAACCACAGAAGTTCTATAGCGACGGGATTATGGTGTTGCCGGAAAAATGGCAGAAAGACATCGAACAAAATGGTGTGGTTTCATAATGTTATTTTCAAATAACAGTAAATGTATTCTCAATTTTGACCTCCAAGGACTCAATACTTTATAGACAACCTAATACATACATTGTCAGGAAGTATATACTTGACCAATTTAAATTACTTATAATATTACATTGAACACCAATTGTTAACAACACAAATTGTTAACAATTCGTATAAGCGAGCTAGTATTGCCGGCATTAAAATTAACCAATATGCACGAGGAGGTTGTACGGTCGGATTTTGTATATCTTTTGTGTATATGTGTGTGTCGCAACAGAAATAAGGACCTTACGATTCGTCACTCCTGTAATATTTAATATAACGACTCCAAATCCTCTGCTGTGTGTGTGTGTGTGTGTGTGTGTATGTGTGTGTGTAAAACACACGAATATATGCATCAAAATAAACATAAAAGTACATGAAAACCACACAAGAATGAAACTCCTCGACTCGTCACTTTCGCGGTATCTATTGACTCCAAATTCATCTTGGTATACTTTAATATAAGGGGCTTCCTTAATGTGACGTTTGAAAAAATCGAATTTTTTTTTGCATTTTTTGACAGTTTAACATCTGTAGAATAATATCCTGAAGTGTTATGGTCGTATCTGAAATATTTTAGAAACGGCAAGTATGAAACGACAGCGCAGCTGGTCGGGGACCATAAATTCAATTCTCGCCGGCGAGGCAGGACGCCGGGCAGTTGCGGTAGTTCTTAAACTCTGACGTAATCGTTTACCAGGTATGTCAGTAATTACTTTCCGGTTTTTGTAACAAATGTCACTAGCCATAAGTATGCAATATTATGATTTGATACATATGTCATTTTATTCTACTGACATTAACCTCAAAACTACACAAGTTACGTTCCGCCAAAATAACAGCGTTATAGATTAATAATTTTTTGAAAATGTCGAGTTTTGTGCCTGAAAACGTGCATTTGCGGCACGCATTACTTTTCTTGTTTAATCAAAAGAAAAAAGCCGCTGAAAGTCATCGTTTGCTGGTAGAGACTTACGGTGAGCATGCTCCAACCAAAAGAACATGTGAAACGTGGTTTCGACAATTCAAATGTGGTGATTTCAACGTTCAAGACAAAAAACATCCTGGTAGGCCGAAAACGTTTGAAGATGCGGAATTGCAGGAGTTATTGGATGAAGACCCAACACAAACTCAAAAACAATTGGCAGAAAAGTTGAATGTGAGCCGAGTAGCAATTTGTGAACGATTACAAGCGATGGGAAAGAACCAAAAGATGGGAAGATGGGTGCCACATGAATTGAATGACAGGCAATTGGAAAATCGAAAAATCGTCAGTGAAATGCTGCTTCAAAGGTATGAAAGGAAGTCATTTCTGCATCGAATAGTAATGGGTGATGAAAAATGGATTTATTTCGAAAATCCCAAGCGAAAAAAATTATGGTTATCACCTGGCGAAGGCGGCCCATCGACTGCAAGGCCAAATCGCTTTGGTCGCAAGACCATGCTCTGTGTCTGGTGAGACCAGGTTGGTGTCGTATATTATGAACTGTTGAAACCTGGAGAAACAGTTAATACTGATCGCTACCAACAACAAATGATCAATTTGAACTGTGTATTGATCGAAAAACGTCCACAATACGCTCAAAGACATGATAAGGTGATTTTGCAGCATGACAACGCGCCGTCTCATACAGCAAAACCAGTCAAAGAAGTGTTGAAATCACTTGGATGGGAAGTTTTATCGCACCCGCCGTACTCTCCAGACCTGGCTCCATCCGACTACCACCTTTTCGCATCGATGGGGCACGCGCTTGAAGAGCAGTACTTCGGCGATTTCGAAGAAGTTAAAAAATGGCTCGATGAATATTTTAGCTCAAAGGAGAAACAGTTCTTTTGGAATGGCATCCATAAATTGCCTGAGAGATGGGTAAAATGTATAGAATCAAATGGCCAATACTTTGAATAAATATATTTTAACTATTCATTGTAAATAACGTGTTTTCTTTAGCGAAAAAACCGGAAAGGAATTACCGACACACCTGGTATACTTCAAAGATAGAAAAGAGAGCCTGGTAGTTCCAAGGACTCACAATAATCCCTTTATGTTTGTATGAAAGCGTTGTTGCCAGCTCAAAAGGTTTCGAAGCCGCTCGACGCAGGTATATGTAAGCGGCCCGTTTAGTTCATTTTTAGCCACTGTGCAGAGCACATCGCAGCGCGAATTTCATTCAAAATGAATGGGAAAAGTCAATCTAGTGTTCAAAAAGGCACACACGATACTCCAGCGCGTAGAAGTACCAATAAGAAAAGAAAGTTCCAGGGAAATCGACACACGCTGGAGCAGTCGACCGAGTACACCAGTACGACATGACGAAATTTAAACATGACTATCTCCCTCTGGACCTACAAATTCAAGAAGTTCTAGAGCCAATTTATGGTAATTTAAGTAGGCCTGAATTATTAAACAGGTGCAAGGATAGTAGTACACAAAATAATAACGAAAGTTATAATGGTTTGTTGTGGCACTTTGCTCCTAAACACCTTCACAGTGGTTTAAAAACAATAGAACTGGCCAATTTCTTTGCTGTTGCAATTTTTAATGAAGGTTTCCAAGCTATTTTGCATTTGAAACAATGGGAGTGATTATTGGGCCCTCTGCTAAAGATTATGCAGAAAAACGAGACATGAAGGTAGCAGAAAAACGGCACCGCGAGACTTCAAAGGAGGCTCGGACAGCTCGCAGGACAGCTGCAGCGGCCCAGCAACAATTTTTCGAACAAGAGGAAGGCGAATTATATGGGCCTGGAATAGCTGAATAGCTGTAAGTATGATAAATTTTCTTTTATAACAAAAAAATCAATAGTTAAAACTTGAAACGCGTTTTTCTCGAAACAACGTTTTCGAAATTTGCTGCAGTCATAACTCGCGAACAAATTAAAGAATCAACTTCAAATTTGATAGGCATACTCAGTACATGTTTTGTCATACAGTAAACTAGGATTTTTTCAATCCGTCAACAAATGTCAATTTGCCACGCAAAAAACGGGCACTTTTTTGCTAAATTCGAACTTTCGCTTTTACAACACCGTAATTTTTTTAATTTTCAATATTTTTTCATAATCCTAGTTCACTGTATAGGAAAACTGATCTAGTTTAACGCCTTTTTTGTCTTTTTCTATTTCAGGCACTCTGACGTCTCACTTATCGCTCCAGCAGTTGGGCTACTTTTTTGTTTTTACCTCTGAGAAATTACTAATATTTCCAATACATGTCAATATTTTTTCGTAATAAAATTGTTATAACTTCTTCAAATGTTACTTAATATAGCCTCAAACTTTTAAAATATATGGTAGAATAGTTTTTTTTTTAATCCTCGAAAATCGCCCTCATTTTCATGTGGTCACACTAGGTAAGCCCTATAATGTAAAGAGAAATAGGCAGAGTGAAATAATTATTTTAGAAGCTCTCGAGTTTCGGTTAATAAATCTTGTTTTTTTCCTTTATTACATTTTGATCGTAAACTCGAGATAAATGGATCAGACGTGATTAAGAAATGGTTAAGATCTCTGTTCATAGCCGTCCTGTTAATTTTGCACGTATGATCTCTCCTATATTGCCTGAATTCTTTATTCCGCGCTTCGCTTGCTTCTTCTGATAAATGTCCAATAAGAATTGAAAAATGCGAAATAATTGCCTCTCCATGGACTAATAACTTGTGAACAAAAAGGGACATGTATTACCATCCATAATCTTTTACGAACAGTTTTGCTGTTTCCATCGCAAATTGACCAAATATTTGACGTCTATCATTTCTCCGCAAGAAATTGCTTGTAAAATGATTAATTGGTCACAGATGAATATATAATATACGCACGCCTAGCTTAATATACGTCTACAATTCACTTCAAGAGACAGGAACAGTTTTTGCTGTTTCCATCGCAAAATGACCACAAATATTTGACGTCTATCATTTCTCCGCCAACAAAATGCTGTAAAACACATAACACACCACATGAAACATATAATATACGCACGCCTAGCTTAATATACGTCTACAATTCACTTCAAGAGAGAGCACACACACACACACACACACACACACACACACACACACACACACACACACACACACACACACACACACACACACACACACACACACACACACACACACCACACACACCACACACACACACACACACACACACACACACACACACACACACACACACACACACACACACACACACACACACACACACACACACACACACACACACACACACACACACACACACACACACACACACACACACACACACACACACACACACACACACACACACACACACACACACACACACACACACACAACACACACACACACACACACACACACACACACACACACACACACACACACACACACACACACACACACACACACAACACACACACACACACACACACACACACACACACACACACACACACACACACACACACACACACCACACACACACCACACACACACCACACACACACCACACACACACCACACACACACCACACACCACACACACACACCACACACACACCACACACACACCACACACCACACACCACACACCACACACACACGCGCACGCACGCACACGCCCACGTCCACGTCCACGTCCACGTCCACGCGCACACGCACACACACACGCACACGCACACGCCCACGTCCACGTCCACGCGCACACGCACACACGCGCACACGCACACGCACGCACGCACACGCACGCACACGCACACACACACGCACACGCATACGCACACATACACAAACACGCACGCACGCACGCACGCACACACATGCACACGCACATGCATATATACATACACATTAATATATATATAACGTACACATACACATAATCTGTGACTTAAAATACGTTAAAAATTGCAAAATTTAACAGTGAAACTTCTCGTCATTATCACCAACACGTGTTTGCTCCATACTCTCCCATTGACATTTTCTTATATTTCATGAATGGACAGTTACGGGCAGTTCGAACCAATAAAATCGCGACAGAGAAGGTCTATTTAAACATGTAACATCAACAGAACCTTGACCACTCGTGGCCATTGTTTTGTATGATAACTTGAATTTGCTTATGATATATGAAATTTTGGTTACAGAAGAATAACCGTCATTTTTGTTACACTAATATTTACATATTCCACATAAGTGTTTTTCTTTATTGAAAAGTGATGTTATTAACGTGTTAAAAGTTCATATCCAAATATTTACATATAGAAGAGCTATACTGCCTTGAAGTTTCATGAATAAAATAACAGGAAATGAAATCCATCTGAGTTACAAGGTTCTGAGTGATGTCTCACATGAATAGTAAAAAGATTATTCGGAAAATCAGTCATTTCTAGTTGTTCTGAAGTATTTACAATCTAAATTTGTTAACTAACAATGAATATTTCAGAAAAATTTTTTTGGTCCATGTCCGCGTTTTAGTATTGTTCGATCCACTGCGCGGCGGTCCCCACCTACTGCGCATTTTCTCCGCGCTTCCTTCTCTAGCAGATCCGCTAGAATTAGTTCTGGTTCCTAGATAGATAGCAATAGATGGCTTTAGTAACAAGTTAATATGGTTAGTACGAATGTTGAAATCTACGAATACTGAAATATTTGACATTTCTTCGACATATAACAATTTGTGCACTATTGTTACTGATAGTTTCATTGTTTATACGTATCTAAAATAGATCGTACAAAATTACATTTTTGATATTCATTACTTTTTTTATTTGATTTGAAAAAATCGATTTCAATGTTAATTACAAATATAATAATTAACGATAATATTTAAGCTCTAATTAAATAATGTAGTAAACAATAGTAAAAAGGCAATTTTTTCAAAATTATCTTGCTAAAATCGTTTAGTTATATCGAACTAAATAAAATAGATGATAGTTATGTAAATGTTTTTAAATAAAATATGGGGATAAATTGTAGGAAGATGGAGACCCCGCGCGTGTGCGCGAGTACTAATTTTCTACCATACATACACACATACATCTCACAAATACATGTGTGAGTGCATTAATAGTATAGTGTATGTTGCATTAATAGTATATTTGTCGAAATTTTTACGATACTTAGTTTGCTTCTTTTTAAGTTTGGACACGAATAAACTAACGTATCTTCGTAAATCTTTTTTTATCTTAGAAGAGCATTCTTCCATTCCCATCAATTCCAAAATATATTCTTGGAAATAGTTATTATATTCTGTTTGACGAAATCCTCGAATAGCTTCAACGAGTTGTTTATTAGTAAAGAATGATATTATTGAAAGTAAAAATACTCAATTATTAACAAAAACGAAAGTTTATTCTAGTTTGAAATCCTTTTCATAAATAGTGGATAAGTATTTGTTAACTATTTTATATAATCGCACCAAATAATAAATAAAAAATAATTATAATAATAATAATTGTTATTATTAAATAATTGCTTGCTAATCCGGTTGTAGCAAATGCAGTTTCGAACGATGAATAGTTATATAAAATATTTTGTTTAGTTAATAGTTATATGAAATAAAAAACAGAAGATAAAAACTAAAAAAATAAAAAACAAAAAATGAAAAAAAAACAAAAAAATAAAAAACAAAATTTTTTAATAAAAACAAGTTTTAATAAAAATAATAAAAAAAGGTAGAAAATAAAATAATAAAATTAGAAAACATGTTATTTTAGTGATAAAATACTAGTATTTACATGCTTTTCATTCAACTATAGTACATTATAGTGACAATATGATTTATGGCCATTATTTGGAGGTTTCGCAACACTGCGCCGCGCCAACCGACCGCAACTCGCGACAGCGCCTTCAGGGTCGAGCCATTGCATTCTCAAAGATTTCTAATAAAACTAATTTATTTCTCGAACGATTGGCTACGTTTCTCCTCACTAAACCCGGATTCCGATGAGCATCCGCGAGCGACACGTAGGAACGACCGACCCAGCGGAGTTCGGCCCTTATAAGGAAAAAGAAAGGAAACTTTAGGAGTGTAAAGCCCCTTGCACAATGCCAGGCAACAGGCAATAAGAATAAAAATAGACCAATCACAATAGATTATTCTTGTAATAGTCGATTGTGATTGATCTATTTTTATTCTTATTGCTTGTTGTCTGGCATTGTGCAAGGGGTCTTACATGTGCAACAGTGTGGTCACTGTTGCGAGTGCAAAAAATGAAAAGCAGATGAAGGCACAGTGTTGCCAATCTCGAAAAAACAAAGACTCCAAGAGTCAATCAGAGAGAAGAAGAAGAGATGTCATGGGCCGCTTTCAGCTGAGCCTAGTGTGAGGTGCCTGTACAACCGTGCACATGAACTACGATGCCAATGTCCACAACTCTTTTCTGGTTTCCCCCACAACGCACGCACACATAGTCGGCTCAGTGTATATAACACATGGCATTATGTAGCATTTACATGCTTGAGAGTTCATTCTAACAGACAGCACGTTCTAACATAGATGGTATGTAAATGATACTTGTTGTTTATTAGGTTGACTCGCACATATGGGATGTGCGAAATACTTTCGGGTATAGGATGCATTCTGTGTTAAACGTGAGTGCTGCTTTGCATGATTGCTCTAGAAGACTGAACTAACAAGGAGATGCCACGAACTGCTAACTCTACTTTTGAATGAGCTATAGTGCATTCGAAAGGGGAGGTCGAAAGTATAAACCGTGTCAGAGCTGGGTGTATGGGTTTTAGTTTCGGAGAAAATTTATTGTAAAATGATGTATTTTTCAGCTGTACGGTAAGTACAATGGATAGCCATAATTTTGCATGAAGCGCGCTGGCTGTGCAGGTTAGGCGTGCGGCTACTATTTTGCGTCCGTGCGAGCAGAGTTCAATTCCTCTTGGTGATAATTTTTTTTTGTTTTTTTTAGAATAAATGATTGTTTATGAATTAATTGTAAATTTATTTATTTATTATTCGTTATAGTAAGAGAACGTATACATAATGAAAAATATTAATAAATTTTGTGTTTTTATTGTACTATGTCTTTATTCATTATAAAATTCCGACATCACTGTACAATGTTGCGGGTGATAATTTATATAAAAACATTCGAAGCATAAATAGATCGCACACCATGAACATTTTATAAACGAAAACTGCGTATTGCAGATACATTTTTTCTTATGTACATCCGGTGGAAAACACAATTGATTAACATTATAAAATATGTCACGTTTATCTACTAATTTTGCGTACCAAGCGAATTCAATCATTTTTACATATCGCGGAGCACATAATAAATAATGAGTTAATGATTGAATTCGAATTGCATCATATAAGTTTCTTTTTAAGAAGTTTCTTTTTAAGAAGTTTCTAGTATTTGTCTGTGGCACATGCGCACAGGCAACAACCGTTAGAACCGTAACCCTAAAGTCCGTTGGATTTCCCTCACTGTTCTCACATATATCGATCAGTAAGCAAGTCTGCGAGCATCCTTTGTGTTAAATTGATTTTATATAATAAAAATGGATTTTTATAGGCAAGTGAAAATTATTATAAAACGTATTCAAAATTGTTCGGATATTATGGTTAGCGAAGAAAAGAAAGAATTAAATTTGCGATATGATGCAATTCGAATTCAATCATTAACTCATTATTTATTATGTGCTCCGCGATATGTAAAAATGATTGAATTCGCTTGGTACGCGTCAAAATTAGCAGATAAACGTGACATATTATTAATGTTAATCAATTGTGTTTTCCACCGGATGTACATAAAAAAAAATGTATCTGCAATACGCAGTTTTCGTTTATAAAATGTTCATGGTGTGCGATCTATTTATGCTTCGAATGTTTTTATATAAATTATCACCCGCAACATTGTACAGTGATGTCGGAATTTTATAATGAATAAAGACACAGTACAATAAAAACACAAAATTTATTGATATTTTTCATTATGTATACGTTCTCTTACTATAACGAATAATAAATAAATAAATTTACAATTAATTCATAAACAATCATTTATTCTAAAAAAAACAAAAAAAAATTGTCACTACGGGGAATTGAACTCTGCTCGCACGGACGCAAAGTAGTAGCCGCACGCCTAACCTGCACAGCCAGCGCGCTTCATGCAAAATTATGGCTATCCATTGTACTTACCGTATAGCTGAAAAATACATCATTTTACAATAAATTTTCTCCGAAACTAAAACCCATACACCCAAAAGCTCTGACACGGTTTATACTTTCGACCTCCCCTTTCGAATGCACTATAGCTCATTCAAAAGTAGAGTTAGCAGTTCGTGGCATCTCCTTGTTAGTTCAGTCTTCTAGAGCAATCATGCAAAGCAGCACTCACGTTTAACACAGAATGCATCCTATACCCGAAAGTATTTCGCACATCCCATATGTGCGAGTCAACCTAATAAACAACAAGTATCATTTACATACCATCTATGTTAGAACGTGCTGCCTGTTAGAATGAACACTCAATCATGTAAATGCTACATAATGTCATGTGTTATATAGTATATCATGTATTTATGACTGATGTGTGACATTCTAAAATAGATAATACGTAACTGATACTTGATGTTTACTGAGAAGTTGGCAGAGAAAGGCAAATTTATGCGTTAAATCTCGCTTTCCACTGTGTGAAAGACTTTTCATAGAAATATTGTGCAAATGCATGCATTATTGCAAATGTAAATACTGTAGCTGTAATTATTTTTATGTATGTAATTATTTTTATGTATTTTAATATCGCATTTTGTTCTTTGTTTGTATGCTTTGTTTAACGCTTGTACGATATTACTGTTTCTTTTATGTTTGCTTCTTCCTTTACTTACATTCTATCATTTCTTATTAGGAAATATAAACCAATATCAAATAATTCCATTTTATAAGTGACTTATTCGACATTTATTTATCATTTTCTCGTGATGGAAGAAACCACGACCTTCTCGCGGTTTCCATCGAGCAGTAATGTGGGCTTACATATTCTTTTTTAGTAAAACCATTTATATACACGACACAGTACATCTTTTTAAGCACTGATTAGTTATTTAATTACTAATAATTACTTTATTAATCATTTTTCATTTTTCATGCATGCAGAATACTACTGCAGTGCATAATGCATTTGCTTCATACTTTGGTATCACCGCATGAATCGGCAAGAAGAATGTTTACTCTTTCTCCAATTTGATTCCATCCACGTTACGTGGCAAAGAGTGGATTTCCTAAACTGTACGCTATAACTGTACATTGTTTTTCGTCCATTTACGGTGATTTTTCACAAACAATTCGTTAAACTTCGTATCATTTTAATACAAACAGAGTATTGTTAATTTTTATTAAGTGGTACACTCAACAACTCCGAGCGCTACCAATGGTCCACTTACGAGGGTAGTCCCAGAAGTACCTGAGCTAACAAAGAAAATATAAAAATTTGGGAAAAATATCTTTATTTCTCTACATAGTCTCCTTTTAGCTCAATACACTTTTTCCAGCGATATTCAATAGCTTCGATACCCTGTTTATAGTGGGAATCGTCGAGCTCCTCAAAACAGCCATCAACCGCAGACTCCACCTCTTCATTATTGGCAAATCTTTTACCACCGAGCCATTTTTTCAAGTTTGGAAACAGAAAATAATCCGAGGAGACTAAATCTGGCGAATAGGGTGCGTGAGGAAACAATTCCAACTTTAACTCATTGATTTTGGCCATCGCGATAACGGATATGCGAACTGGTGCATTGTCTTGATGAAACAAAACTTTCTTTTTCGCCAAATGCGGCCGTTTTTTCCTGATTTCATCACTCAACCGCTGCAATAAATTCGCATAATACTCGCCGTTGATTGTTTTTCCTTTCTGAAGATAATCAATGAAAATTATCCCACGCGCATCCCACAAAACTGACAAAACTGACCATGACCTTGCCTGCAGATGGAACTGTCTTCGCCTTCTTTAGAGCCGATTCTCCCCTTTCAGTCCCTTGTCGAGACGTTTTCAAAACATTACCTACTTTTGTCTTTTGCGTAAGCCATTCCCAAGATATGAAGCTTTAAATTTGACATACTTTAGTATTTAGAAGTTTAAAAAAAATCGCCAATATAAAAAGTATTTATCAGTAAATTCGTGAAAAAAAAAAGTATGGAGAGAGATACTCTTTTAAAGTAAATGTTATATAGTCATCGTTATTGCATATATAAGTGTAATAATAGTTTCTTGTATAATTATATATTTTTTTTCTAATGATTAATATACTATACTTACACACATACAGGGTGTATATGATTTCATGTAACAACTTTTTATTACACGATTTAGTATTACCGACTGCATTATAGTTAATTGCGTATCGATATTGCATATATCATGTCATTATGGGCAAGTTCAGATGATTGACTCCTCGGCTGCTTGAGGTAAGATCCCAATACGAAAAAGTGTAAATACTTAACATGGTAATACATTGTAAAAATGTTGTAAAAAATAACATCATTCGTAAAAAATAACGTGAGTCTTAAAATCTTTCTCGCTACAGACGTAATTTTCGTGGCCATTTTCATATTTTCATAACCATAATGACACGATGCGTGCAATATCTATGCAACTCAACAATGCCGGTAATGCTAAATCGTGTGGTAAAAAGTTGTATATACACGAACTTGTATATACATCCTGTCACAGTATCAAGAGACACGGTAGTGTCTCGCGCTAAATGCACGCGAGAGCGAAGCGACGCGCACGGGCCTCGAGACCGGCCGTGTCTCTTTACGCGAAGCACCTAGTTGATCGGAGGCAAGATTATCGTACCATCCAAACGGCTAATCTGATTGAGTTCTAAGTAAGCTCAATCGATTCCTTAGGATCGACTTACATAACAAAACTGTCTTTACTTTTTTCCTACGTGCACTGTAAGTCGAGAATTTTTAGTATAAAGTCTGAATCGCTAATTTTTCACGATTAAGAAACGTCGTCCAGAAAATGTCCAGTTGCATACCTTCCTCCGTTAGATGGTACTACAGACAGTGATGCCAGATAATGCGGCTTTGCAAGCAGCTGTTTATGATATGATAAACGATGACATATACGGGTTAGGTTCCCCTTGAACGCTTTCGTATTGATTCGTATTGACAAAATATTTGTCTATCATTATTATTTATTCAAGAGACACGATAGTGTCCCAAGTGCATATAGGAGCGAAGCGGTTGTATATGTGAGATATTCAGATCTATTTTTTGATTTACAAGGGGAGGACGCATCGACCGGGAAACGGTTTGGAACGAAACTTACGGAGTTAATAGTACTTGACTACTAATAACTCATGGTAACAGCATACGACGCAATACCTCTTCGTTTTCGAGAAAAAACGGTCTAAAGAAAAGAGCCAACAAAGTGTACGAGTTAGTAAGAGAGGTATTCAACGAAGCGGCGTAGCGCAGCAGCGAAGGTAACGAACTACCGAGCTGACGACTGAGGTCGATCCCTGTTGTATGGTTTTTTTTATTCTGTAAGTATAAAAATGAAACAGAAAACATTAATAAGTAATAAAACTGCGTTTCTTAAATATATTAGTGTTTGTTAAATATATTATTAATAATTTAAATTGCAAAAAAACCGTAAATCTTATCTATAAAATATATAGTGTATGAGAAAATTTTTATATAATAATTGCAATGGAAATAGGAGTAAAAATATATTATATTTTCGCTGGAGGATTTTTCGATAATAATTCATTATTCTCGTAAATAGAATTCGCATATATGAGAGCATTAGTGAATTCACCTTTAAAATCTTCATTTTCAAAAGATCTTTCTTCTAGTGATTCTACATCAACTATTTTGCTTGTTGAAGGATTCTCTGACATTGTTATGATATATATAATTTAAATATGATCACCGAATTGCTCTGTATCACTAGTAAACGCACACTGCTGCTTGCTCTACTGACGACTGTTCCGATGCTCGAATCATTTCGTCATTCTTAACGATCGTTTAGAATGACACAAAGGAAGTTTCTGGAGGGGGATTGCCAGAAGAGATAAAGACACAACACAACTTCAACACAACACGACTTCTACACAATATAGAGAGTTGTAACAGAAATAAATATTTTATATATACGATATAAGATTACGAAAAATTATCTCATATTAGTTTAACCCTTTGCGATCGGCCGATTTCCAAGAGATCGATAAACATGGATATCTGTAAGTTGATCTAAACATTTGAATCTAGCATCGGGAGGATAGTTTTCTTTCATTATCGCTAGCCTCATTTGCCGTGCCGCACGCCAGGCGATCATGAATGCCAACCTGGCGGCATCGACTTCTACGACGACTTGCGAATGCCGCCACTGTGGCAGCATCGACCGCAAAGGGTTAATAGCATTCCTATATATTTCATAACAATATTTTTATTCCTATTTCCATTGCAATTATTATATAAAAATTTTCTCATACACTATATATTTTATAGATAAGATTTACGGTCTTTTTGCAATTTAAATCATTAATAATATATTTAACAAATTAATATATTAATATATTTAAGAAACGCAGTTTTATTATTTATTAATGTTTTCTGTTTCATTTCTATGCTTATAGAATAAAAAACCATACAGCAGGAATCGAATCTCAGCCGTCAGCTCGGTAGCTCGTTACCTTCGCTGCTATGCTACGCCGCTTCGTTGAATACCTCTCTTACTAACTCGTACACTTTGTTGGCTCTTTTCTTTAGACCGTTTTTTCTCGAAAACGAAGAGGTATTGCGTCGTATGCTGTTACCATGAGTTATTAGTAGTCAAGTACTATTAACTCCGTAAGTTTCGTTCCAAATCGTTTCCCGGTCGATGCGTCCTCCCCTTGTTAGATACGCATTAATTAATATTTGTCATTTGAAACTTGTCTCATTATAAAATACTGAGATGATTATTTAAAGTTTGATTTAAATAAATGTAAATATCACATTATGTATCATTTAACTGAAACATTTGAATCGAACTTTGAATAATCATCTGAATATTTTATAATGAGATAAGTTTCAAATGACAAGTATTAATTAATGCATACCTAAGTCAAATGAGATCTAAGTACCTTACACTTGATGTAGATAATATAGCTGAATTCTTTGTGTTAAATGTAAGAATATATGTAAAATATATGTGCATGAGATACGTATCATCCAACTGCCAAAAAAAAAGATTTTTAAAACTTGATGAAAATGTTAGCAATTCAGTACTTTTTATAATAATTCATTACTGTTTAAATTACCAGAGTGGTATCAAGTAGTTTTTGAGTACGGTTGAGTTACTGTTACAGTTGCACTTAAAATGATTAATATCTGTACTTAAATACTTCCTGAAAAAAGAAAACTTTTATCCTTCTAATGTAACAGTACTATGCAGTGTGTATTCATTGTTTATTGAAAAACTTGCTATCACCATTACTAATTCTACAAAAATTTCTACAAAAAAATAGTATAAT
This sequence comes from Harpegnathos saltator, assembly GCF_003227715.2. NCBI lineage: Eukaryota > Metazoa > Arthropoda > Insecta > Hymenoptera > Formicidae > Harpegnathos > Harpegnathos saltator. The sequence goes on from NW_020229931.1 coordinate 142,696, forward strand.
ATAATTAAAACTTTTATGGTTATAAATGCATGTAGAATACAAATATATGAGGTAAGCGATATCAACCTATCAAGAACAAGATCTTCAAAACTTGCTATCACCACTACTAATTTTGCAAGAACTACTTGTCATCATTCTGATAATTTGAGGAGTATTATAGGAAATATTGAGTTGATACCGATGAGATTTTTATCAAGTTTTGAAGATCCTGTTCTTGATAGGTTAAAGTCACTTACTTTGTGCATATGTATTCTATGTGCATTTACAAGGTAATCACAAGTTTTAATTATATTATACTATTAATAAAAAATTTTGTGGTTTATTTATAAAACATGTAGAATACATATGCAAGAGGTAAGTGACATTGAATTATCAAGAAAAGGATCTTCAAAACTTGGGTTAAACGTTACCAACTCAGTACTATTTTAATAATTTAAATAATGTAAAAACCACTTATTACCACTTTGATAATTTAAGCAATAATGAATCTAGGAAGTTGTCAATTAATGTTGCAAAAAAATTTTTATGGTCAAAACAAAAAAGGAAAGAAAGCACAATTTAACACCCTATAACATAGGGGATTAAAATAACGCTATAACATAGACAAAAAATTAAAATTTATTGCAGTCTTATATTGTCTCTTAAATGCAACATCACAAGACAGAGTGTCTACAGGAAGTTGTCAACACCGCAAAAAGAATTTATATTATTTGATTGATTAAATCCTATTTTAAATACCATCGAAAATATGATTATCACCTAAGCAAAATACAATTTTTTTTCTTTCATGTTCCGTTTTCTGTCGAAGCTTAATAATCATTGCATTTTCGATGGTGTTTAAAGTAAGATCTATATATACAACAGGAAACCTATACATACAACAGAAAACGGAACATCAAAGAAAAAAATTATATTTTTTAAGTGGCAATCATATTTTCGATCAGTGTTCCGATATATTGGAGAGGCTGCACGCGTATGCGCGATAAATCTCTATTCGAAAGAGAGAGACAGAGAATCTATGTCTCTCTTTTTCGAATAGAGATTGTCGCGCATGCGCGTGCAGCCTCTCCAACATCGGAACACTGCTTTCAATGATTAATTAACAACCTCATGTAGACATTTTGACTGTGATGTTAGAAATTGAACATTAAAATTCATTTGTTTATACTTTCCTATTGTATATGTAAGTCCTATTCTAAACACCATCTAAAGTATGATGATTATTGAGTCTTGACAGTTTGTCTGTCATCAATTACAATTATAAAAAGACACGCGCTAAGTGCATATGAAAGCGAAGCAATTTTATATGAGATACCTAGATCCATTTTTTGACTTACAAGGGGAGGACGCATCGACCGGAAAACGGTTTAGAACGAAACTTACGGAGTTAATAGTACTTGACTACTAATAACTCATGGTAATAGCATACGACGCAATACCTTTCGTTTTCGAGAAAAAACGGTCTAAAGAAAAGAGCCAACAAAGTGTACGAGTTAGTAAGAAGGGTATTCAACGAAGCGGCGCACAGTGGATCAAATGGGTTTTGTGGACAAAAATCGCTAGACGGCGTAATTTTTAACCGATTTCGATGCTTCTTTTTTTATTTACTCGCGATGAATTGCTCTACAATCGTATCGAGCCCGATTTTTAAATTAGGCCCTCTATTCAAAATGGCGAACGCGCAAATTTGTCAAATGTATAAAACCTGTAAAATATCGAAGATTTTTGGATCGGACAAAGTTTATACGAGCTTTTAAGGCTTCTGAGATACATATGTAAGATCGAAATTCTCAGTTTTTGCCAGTGGAGAGAATCTGCAGTGGGCCGATATATTTTATACCTGCCTGATATCCTCACATTATCAATGTATTCTACTAATGAGTTTGCGTATATCTATTGCATATATATACAGGGTGCACGATTTATCTGAAGACATTGAAATATCTCGAGAACTATGCATTGGATAAAAAAAAGTGGTTAATGAAAGTTGTTAGTCTCGAAGGGGGACATCCAATGATACCAAACTCGACCTCCCACCCCACTCCCTGGGGGTTGGGGTTGGGGGCAACTTTGAAATCTTAAATGGAAATCTCCATTTTTTATTGCAGATACGGATTCTACGCCATAAAATACGTAAATTTTGTCCGAAACTTTTTTTTTGATTCGTGATAGATGGCGCTGTAATCGCAAAAAATTATATTTTCCGCAATTCTCCAGAAATGATCATTGGATTGAGAAATAAAAAATACCTGTTCAATATTTTTAAATTAACAAGTGCCAACAACTCGTGAAAGCATGGTAGAACGCATAAGAAACGCTTGCGCTGAAACTCCCGCAGATATGCTTCTATCCTGTGTACAGTCATTTGAAAAAAGGATCAATAAGTGTATTGAAGTTGAAGGTAAAAATTTCGAACACTTACTCTAATTAATTGAACAGTGAGAGGCAAGGGGACTCACATTAAAAAAGCACCCCGATCTGTGAGAGGCAAGAGGACTCACATTAAAAAAGCACCTGAAGGGAACATAAAACTACTACGTCCTCGTCGTTGTTCCTGTGTAACGCCAAAAGTAGTTTCTCGGAAAAATTCAACGCTATCTATCACGAATGAAAAAAATTGTTTCAATAAAAGTTTCACGTACAATCTAATTCTGCAATGAAAAATGTGGGTCCCCATTTGAGAGTTATCACCCATCCTACCCCGAGAGGATGGGGGGGGAATAACTTTTATTATGTTCTTTAAAAATATTGAACAGGTATTTTTTATTTCTCAATCCAATGATCATTTCTGGAGAATTGCGGAAAATATAATTTTTTACAATTACAGCGCCATCTATCACGAATCAAAAAAAAAGTTTCGGACAAAATTTACATATTTTGTGGCGTAGAATCCGTATCTGCAATAAAAAATGGGGATTTCCATTTAAGATTTCAAAGTTGCCCCCAACCCCCACCCCCAGGGGGTGGGGTGGGAGGTCGAGTTTAGTATCATTGGATGTCCCCCTTCGAGATTAACAACTTTCATTAACCACTTTTTTTTATCCAATGCATAGTTCTCGAGATATTTCAATGTCTTCAGATAAATCGTGCACCCTATATATAATATATATATATATATCAGATGTAGTAAAAAGAAATCCATTATTTTTGCATGAAATTGAAGGCTTTAATTACCATAGTTAGAATGATTCAATTTAGGTCAAATATGTGCCGTTTTGTTCGATAACTTGTTGCCATTTTGAAGGTAATTTCATTATGCCTCTCTCATAGAAGCCCTCGTCCCTATTGGCAAAAAATTGAGACAGTCGATTTTCACAAGCCTCTCTTGAAGCGAATTTTTCACCAGCAAAATTATTCGCCATGGACAGGAACAGATGGTAATCACTTGGTGCCAGGTCCGGACTATAAGGTGGATGCATAAGAACCTCCCAACCAAGCTCCCGGAGCTTCTGGCGAGTCGCTATCGATGTGTGTGGCCTGGCGTTGTCCTGATGGAACACAATTCCTCTCCTATTGGCCAAAGCTGGCCACTTCTGGGCGAATGCTTCCTTCAGACGGTCCAATTGTTGACAGTATAGTTCCGAGTTAAGAGTTTTGTCGTAGGGGAGCAGCTCATAGTAGATAATTCCCTGCCAATCCCACCAAACACACAGCAAAACCTTCCTGGCCGTCAATCCTGGCTTGGCCACTGTTTCCGCCGGCTCACCGCGATTCGACCACGACCGTTTTCGCTTGACGTTGTCGTAAGTGATCCACTTTTCATCACCAGTGACCAACCGCTTCAGAAATGTGTCAATTTTGTTGCGATTCAGCAGCGATTCGCAGATGGAAATTCGGTCCATGAGGTTTTTTTGCGTTAACTCGTGTGGCACTCATACATCGAGCTTCTTTTTGTATCCAGCCTTATTCAAATGGTTCCAAACGGTTTTTTGTGCAATCTTTAGCTCTTGGGCAATCGAAACAGTGCTTACATGACGGTCGGACTCGACAATGTCCATGATTTTATCGATATTTTCGACAATTGGCCTTCCAGTGCGTGGTGCATCTTTGACATCGAAATTACCGGAACGGAATCGACGGAACCAAAATTGCGCGTGATTGGCTGTTACAGTATCAGGACCATAAACACTATTCACATTTTCAGCCGCCTGGCTTGCGTTTTCGCCTTTATCGAAGAAAAACTGTAAAATATTGCGTATTTTCTCTTTGCTAGTGTCCATCTTTGACGCGCGCTCAAGCAAAACTGAGTCAACTAATCACAAAACTGTCAGAAAAGTTTTTTTAGTACGAAATCTCATCTTTCTAATGCCATCTAGTGGAACCCGATCGGACTTATACAACGCGAGATACAGATAACTAAAGCCATCTATTGGAAAAATAATGGATTTCTTTTTACTACACCTGATATATGTAACATATATTGCTGGATTATTTATGAATTCCATAGTTTAACGTAAAATCCTGATATAGGTGACAGCATATCAATCAGTACTCAGATGAAAATAACGGATTAAAGTCAATCGTGTGAACTGGCTGTATTAATGATGGTAATACTTATCTCCTCTTATTCTGACCATTTCGTCATGTGCTAAAATCTTAGTATATTTTTGTAATTTTTTTGTAATTAAATAATATTTTGGAGTATTACTTTTTATAATTTTATATTATTTTCCATACTTTTTGTATTTTGTTGTGGTTTTGATATTTTACTATGTTTTTCTGTTTGAACACTTTGTATATACTTTGTTATATATTTAAACATCTATAACATCTATGATATATTTATAACACATCTATAACATAAAACACTTATAACACAACTCATCCATAACACAACATGTCTATAACATAACATATATATCTATAATGTATCTTAACAAACTTATATTGTAACATATTTATAACATATCTTACTTATATTTATTGTAACATTTTGTCAAAATGCACAAAATTGTCATTTTACGTATAAAGTTGTTTTGTTTTAATTAAGCAATAACTCTTTAGCTTCTGCAGATAAATGTTTCTCTTTTTTTTGGGTGTTATCCTTAGACTACTAATTACCAGATCTGATGATATTAGAAGATACAGCATAATATCTCCATTAATAGTTCGTCGCGACTGCATTCTGCTATGTTAGGCACGATTTTTCTAAAAATCTTGTTGTTTGCTTCTTGCGCTTCTCCCGAGAAGTAGCCAATGAAAAATAATACAAAATTATAAAAAATAATATTCCAAAATATTATTTAATTACAAAAAAAGACAAAAATATATTAAGATTTTAGCACATGACGAAATGGTCAGAATAAGAGAAGATACCAAGTATAGTATTACCATTATACCAAGATAAGTATTACCATCATTAGTACAGCCAGTTCACACGATTGACTTTAATCCATTATTTTCATCTGAGTACTGACTTGATATGCTGTCACCTATATCAGGATTTTACGTCTATGGAATTCATAAATAATCCAGCAATATATGTTACATATATATATATATATATATGCAATACATATACGCAAACTCATTAGTAGAATACATTGATAATGTGGGGATATCAGGCAGGTATAAAATATATCGGCCCACTGCAGATTCTCTCCACTAGCAAAAACTGAGAATTTCGATCTTACATATGTATCTCAGAGGCCTTAAAAGCCCGTATAAACTTTGTCCGATCCAAAAATCTTCGATATTTTACAGGTTTTATACATTTGACAAATTTGCACGTTCGCCATTTTGAATAGAGGGCCTAATTTAAAAATCGGGCTCGATACGATTGTAGAGCAATTCATCGCGAGTAAATTAAAAAAAAAGCATGGAAATCGGTTAAGAATTACGCCGTCTAGCGATTTTTGTCCACGAAAAGACCCACTGTGCGCCGCTTCGTTGAATACCCTTCTTACTAACTCGTACACTTTGTTGGCTCTTTTCTTTAAACCGTTTTTTCTCGAAAACGAAGAGGTATTGCATCGTATGCTATTACCATGAGTTATTAGTAGTCAAGTACTATTAACTCCGTAAGTTTCGTTCCAAACCGTTTCCCGGTCGATGCGTCCTCCCCTTTCTAGATACGCATCAGTTAATATTTGTCATCTGAAACTTGTCTAATTATTTATAAAATGCTCAGATAATTATTTGAAGTTTGATTTAAATATTTCAGTTAAATGATACATATGTGACATCCATATATTTGTAACAGCGTTTTGAAGAACCGAGTTAACCAATCAAATCGTTCCACTGAAACAAGTGCGTTGTGCGTTGTGTGTTGTGTCGTCCCAATGGGCTATATTCATAGTCCGGTCTTATATTTAAGATCGTCTTAAGTTCACGTTCATTTATTACTCAAAAACTACTTGTTACCACTCTGGTAATTTAAGTAATAATGAATTATTATAAAAAGTACTGGTTGGTATATTATAAAAAGTACTGAAGTTGGTAACGTTTTCATCAAGTTTTGAAGATCCTTTTCTTGACAGTTCGATGATGCGTATCTCATGCATATGTATTCTTAAGTTTAACATAAAAGGTTCAGTTATATTTATTATTATTATCCAAGAAATATAACTTTGTTACTGTTATCACTGTTGCATTTAAAGTGATTAATATCTGTATTAAAAAATTACAGACAAAAAATTACTTTTACATTGTTTATTGAAAAATTTGCTATCGCCATTACTAATTCTACAAAAACTATTCGTTATCACTCTGATAATTTAAAGGGTAATGAATTGTTATAGAAAGCACTGAGTTGACATGGATCTGTCAAGATAATGATCGTTAAAACTTGATAAAAACAATACCAACTGCATAGTTAGTGCTATTTATGTTAGAAGATTAGTAATTTTTTGTCTGCAATTTTTTAGTACAGATGTTAATCACTTTAAATGCAATGATAACAGTAACGGAGTTATATTTCTTGATTAAAAGTAATAAATATAACTGAACTTTTTGTGTTGAACTTGAGAATATACTCTAATATATAGAATACATATGCATGAGATAAGCGACATCGAACTGTCAAGAAAAGGATCTTCAATATTTGATGAAAATGTTACTAACTCAGTACTATTTATAATAATTCAAATGTGTGCAAAAAAAGATGTGAAATCCAACCAAAATTACTTTAAAAAAAAAAGAAAAAGAAAGCGCCAAGTACACGCATTCCAGCGTTTGTTCCGCAAATATAGATTTTAAAAAATGTTACAAAAAAATAAGGACCAAGAAAATAATATGGGATGTTATATTTTAACTTCTCAAAAAGTATTTCATTGCATGGAAAACAATATTCAGGAAAAATTATTAATGCAAGTTTGTACAAAAAATGTTACTTTTTAATCTTTTTAAAAAAAAGTAATGAAATCAAAAAGTTATGCCAATTGATAATGCGAAAATATGTTGTATACAAGACATGAAAAACGAAGCAAAGAAAGCAAATAAAACAATAAAACGAAATAAAACAATGAAAAATAAAATTACATTCAGATAAAAACACTTGGCGTACCCAGATATTATAAACTGTCAAATATATAAATAGTCTTAACACATGCAATATTAACTTTTAGAAATATAGATTGCCATTATATAATTATAAAATGTACCAACGCAATTATTAGAAGATTGAAGTGTATAATCTATTACAACTTTTGTTTTAATGCATCCTGGGTACGCCAAGTGTTTTTGTCTAAATCTTAATTTTATTTTTCATTGTTTTATTATTTCGTTTTATTGTTTTATTTGCTTTCGTTGCTTCGTTTTTCATGTCTTGTATACAACATATTTTCGCATTATCAGTTGGCATAACTTTTTGATTTCATTACTTTTTTTTAAAGAGATTAAAAAATAACATTTTTTGTACAAACTTGCATTAATAATTTTTCATGAATATTGTTTTCCATGCAATGAAATAATTTTTGGAAAGTTAAAATATAACATCCCATATTATTTTCATGGTCCTTATTTTTCATAACATTTTTTCAAATCTATATTTGCGGAACAAACGCTGAAACGTGTGTACTTGGCGCTTTTTTTTCTTTTTTTTTTTTTTAAGTATGTATAACCAGTAGCATCACTAAATGGAAATAGCATCTAAGAAATGTTATAGCGCATGCGTTTCATTACTATCGATAACATGGCATAAACTGATCACTAAACAGTTTTTGTAAGGTTATTTCTACCAAACATACATATAAATATAAAACTTGTTAAAATCTAATATTTTTAGTCTAACGATTTAAAAAAGATCTACGTAGAATGGAACACATAATTGTTGATGGTTTTATATATGCATGTGTGTGAGTGATTGCAATAAAAACTCGGAAGCAAATCGTAATTTAAGTTTTTCGTTTTCCATGTCACTCAGAAAGGTATGAACTCTTTGACAATTTGTTATATGTAGATGTAAATAATAAATTTTCTAATCTTACAATAACACAGGGTGTAACAGCAACATACAGGTCAGTATTACTGGTTGCTTGCCCTTATTCGGATGATAATGCAAAGGTTGCTGAAAAAGTCACTCGTTGACCTTATTGATAATGATATTTGCAGTATTCCCAGTTATGACAAGTGCAACTAACTTTGCATTGTGATCGTTGTGACAGTTTATCGGCCGTTTACCGATCGAGCCTCATTGAATTAAAAAAGATGTTTAAAAAATGAAACTGAGAAATAAATATTACGGAATAAAGCAGAATAAACAAGACTAATACTTAAAGAGATAAATAATACAACATATTTCCTGGTTTTGCATGATTTCTTAATTGTTTTCTCACGTTGAAAAGTTCGATAGAAATTGGAGATTAGAAAGAACAATACAAAAATATTTAAAAGTCTTACATACTGTATCTCATCCATGTTTCTACAAAAGATCGCTTCTGCGAAAGTATGAATGGACTAGAAACGCAGTATAAATATTGGTTGCAATTTAATCGACCGCAACTATCAAGCAACATATTTTTGATAAATTATAGTTTTGTATCTTGGCATCGAAAATAGGGCCTTTTATAGTTTATAGAGTCATTATAGTCTTGTATCTTTTATCGAAAATAGGGCCTGTTTTTGAAATTTTTTGCAACTTGATAGTTGCGATCGATTAAATTGCAACCAATATGTATATTGTATTTGTAGTCTATATATACTTTTGCAGAAGCGATTTTTTGTACAAACATGGATAAAGTACAGTATATAAGACTTTTAAATATTTTTGTATCGTTCTTTCTAATCTCCAATTCCTATCGAACTTTTCAACGTGAAAAAACAATTAAGAAATTATGCGAAACCAAGAAATATGTTGTATTATTTATGTCTTTAAATATTACTCTTATTTATTCTGCTTTATTCATTAATATATATTTCTCAGTTCCATTTTTTAAACATCTTTTTTAATTCAATGAGGCTCGACTCCTGTCGGTAAACGGTCAATAAACTATCATAACAAACATGGTGCAAAGTTAGTTGCATTTGTCATAACTGGGAACACTGCAAATATCATTATCAACAAAGTTAACGAGTGACTTTTTCGATAACCTCTGTATTATCATCCGAATAGGGGCAAGCAACCCATCATACTGACCTGTATGTTGCTCTTATACCCTGTACGTATCTGTTTACTAGGTGTGCAACTAAGTTTCCAGGTTTCGCACATGGATGGCGCTAACGACACATGTAGTCGACATATATGTCTGAAGTTGTGTTTTTTTTATAGCTTGGACATCTGTTAACAATAACCAGTCGTAATACCAACACATATCGCAACGCAAAAATATTTTTTCTAACAACAAAGATGTCAAGTTTTGTGCCAAATAAACAGCATTTGCGGGAAGCTTTGCTTTTCTGCTTTAACTTGAAAAAAAGTGCAGCTGAAGCACGTCGTTTGCTTGAGGAGGCCTACGGCGAACATGCACCATCGAAAACTACCTGTGAAGATTGGTTTAAACGCTTCAGAAGTTCGACATTTCGACACTGAGGACAAGAAGCGCTCCGGAAGACCAAAAACAATTGAGAACGCCGATCTGCAAGCATTATTGGATGAAGATCATACGCAAACACAAAATCAACTTGCGGAGGCATTAAACATGACTCGCCAAGGTATTTCCAAACATTTACCATTTGCCATGGGAAAAATTCAAAAGGAAGGAAAATGGGTGCCGCATGAGTTGACTAAGAAACAGATGGAAAATCGAAGAGCCACTTCCGAAATTTTGCTTTTGTGACATGAAAGAAAGAGTTTCCTGCATCGAATTGTTACCGCCGATGAGAAGTGGATATATTTCGTGAATCCCAAACGCAAAAAATCGTGGCTTTCACCTGGAGAAGCATCAACATCGACGGCACGGCCATCGCACTTCCATCGTCCAGGACACCATCAAAACGCTAAAATGAGATCTGCTACCGCACCCGCCGTATTCGCCAGACTTGGCCCCTTCCGATTATCGCTTGTTCCGGTCGATGGCGCATGGCTTGACTGGGCAGCACTTGGCCAATTTCGAAGAAGTACAAAATTGGTTGGATGAATGGTTTCGGTCCAAAGACGCGTCGTTTTATCGTCGCGGTATTCATGTATTGCCAGAGAGATGGCAAAAATGTATAGCTAGCGAGGGACGATATTTCGAATAAACCATTTTTTGTATTCCTTTTGAAATTTTCCATTTTTCATTGATCAAAAAAACCCTGAAACTTAGTTACGCACCTAGTATAAATAAAATATTAAATATATGTTCTGTTTATTATAAATAAATAATACATTATAATATACATTATATAAATCAATACATTATAGAAATAATACATTATATAATCAATAATACAATATGACGAAATATATGTTTACTATAACTTACTAATTTCATTTTTCATTTATTTTTGTACGATTGTTCTTGTTATTTTAATGTTACATTGGCAAATTTCCGATATTTATTTAAGGGGAACACGACTGTAACCGGGCCCAGAAAAGGCTTTTTTCACGAATTTTGTTTTACTACATAATGAATTATGTAAGGATTGGGGAAAGAGTATATTATTAGGGATACTTTAAAGTAGTTTTATATAAATTGTTATTAAAAAATAATAAAATTTAACAAAGATATATACAATAGAGTGCCGGTCTGTACAAAATCCTTCTTCCAACAGTGGAATCGATATTTCTGGAATCGTTCATCTGAAAAAAAAACAAATATTTTCTTAATTTGCAAAAATGTAGTTTCGTTAACCGTAGCCGTTCTTTTTTATTTTGAAAATTATTGCTTAAGGTCCTTTAAGTAAAAAAAATTGTTGGAAAAATAGTAGTTTTTTTAACGTGCCGCTATTTTGAGAAAAATTAATTAAAAAAAAAACGGCTACGCTTAACAAAAACTACATTTATGCAAGTTAAGAAAATATTTGAGTCTTTCTTTTTCAGATAAACCATGCCAGAGATATCGATCCCACCGTTGGAAAAATTTTTTACGGACCGGCACTCTGTTGTATATATCTTTGTTAATTTTTATTATTTTTTAATAAAAATTTGTATAAAACTACTTCAAAATATTCTTAATAATATACTCTTCCCCCAATCCTTAAATAATTCATTAAATAGTAAAAAAATTCTTGAAAAAGGGCCTTTTTTGGGTCCATCACAATGGTGTTCCCCTTAAGAAAATGTAAGTTTAGTAGTTATTTATGTAATATAAAAATATTTTTCTACTATTTTCACCCAATTTAAATATTAGCACACTGCTACTACCAAGAACATGGCAGAATCTCTAGTAACTTCGGACACTAACTAAAAAGGAGCCGACACAAAGTGTCGCTATTGGTTTATATATGAGTCATTCCACGTGAAATCAAACAGCCTCTGCCCAGAACAATTTTAAAATAAAATACTTCAATCGGTGCTTAAAATATAGGTAATGACATAAACTTTCGAATGTCATCTGACCCGATCCACGATTTAAAATGGCTGATCCAATATGGCGGCCAAAAGCCAAAAAATGTAGAGAAATTATGAAAATGAACAAAAAATACTTTACTTTGCTTGATGTTATTTTATGTTCATTTTTGTGTTTTCTTTAGTATAATCTGAACAAATAGTTATGCTAATGTTTAGAAAACAAAATGGCAGTTTTAATATGGCGGAGCCGTAAAATTGCAAAAAATGAGGAAATCTGACAAAAAACCTATTTTGTCTGATGTTTTTATTCTTTTGTGCTTTTTTAGCAGACTGTAAATAAACAGTCACGACAGAATAAAAAAATAGTGGATTCAATATAGCGGACAAAGGAAAAAACTAATTAAATGTTTCTAACAGCTTGATATTTAGAATTCAAAAAATGTATTTTGTAGTTCTGCAGCATCTTTTTAAAGAATTAAATACTTACATACTTTTTTTATTTAAAGTAAACATGGCTGTTCCAATATGGCGTCCAAAAGGCGAAAAAATGATGTAAACTAACAAAACATTTTAATTTTACTTGATGTATATTACGCTAGAATAAAGACAAACGAATACAAACATCAAGTTAGATAACAAACTTTTACCAGCTCATTATTTTTTTGCAATTTTTTAGTTATTGGCCATTAAAATGAATTCACTATGTTGTTTTTACACACTAACATAACTATTTACTTATATTATTCCAAAAGAAATACAAAGGAATACAGACGCCATAAAATCAAAATTTTTTGTTAACTCACACCATTTCTTTGCAATTTTCCACATTTCGGACACCATATTGGATGAGCCATGTTTATTTTAAATAAGAAAAGTATGCAAATATTCAATTCTTTAAGAAGGTGCTGCAGAACTACAAAATATATTTTTTGAATTCTAAATATCAAGCTATTAGAAACATTTAATTAGCTTTTACCTCTGTCCGCCCTATTGAATAAGCCATTTTTTATTCTGCCACGACCGTTTGTTTACGATCTGCTAAAAAAGCACAAAAGAATAAAAATATTAGACAAAATAAAACGTTTTTGGTCAGATTTCGTCATTTTTTGCAATTTTTTGCCTTTTGCCCGCCATATTGACTCCACCATATTGTTCTCTAAACACTAACATAACTATTTGTTCATATCATACTAAAAGAAACACAAAAAGAACCAACATCAAGCAAAATAAAGTATTTTTTGTTAATTTTCATCATTTCTCTGCATTTTTCGGCTTTTGGCCGCCATATTAGATCAGCTATTTTGAATCTTGGATCAGGCCAGATGACATTCGAAAGTTTATATTATTACCTATCTACATTTTAAGCACCGATTGTAGTATTTTATTTAAAAACTGTTCTGGGAATAGGATGTTCGATTTCACGTGGAATGACTCATATACAGGATCTGTCAAAAGTTCCGGAACGGCTAATTATTTCAAAAAATAATGATTGTTTAAAACAATGTTTGAAACAAAAGTTGTAGGGCTTAAAAAAGCTATCAGATATTGATAAATGTTTGACTTTGGAATGTCCTTGAGAAACGTTATCAAGGTCGACATAAAAATCTTAAATGGAAACTTCAATTTTTTATTACGCCGTCTTTTTCTACCAATTAATTTGAACAACTTTTGTCTAAAATATTTTTTTATTTGCCTAATATTTTTTGAGATATTTAAGGATAACTTGGTAACTTTTTTAATATTTAACTTATATCTCGCTGTTTATCGGGATAAAAAAATGGTACTAGACTTATCTATTCCACTTGGTCTCAAGAATATATTGGTACAATAATGCTCTATTTTTTGTTAATTTATCGATCTTTCGAAATTTCAAAATCATCAAATGAACAAAAGTCAAGGCGCTATTGTAACAATATATTCTTGAGACCAAGTGAAATAGATAAGTCTAGTACCATTTTTTTATCCCAACAAACAGCGAGATATCATAAGTTAAATATTAAAAAAGTTACCAAGTTATCCTTAAATATCTCAGAAAATATTAAGCAAATAAAAAAATGGTTCAGACAGAAGTTTTCATATTAATTGGTGGAAAAAGACGGTGTAATAAAAAATTAGAGTTTCCATTTAAGATTTTTATGTCGAACTTGATAACGTTTCTCAAGGACATTCCAAGGTCAAACATTTATCAATATCTGATAGCTTTTTTTAAGTCCTACAGCTTTTGTTTCAAACATTGTTTTAAACAATCATTATTTTTTGAAATAATTAGCCGTTCCGGAACTTTTGGCAGACCCTATATACTGTGACCCATATACTACTGTGATCAAAAAATAAGGTGAATTTGTTTATAAAATGAAAAATCTTTATTTATTCTTCCAAATTAATTTCATCGCCTTCAAAGTACGTCCGACACAATGCACTTATGCCAAGGTTTTTCCAATCCTTGAAATAGTCAGAGAAGTCTTTCCGGGATGGCCTTCAATAGTTTCTTCGATTCGGCTTTTATCTCCTCAATCGAGTCGAAACGATGTCCCCAGAACGGTCTTTTGAGTTTGTTGAACAGCCAGAAGTCGCACGGTGCTAAATCAGGCGAATACGGTGGTTGTGGAACGATATGGGTCAAATCTTTGGCGAAATGTTCTCGAAAAACCAATGCAGTGTGGGACGATGCATTATCGTGCAAAAACCAAGAACTGTCTGCCCATAATTCTGGCCTCTTGAGGCGAATAGCTTCACGCAAACGATGCATAATACTCAAATAATATTCCTTATTAACAGTTTGATTTCCTTGATATGGCTTTCATCTGTAGATGATGGTCATCCGGGGTGCTGTTCGTCTTGAACTCGTTCTCGGCCTTCTTTGAAGTCTTTGTACCACTTGTAAACATTTTTTTGCGACATAGCCTTATCACCAAAGGCCTTCTGCAACATCCTTAACGTTTTCGCGGCAGAATATTCATTCCGCAAACAAAATTTAATGCAAATTCTTTGCTCGACAAAATCAGACATAGTAAAAATCGAAAAACTCACTTTTGTATGTTTACAAAAACACGTATAGCTCTGCAGCAATTGAATATATTGACAAGAAACTGTGCATAGATGTCAAAGACAGTGCTACCAACCCACCAAAAAATAATTTCATGATTTTATACTACCCGCGAAGTTTAAATGAAAAATTCACCTTATTTTTTTATCACAGTAGTATACATATATGCGCGCAAATGCGGATTAAAATGTTATACCAATTCAAAATAAAAATATATGAAATATTAAATGCAATATTTTATACACAAATAGCAAATGCTAAATATATTCTTAGATATACATTAAATACGATGATATATTGATCTATTTCAAAACTTCTTCAACGAAAAATCTCGAGAAAAAATAAAATTCAGCCTAATATTTGGTTATATTATAAAATACAAGCTTCAATAAAATATATATTTCATATCTTCTACTAATTAAAGCTTTAAAATATCTTTTTAGTTTTAAAATAAAAAATATAAGAAGATAATGGGATCTAATCATTAAATCATGTACTAACAAGGAAACATACCCAACCGTCCTTCACCGATTTTGATGGTCATTAGATATTTTGTAGAGCATCCAAAAACATTAGATACGTTTTTTTTTTATATGCTTATCTCGAGGTTTAGGGGTCGAAACCATCCCTTGAAGAAAACGGACTTTTTCGGATTGTTATTTAATATCTTATGAAATATGAGGTATATGAAAAGTGTTTCAGACAATAGTTTTACAATATTTTATACTCTTTCCATCGGTCTAGTCAAATTTTTCAAAATGCAATATTGTATCCTCTCTCCCTCTCCCTTCTCCGTTACCTTCGCAAATTTTTAAATTTTTGTAAGGACAAAAATTAAAGAACATTAATGCCAAACCCATCCATATACAGAGTGGGGGGTTATAAGTTTACAACCCGAAGTGTGAAGGTAGATTGGGTTAAAACAAACATAAAAGTCCCATACCGTTTTGCGAGATTCGCAATAATTATCGAGTTATTAATGACAGAAATCTGAGGAGTGGGAGCGCGCCGGCATAGATGATTGGAGAAGCGTTGCAGCTGCTTAGGCCGCAGCGCGGCCCAGTTGATCCAGCAACTGTTGCCGGTGCGCGGCGAGGAGAAAGATAATGCGCTGCTATTCGTTGTTTTATCTCGCTGGACCTACGTCTCGCCGTACGCCGCCAACAGTTGCTGAGTCGAGTGGGCCGCGCTGTGGCTTGAGTAGCTGCAACGTTTCTCCAATCATCTATGTCGGCACGCTCCCATTCCTCAGATTTCTGTCATTAATAACTCGATAATTATTGCGAATTTCGCAAAACGGTATGGGACTTTTATGTTTATCTTAACCCAATCTACCTTTACATTTCGAGCAAAAATAAATATGAATATATAACAGTAGCAAATTTGCGCGACATCGCAATTTGTACAGAAGTTTTCAATGTATATTAAATATGTTTACTACAAAATAAATCGATACAAAATAAAAGCGGGTTAAAATAAAATCGTAATGCATAAAATAAAGAAACACTGATTCTATTATTTCTGCGGGTAAGAGAGACCAAGCATAGGTACATAAAATAAATATATTAACTCTCATTTATATCAGTTATCGCAAGGTTTATTACAGGTATGGTATACATATAGGGTGAAGAAAAAACCCCGGGACCCCTGAAAATTTCGAAAAATATATACTTTATAAAAAAATGTTTCAGACAAAAGTTGTAGCGTTGAAAAAGATCTATTTACAGATCTTAACAATTTGACCATAAGTGGCGTCATCAAGGTCAGGACAAGGTCACCTCGGATTTTTTAAATAGAACTCCCAATTTTTTATTGCATATTCTTATAGCCCTTCTTCAGAACTTTTCAAAGCACTATGGTTTCATTCAAATTGAATAAGCTGTTTCGAAGTTATCGAGTTTTTTAAAGTAAGATATCTAGCCAACTAAGGCAAGATCGGAGGATGATCCGGCCAACTAAGGCAAGGTCGTAGGATGATTCGGCCAACTAAGGCAAGATCGGAGGATGATCCGGCCAACTAAGGCAAGGTCGGAGTGATCGAGCCAACTAAGACAAGATCGGAGGATAATCCAGCCAACTCGTAAAAATAATTGCGCGACTAACTTCCAGGCGTTGGCTCCTATTAGCTTGTCTTAATTTCGTTGATTAATTTATTTCAGTTATTTATTTATTTGAACTATTCTGCTGTTCGATGTTTATTTCTTCCATTTAGTCATTTAATATTCATTATAGTTTAGTGAATCGCAAACTCGACTGAAATTCCTCTATTTTTTTGAAAATTATTAAGAAACAGTTTGAAGCTAGTTATAAGCTGACTTAATTGCATTCATTCCGTGCTCATTATTATTCAGCACTGTCTTTAGAATAACTTTGAATTGATCCAAATATTAATTTAGTCGATTAGACTAAATCTTACCACTTCTGCTTGTCAATATGGCAAGTCTTTCAGAACGCATATCTCTTTTGATGATGAGAGGATGAGATGATCGACTAAGGTCGCATAATGATGTGAGGCGGCTTTTTAATGAAACTTTTCATAATCAGGATAATGCCATTTCAAAATCTACCATTGAAAGAACGATAAGGCGTTTTCAGGAAACTGGAAGTGTGAAAAATCGTGCAATACCAGGTAGGCCAATATCAGCAACAAGTGTAGAAAAATCATTAGATGTTCTACAATCCTTTATTGAAAATCCGCATGATTCGACCCGCAAAGTAGGACAGCAACATGAAATAGATCAAATGTCTGTGCATAAAATATTAAAAATGAATAAATTTCATCCTTATAAGATCCATCTTGTACAAGAGCTAAATGAAGATGATTTCGATAGGCGCATTGAATTTTGTGATTTGATGATGGAAAAAAAGCCGAAAATCCTAACTATCTGTCAAATGTAGTATTTTCAGATGAGGCAACATTTCAGTTAAATGGCCACGTTAATCGACACAATTGTAGATTTTGGTCAGATACAAATCCTCACTGGATTGAAGAAACACACACGCAGTATCCACAAAAAGTGAATGTTTGGGTAGGCATTTTGAATAATGTTCTCATAGGTCTACTCTTTATTGACGGAAATCTAACAGCGATAAAATAGTTGGCCAGATCATCCTACGATCTTGTCTTAGTTGGCCGGATCATCCTACGATCTTGCCTTAGTTGGCCGGATCATCCTACGATTTTGCCTTAGTTGGCTGGATCATCCTCCGATCTTGCCTTAGTTGGTTAGATATCTTACTTTAAAAAACTCGATAACTTTGAAACAGCTTATTCAAATTGGATAAAACCATAGTGCTTTGAAAAGATCTGAAGAAGGACTATAAGAATATGCAATAAAAAATTGGGAGTTCCATTTAAAAAATCCAAGGTGACTTTGTCCTGACCTTGATGACGCCACCCAAGGTCAAATTGTTAAGATCGGTAAATAGATCTTTTTTAACGCTATAACTTTTGTCTGAAACAGTTTTTATAAAGTGTATATTTTTCGAAATTTTCAGGGGTCCCGGGGTTTTTTCTTCACCCTGTATGTGTATGTATACGTCCCATGGATTTTCCATATCTCGAAACTATCACATCAACTTCTCATTGTTCCTATATTAGAGAGCTGAATTATATGATAAGATTTAGGGAAAATTCGGTTCTAGAACGTTGACTTACACTAATCCTCAACATACAGTAATTCCTTCATACTCCCATATCAGTATCCTCATCCATCTCTTAAACAAACATTAGGCTTCTTCGTTAAAACACCCATGACTTTCCACTTAGTCACATAGAATTTCCCAAAAAAGATATACCCCTCCCCGTTTCTCCTAGCAACAAAATCATATAAAACGGCTATCTTCAACACAGACGACACACTTCTATTACTACTTCGACTTCTTCTTCAGTATTTGAGTTCTTTCCCGTGATTCACTCAGAACAGTCAGTCTGTCAGTTGTTCGCGCATTTTATATTCTTCGATTTACTTGTGCAGTGTTCTGATCGATTCCGTATTGAAAACGTCTACCGAGCTACCGGGAAACATCACAGCTTCCAAAACTGCAGCAGCCAGTAAGTTCCTGCCACATTTATTCTTATTTGCACGTCATCCAATAGTTCCATTTCTAACAATTGTCTAGTAATAATAAACCGACTTTTGCAAAACATCATAAACATTTCCTCAACTGCTATTTTCCTCCCTACCTTCAACCTTTAATCCCACACTCACACATACTCATGCACACTTATGTTTTCTTTGTGATTTCGAATTCATAATTTTGTATTTACTTGTTTCTAACAAATAAAATCTCATATTTATAGACTCACGGTAAAAAAAAACAATTGGATTTATTCTTACTACATATTTTTAGTATCAATAAAGAGGAGAAAAAGAAGCGGTATTAGAATTAATATAAGAGGATCACTACATTAATTATAAAGTATATGTTATTTGTTATATAATCACGGTTCAAGACACACACTTTAATTTAATATTTTTTTCAGAATGATGCAATTTAATACCTTGAATGTTATCGTGAGTCTTTATATAACTTTCATTGCTCTTAATCTCCCACAAAGCCTGATAATTCCGAAGGAAATGAAAATGAAGGAGAAGATTGAATTTATGTTGAGGGAAATACAAAATGAAAATGAATTTGAAATAGAACAGGAAGAAACTTTAGATTTTTACAATAAATATGAAGTTCTAGAAGCACAGAAAACGTTTATTTATTAGAAGAAAATAAAATGCAACAATATCTTCCGGAAGAAGTTATTTGCAGTTCCGCTGAACCAAGTACAAGGTGCGTACGGTATTTGAGGACACTCATATATATGTGAATGTAATTTCTGGAGAACAATTTTATTTGTTTTTTTCTTGTCAGATCATCAATGGAGGACTATAAAATAACGCAAGGAATGAAGAGACATGCAGTTATCGTCGCTATATGCGCGAAACACACCGATTTAGAAATCTCCAATTTTCTCAATTGCGCCCGATCATTCGTACATAAGGTTCGTCGTGAATTGGAAGCATCAGCTGGCGATGTAGAAACTGTTGCAAAACGCAAAAAACATGAAGAACGTTCGGGCACTACTAGAAATACACAATTTGTCCAACAAGTGCAAGAGATTGTTGACGAAAGCCCTTCAAAGTCCATGAGGGCCATTACGAGGGACCTGAATGTCTTTGAGAGCCTAATCCGTCGAGTTGTCCACGAAGACCTCCGCTATACGTCCTACGTTATGTGCAGAGGACAGTTTATGTCGGCACAAACTCGGGAACAGAGACTTATCCGAGGAAAACGTCTTTTGAACAAGCTTAAGCACCCTGAAGTTCCTAACATGTTGTGGTTTT
Organism: Harpegnathos saltator; assembly: GCF_003227715.2. Lineage (NCBI taxonomy): Eukaryota > Metazoa > Arthropoda > Insecta > Hymenoptera > Formicidae > Harpegnathos > Harpegnathos saltator. Next base: position 162,950 of record NW_020229931.1, read on the forward strand.
TTCTGACGAAAAAATTTCGACCAAGACCAAAAAATCAATCGGAGAAATGACAGGTGGTTATGCTCACATTCTACAGAGGTTCCCCGTGTTATGCACACGAAGTTTATGCAACTGTCATGGTTTTAGAAGTTGTGAGCAACGAAAGACATGTTATGTCACCCCACTTCTCTCGTCAGGAGTGAATGCCGCCTACATCGAGGTTTTAGAAACAGTTGTGAAACCCTGGATTGATAGTGTACGTGGGGACAGACCATACATATTCCAACAAGACTCTGTTCCTTCACACTAAGCCATGACGACACAAGACTGGATGACCGAAAATTTCTATGACCACATTACCTCAAACTTATGGCTACCTAGCTCCCCAGACCTTAATCCCCTGGATTATTACGTATGGGGCGTAGTTGAGCGGGAGACCAATAAACATCCTCATAATAATATTTCATCACTGAAGGATGTTATAACAACAACAATGATCAAAATGAACAAAGAGCGTTTGATTCGGACATGCAATCGTTTCCGACCCCGGATTGAGTCCATTATTGCCGCTAATGGGGATTTTATTGAGTAATTGTATAGTCTAGGAGTCAATTAACGTCGTGTAAAAATTTCATGGAATTATAATAAATTTTGCGAAAAATATGAACAAATTAGTTTTAATGTCAATTTGTCCTCAAATACCGTACGCACCTTGTACCAGGTATGTAAATATGAAACCGGAATTTGCCCATAGATGGCCCTAACTGTCAATGTAGTTACCGTCAAACCGCGTCATTGGCGCCATTTCCATTTGTTGACATCTGACAAAGATTTTCAACTCACAACAATACAAGTTTCATGCAACAGCATACTTTGTAATAGCGTTGAACATATCGAATTTTATGCCTGGAAGCTACCATTTGCGGACAGCATTGATTTTCTGTTACCATTTGAAGAAAACTGCTGCAGAATCGCATCGAATGCTTGTCGAACTTACGGTGAACATGCTCTTGATAAATCACAGTGCTTTGAGTGGTTTAAAAAATTCAAACGTGGCAATTTTGACGTGAGAAACGAAGAACGTGGAAGACCACCGATAAAGTTTTAAAACAGCGAATTGCAAGCATTGTTGGATGATGATAACGCTCAAACGCAACAACAACTCGCGGATCAATTAAATGTGACACGAGAAGCCGGCTTCATACATTTGAAAGCCATGGGAAAGATCCAGAAGATGGGAAAATAGGTTCCACATGAACTGAATGAAAAACAGCAGGAAAACCGAAAAACCACTTGCGAAATGCTGCTCGCCAGGTACAAAAGAAAGTCATTTCTCCATCGAATTGACTGGCGATGAAAAGTGGATATATTTTGAGCATCCTAAGCGTAAAAGATCATGGGTAACTCCAGGCGAACCATCGACATCGACTGCAAGGCCAAATCGCTATGGACGGAAGACAATGCTCTGTGTTTGGTGGGATCAGAAGGGTGTGCTGCTATTATGAGCTGCTAAAACCTGGCGAAACCGTTCATACTGAACGCTACCGACAACAAATGATCGATTTGAATCAAGCTTTGCGTGAAAAACGACCAGAATATCAAAAAAGGCAACACAAAGTGATTTTGCTTCATGATAATGCACCATCACACACAACAAAACTGGTCAAAGAAACGAGTGAGGCGTTTAGTTGGGAAATACTTTCGCATGCGGCTTACTCACCAGACTTGGCTCCGTCCGATTACTACTTATTTGCATCGATGGGACACGCACTTGCTGAGCAGCGCTTCACTTCTTACGAAAATGTAAGAAAATGGCTCGATGACCGGTTTGCCTCAAAAGAGCAACAGTTTTTTTGGCATGGCATCCACAAGTTGTCAGGCAGGTGGGAAAAATATATACCTAGCGATGGGCAATACTTCGAATAAAATATTTTTATCATTTTCGCACAATAAACGTGTATTTTCTATACAAAAATTCCGGTTTCATATTTACATACCTGAGTAGTTGAAACAGAGTTTCAAACACTGGTTAAATTTTGTTTCCAAAGCAATTTGAAAATAAAATGCGACATTTGTGGCGAAATCATAATTACTTATTCTTGGTGTAAAATATCGCTCGGTGTAAAATTGTATTACACATTTTTCCATGATCATCATCTTTGTAACGAAAATGTACCATAAATACATATAACACATACATTATCCGCAATTATATGCAAATTCTGTATGTTTCTTTCAAATATATTATTAAATATATATTATATATTGTTTTTCTACAATATTATTCTTCTACAATTTATTATATTATTTCTCCCTACTTTGTTTCCCCATATTACTACTTCATAATTTGTCTGAAATTCTCCGTTAGCTTTTCTTTGGCAATTAGTAATGATATGTTGTATTTTCACACTACATGCTTCTGTACAAATTGCAACACCGCGCACATTTGCTACTGTTGTTATATATTCACATTTATCTTTGCTCACGTCTTTATTTCATATAATATATTGCATATCATATCATTAGAATTAATTCGTTTAATCTTGTAATATGTAGTAGAAAATATGCGCAAGTAGTAATAAAGCATAGCACAAGTGAAGAGAAATAACGCAACATTACGTAGAGTACTTACTGTACGCAACAGTACCTACCTGCTTGCACAACACGGTGCCTATAACGCGAAGTTATTAATCATGTAGTTTTGCCAAAAATTGAACCGAGGAACCATACTATTATTATACAGGGTGGGGGATTATAAGTTTACAACCCGAAATGTAAAGGTAGATTGGGTTAAGATAAACATAAAAGTCCCATACCGTTTTGCGAAATTCGCAATAATTATCGAGTTATTAATGACAGAAATCTGAGGAATGGGAGCGTGCCGACATAGATGATTGGAGAAACGTTGCAACTACTCAAGCCACAGCGCGGCCCACTCGACCCAGCAACTGTTGGCGGCGTACGGCGAGACGTAGGTCCAGCGAGATAAAACAACGAATAGGGGCGCATTGTCTTTCCCCTCGCCGTACGCCGCCAACAGTTGCTGGATCAACTGGGCCGCGCTGCGGCCTAAGCAGCTGCAACGCTTCTCCAATCATCTATGCCGGCGCGCTCCCACTCCTCAGATTTCTGTCATTAATAACTCGATAATTATTGCGAATCTCGCAAAACGGTATGGGACTTTTATGTTTGTTTTAACCCAATCTACCTTCACACTTCGGGTTGTAAACTTATAACCCCCCACTCTGTATATGGATGGGTTTGGCATTAATGTTCTTTAATTTTTGTCCTTACAAAAATTTAAAAATTTGCGAAGGTAACGGAGAAGGGGGAGGGAGAGAGGATATTGCATTTTGAAAAATTTGACTAGACCGATGGAAAGAGTATAAAATATTGTAAAACTATTGTCTGAAACACTTTTCATATACCTCATATTTCATAAGATATTAAATAACAATCCGAAAAAGTCCGTTTTCTTCAAGGGATTGTTTCGACCTCTAAACCTCGAGATAAAACACATAAAAAACCTCGAGATAAAGCGTATAAAATAATATGTATCTAATGTTTTTTGATGCTCTACAAAATATCCAATGCCCATCAAAATTGGTGAGGGATGGTTGGGTATGTTTCCTTGTAAGAAATAATTTTATATTATTCTCACTTCACTTAGTGTAAATGCTAAGATGAAACTTTGTTTATTTAGCAATAAATATGTTGATCCTCATCTTATACTTCCATTTTATGCATTTCCAGTAACTTTAAACAAATGATTAAAAACAATACTAACTTTACCTTTACATTAAACTAATAAATATTGAATGCTTATTTATAAATAATGATAATAACAAAAGGATTCAAGTGATAGACTAAAACGTTCCATATACAGGATGTATAAAAAACACCGGGACGGTGAAATATTACAAAAACTAAGCATTTTAGAAAAAAATGTTTCAAATAAAAGTTGTAGGGTTTCAAATAATCTATTTACTAACATTATGAGTATAACCTTGGGTGACGTCGCCAAAGTCAAAACAATGTCACCTTGAACTTTTTAAATGGGACCCTCCACTTTTTATTCTTGTAGCCCTTCTTCAGACCTTATCAAAGCACTATAATGTTTTCTACTTTGATTAAGCCGTTTCGAAATTTCGAGCTTTTTACGATAAGATGTCCAGCAACCAAGGCAAGATCGAAGAAGTATCTAGGTATAGATAAAAAGTCAGATTCTGCATCTATTTTCGCTATCATAGTCTCACAGAAATGAACATGTCTATCAAAATCGTTTTCATTTAGCTCATGAATAAGTCGTATTTTGTAAGGGCGAAATTTATTCCTTTTTAATATCTTTTATTATCTATTACTATTTAACTAATAACTATTTAATTAATATTTTACGCACAGACACAATATTTATCTCATGTTCTTGAGCAGTTCTGCGAACAGAAGTTTGTGGATTCTCTACGAATGATTGTAAAACATTCAGTGCCTTTCTTCATTTGTTGCTGCGGTAGGCCTTCCTGTTGTAAGACGATTTTTAACGCTTCTTGTCCCTTCAAACCGCCTTAAAGTTCGTTCAATAGTTTATTTCGAAAGAGGATTCTCATCTCGAAAAGTTATATTGAAAAGATCCTTTGCATCTTGATACGATCTTAATTTATCACCCCAGCCCCCTATCATCAAGACAAATATTCGAATACGCGTTCGATAAAATGTTACATTTTAATTGATGAAAATTATCGAGATGGAAATTTTGAAACAAATGTATAACTATCAGCAATACTTTAAAATGAACTAAATGGAAAAAATGTACAGAAATAAACAAAATAAAAATTGAGGAAATCCTTACAAAAACGTTTGAGAATAATGTTAATCTCTAAAAGAAAAAGTAAAGTCTAATAAATAAGCTAGAAAACAAAAAGATTTATTCAATAGACAGAAATTTGAATTAATTAGATAACAAAATCGATAATTCAATTAAAGAAAGAAAAATCACTAAGAAAAATCATTTATCTTTTCCGTATGAAACAACGCGTATCATATACAAGTAACGAGATAAAAGCTTTCTATTTATAAAATAATCATAATAAATATAAAGGCAAAAAAGAGCTATTAAAATAAATAATAAAGGCAAATAAAAAGGGTTGTAAAAAATAATTTTTTTATATAAAATCATTATTTTACAATATTATTTATAATATTAGTATTTACAATATACAGGATGTATGAAAAGTAACGGGAAGATAAAATATTGGGGACTTGAATAAGTTAACCTGACTTTTTGTTAATTTGATGATTTTGAAATTTCGAAAAATTGATGAATTAACAAAAAATAGAGCATTATTGTATCAATATATTCTTGAGATTAAATAGAATAAAAAATCTAGTACCATTTTCTTATCACGACAAACAGTTAGCGAGATATCGTAAGTTAAATATTGAAAAAGTTACCAAGTTATTCTTAAATATCTCAAAAAATATTAGGCAAATAAAAAAATATTTCAGACAAAAGTTGTTCAAATTAATTGGTGGAAAAAGATGGTGTAATAAAGAATTAGAGTTTCCATTTAAGATTTTTATGTCGACCTTGATAACGTTTTTCAAGGTCATTCCAAAGTCGAACAATTATTAATATCTGATAGCTTTTTTAAGCCCTACAACTTTTGTTTCAAATATTGTTTCAAACAATCAATATTTTTTTAAATAATTAGCCGTTCCAAAACTTTTAGCAGACCCTGTATAGCTATCATTAGGACCATTAGAATCATTAAAATATAATTTCATAAATTGCTTATATATTAAAATACAATATTTGATAAGAAAAACTTCCATATAGGAAAAGCATATGTTACTTAAAAGGAAAAATAATCAACTGCATATCTGACATTTTGTGCAACTTATTTCAACTTTACTTCATTGATAAATACTTTTTAAACGTTTTCTATAGTTTTCTTATCATAAATCCAGAACAGGTCTCTAAACTATTTATTTTATAATTCATAATAATGAATACTTGACTTTATTACTTTTATATTTATCTTTAACCAATATAAATTTTTTAAATTCTAAACACAATCGTTCTTTTAGATTTATTCTTTTTTTAAGATTTTAATTTAAAAGATTTCTGAAAATTCATATATTGGAAATCAATTCCCTTACAAAAAAAAACTCAAAATAATTCAATTTGAGCGTAAATCTGAATACTCAACTGAGTATAATATTCAACTTGAAAGTAACCTTTATATTTGAGTGTTGATGTGAGTGTTATCCTGAACTTGAAAATTATGTGCGTTAATTTCAACCTGAGAGATAATTTGAGCATTACTATATAGTTGAGGGTAACGCTCAAATGAGCATTCAAGTTGAGAATAACTTTGAATTTTTTAATTCTCAAGTTCTGGGTAACATACTTGTATTTAAATCTGAAGCAGTTATTACATTAAAGCTTAATATAACAATAAGCTGGATATGTAGTTTAATGAATAAACTGCAGCACTTGACAGGCTATTGAAAGCAAATATTCATTTAAAATACTCATTAATATTAACAATGAGTAATATAATAAAAAACAATTTGTTACTAACTAACAATTGATTAACAATTTTGTTAATAAATTGTTTATTATGGCTATTAAGTAGATTAAAATAATACAATGAATATATACTAAAAATATACAGTAGATGGGGATAAAATAAGTGAACGAGTGTATAGGAAGAATCAGTTGCTTTATATAACAAAATTTGCTTTATATAATAAAATATAACTATTTCTGTTTCATAAATTATTAATCAAATTAAAGCTTCTCTGACTTTCATTATGAAAATAATATCTAAAATACACTTTATATAAAGCATTTTAATTTAAAATAAACAATGTAATTGGTAAAAGCATAACATAGAAGATAAAAATATTAGTTCCTGGATATGCATCTAATTTTGGACGTTTGTATTATTTTGATCTTTAAAAAAATTATTTGAAATATCAAAATATGTAGAATATACATATATATTCGATATATATATTCTATAGTGAAGTTTAAATATTTGCATTTAAAAACAATGTAATATGAATGTCCAGAATTAGATACATATGTCCAGCCATTAGTGTTTTTACATTAACTGATATTATATTTAAAAATAATGTCATGTATATGGTATATTTTTATTTATATCACTATTATTCATATAATTTTGCAGTATTTTATCAATAAGTTTTGTTTTAACATACTTCAATTTTTTTTATTAGTATAAATAATTATTGTAAAGCATTGTATTGGCATAGCATATTATTGTTACACAATTATTTTCCAGTTTATTTAAAAAAACAATATTTACAATATATTAAATTTAAAAATTTATTATATAAAATAGTTTATCATATAAATTGCAATCATAATATTCTAAATTGGCTACATTTATTTATACAGTTTAAACAATCATGTTTAAACAGTTTCAAAATTTCCAGACATTCGCACTTAACATTTCAGTGTTAATAGAAAATCATTAAGGAAAGAGAATGAACGCTTGGTGACTCTTGAGAATATTTAATGTAAAGAATACTACTAGTATTCTCTACAGTATTTTCTACTAATACTAATGTAGAGATTAATTTAATGTAGAGAATAACACTCAAAAGTTTAAGGCTTACTCTTATCTATTCAGTGTCATACTCAAGTATTCAGAGTAAACTTTTAAATATACGATGTTTATACTCAAACTGGAATGCGAATACTCAGTTATTGAATATACACTCCATCTTTTAAGGTGTACATTTTTTTAATGTATATTCACTGCCAGTTTAACTTTACCAGATATAGAATTATTGGAAAGTGTCGATTATATGCATTGTATTTAGATATTATAACCATTGATTATTCAAAATAATAATAATAATATTGTACATGTTATTTCTCTCTTCTCTAATTTTACAATTTACATTATAAATATTACTCTGTTTAAATATTATATCAAATAGTTGGTTTTCTCGAATAATCAACAGTTATTATCTACTAAATCTACTAAATAGACATAATAACATAATGAGTGTAATCGAAAATATCTAGTGACTTTATATCTAAATAGACATAATAACATAATGAGTGTAATCGAAAATATCTAGTGACTTTATATCTAGTAAAATACTAATATTAATCCATATATTTGTATTTTACTTCTGACTTTTTCTCAGGCAATTCACTAGTATTAAAACAAAATATTGCAATAATTAACAATATTACTCATTGTATTTCTATTTCCAATAGCCAGGCCTATTTCATGGAAAGCCTTTCATCATATAGTATAGTTTCATCGTGTAGTATACTTTCATAGTAATATATTAGATAATAAACATTATCTAAAAATTGGTAGTTGGCGAAGTAAAGATAAACATTTCACATGATAATAAATATAATTTTAAAAGATAAGAATCATTCACAAAATTAATTGATATATGTTACAAAGGTTTTATATATTTTAATATAATTCAGAAAGTCTAAACATGTCTACATCCAATTATTATTTTAATTATTGTTTTACATGTAACTAGACTCTTATTAAAAAGTATTACTGGATGTAATAAATTGTCCAGTGATAAATTATTATTGTTCAGTAATTTTAATACTCGTATAAGTAATAGCTAATTTATTATAACTATTAATACTTTTCTATAAAGATATTTAAGGAGCTTTTCGCGAAATTATAGCGCCATACGACAATGACAGCAAATAAACAGAATAGAGCATATCACGTATCAACATATTCTCTTTTCCCCATCTTTACCATTAGAAAATATCAATAAAGATAGTGAATACATGTAGTAATACGAAACTCATCGACTTACGTGAGGTGGGACCAGCTCTCGATCGATACGACGTCTATATATATATATATATATACAGATGTGTGTGTATAATGTGCGTTGCGCGCACGTGTATGTCTTTCTCTTCTCCTTTCTTGTTCGCTTTTAGTCTTGCTCGTTCAGCTTACTTGCTGTCTCTTTTTATTCTCTCATAAATTGTTTTCACACTGTCTCTGTAGAAGGAACATTGTGCACACAAAACAAATAAGACTGGCAAATATATAAGCAAAATTTGACTAGCGTATGCTTGTACAAGACAAATTGTACAAAACACATCCAAAAAAATACATCCGAAAACATAATACGTAAACACTTGTTCCGATCTCTACATACAATAAACTGAGTTTTCCGCCGTGTTTCGATGTTATCACTCACAGACTGACTTCAAGTAAGCGATACACTCAACTTCCGTCAAAACTGTTGCGACTAGCCTATCACCTTAGAAACTATACGACATAAAGTTATTTTACTCCCTAAACAGGAAAGCGAACGAAAGTGGCACTCAGACAATTAACAATGCTGTTGTTGTTTTTGCTTCTGTGTATACGATGCATATTTTTACACAATTGAGTTAATGAGAAGATTTTTATTCCGGATGGAAATATGTCGTAGAACAACTACATCAATAAGCTCCACAATACTGAAGCGCCGGCGTGTTTACCTCCTTCCTCGCTGCTCTTCACCATCACTCCCACTATTTCGTCATCCCCACTTTCGTTCCGAACAGTGACTACTGCGTTCGTGTATTTCCGCAATCTCCACTCACCACCCATCATCTCCTCGTCTTACTGTGGCATTTCACGATCACGTTTTTTTTATGTTAACCTTCTTTTTCAATCTATGCCGTTTCTACAAATAACATTATTTATTTTTCTTCATCAAAGATTCAATCATTCTAAAAATTATTATTCTAAAATATTATTAAAGTACCTCTGTTTTTATTCATATCAAGTCTTCCAAAAGTAACGGACTCCTCTATCTCAGAATCTATGCATTATAGGGAAAAATGACTCGAACAAAAGTTTTAGGATTCATAAAGTTCTGTTTTTTGTGACCTCAAATTTAACCTTGATCTCGACCTTGAAGGTCATTTGAAGGTTAACTTGCGTTTTTTAAATGGGAAACCCTATTTTTTATTACACTATTTTTTTCTGCCAATTAATTTGAACTGTTGTCTAAAACATTATTTTATTTGCCTAATATTTTTTTAGATATTTGAGGAAAACTTGATAACTTTTTCAATATTTAACTTACGATATCTCGCTAACTATTTGTCAAAAGAAAAAATGGTACTAGACTTTCTTGCTTTATTTAGTCTCAAGAATTTATTGTTATAATAACGCCTTGACTTTTGCTAACTTACTGACTTTTGGAAATATCAAAATCATCAGATTAACAAAAATCAGAGCACTATTGTAACAATATATTCTTGAGACTAAATAAAGCAAGAAAGTCTAATACCATTTTTTCTTCCGACAAATAGTTAGCGAGATATCGTGAGTTAAATATTGAAAAAGTTATCAAGTTTTCCTCAAATATCTCAACAAATATTAGGCAAATAAAAAAATGTTTTAGACAACAGTTGTTCAAATTAATTGGTAGAATAAAACAGTGCAATAAAAAATAGGGTTTCCCATTTAATAAACGCAAGTTGACCTTCAAATGACGCTTAAGGTTGAGGTCAAGGTTAAATTTGAGATCACAAAAAACAAAACTTTATGAATCCTAAAACTTTTGTTGGAATCATTTTTCCCTATAATGCATAGATTCTGAAATGGAGGGATCCGTTACTTTTGGAAAACTTGGTATTTATCTCCCATTTCAACTATACTTAATTTTTTTAATATTTTGTCTCTCTAGAATTCATGTATTTCATGGTTTGCCCCGTCATATCTTTTTGAGTGTCCCGGATCAGTACGAATAAAGTGTACGAAATCCATGCGATTATTTTAAAAGGTAAATATTACATTTATTCATAAATAAGAATATAGAAATTATGCTAAATGAAGAATTTCTAAATTTTTAATTTATCAGGTATTTTATTTTATTATATTTTACACGCAAAAATTTATATCAACTACTTATGTCTACGCGTAACACTATTAACCTTTTGTAATAGAATTATTATTTGCCGTTCATCACATTTTTTTTAATTTCTAACTTTCTTCTACAGGAATGTTAATGAAAACTTTCTTCAAAGTATTCAGAAAGGTTCACACTTTCTTCATTTATTTTTCTGATTTTAAGATACATTTTAAGAAAGATAATTGTATTTCTATTTTTTTATATGTCAGCAGCACGGAAATTAGTGAGCTGGCCTTTTCTGAATATCTGCTAATTTCAAAATAATATTTTATTTATTAAACTTACTCTCTTAAATTTCAGATGGAGAATTATATAGAAACAGAGACCGAGGAAATAAAAGATATGGCGAATGGTAAATATAAAAATAATTCAAACCCAGCAAACACAGAATATAAATGTTATATAACACAGAAGTAACATGCAATATAACTGCTGTTACATGTTATTAATATTGAGGTTATATAATTTCCTATTATAACTGCAATGTAATTACCTAGATAAAAATTCGTAATGATCACGTTTTATCATAACGTGATGTCATGCTATGAATCCAATTTGATACCATTTTATAGATCATTACGTGATTAACATAATATGAGAACAAGATGTACACAAATGATATATAATATGTGTGCATATTGTAGATCTAATTTTGATTATAATTGAAGATGACATATAATGGACAAATTATGTACAAATGACTAATAAAAATGTAGCAAGAAGTCGTAGAAAGCTGTGCTTAGCAATTAAGTAGCAAACTTTAGTAGTAATTGTGAGGAAATAGAAATTTATTAAATTAGTTGGATTTTAAATATACTCGAGTAGTCCATATCAATTATTTAACAGATTGCCGCTAGAAATTCAATACCGGCTCAATGTATTATATGGTTAAGCCAAGCGTGTAGATAAATAATCATGAAATGAACTCATAGTTTCAACATAATTGAAGAATTGCGAATGCTCATACTATATAAATAATATTTTTTATAATATCCCAGATAGCCAAACCTGCGCAAACAGATTCTGAACAGAACCTGTTGACAGATTTTATTGACAATAAGGCTACAGACTGTAGACAAAATCTGCTATGTCAGGCGATGTTGCCAAATTGATGTCAGTTATGCGACAGAATCTGCACACATAATATCTGACAGTAGACTGGCGGCAGATTGCGAGCAGAGTCTACGTATATATAATCTAACAGCAGTTTGGCGACAGATTGCGAGCAGAGCCTGCACACATAATCTGATGGCAGATTGACGGTAGAATGTGAGCAGACTCTGCTCATTTTTCCGCAGACTCTGTTAGTCATTTCATAAATTATTTTATTAAGGACGGATTGTGTTCCATCTTCTTGGTAAGCTAACTAACAGTTAAAACATGAGTTTGTCTTTATTTAAACATGCAACAAAAAGTACAAATATATAAATATTCGTTTATTACAAGTTTTTCTTAGCTACTGTGCATACATCGAATGTCTTCTATAAATTTCTTTAATTAATATGTATAGATTGTTACTGGGACTTTAAATTATTAATCAGCAAGCTGCGAGAAACTATATGCAAGATAATTTTTCAAGACAATTGACTTCCTGACAATTAGTAAAGAAATCTACAATAGTTATAGCAAGCCTTAAACCCGTTCTACAATAGAATATTTCACGATATAATTAGCTCTGTGTAGCTTATCACAGAGCTTTGAATGTATTATATATAAACTAGTATTTAATAATAATATATAAATAAATATAGTATATATAAATTAATGTTAAAAATCGTCTTCAGAGCGATTACTCCAGTTCACTCGAGAACGCTATTGCGGCTTAAGGCTTGCTACACGTATTATATACCCGGCCTAATGGCTCTTGCAAACCAGCACAATACGTGACGCGATACGTGAGATGCGATGCATGATATCCAATGACTGCAGTTCTCCTGTTTCTCCGGAATAACTGAAGGCTCATTAGATATCGCGTGTCGCGCGTTGCATGTCGCGTCGCTCATCACGCTGGTCTGCGAGAGTCATAAGGGACTGTGTACGCTTTTGGGAGTGTTCCCATATTTACTGCCAGTACTAAAAATATATAGTGTACGTAACGTTAACTATAGACTTTCAATACTGGCAACGAATATTGGAATACAGTGCTGCTTACTAAGCGCTTAGTGATTATCGTTTCTGATTGGTTCATTCCCCTAGATTTGTTAAAGATCTAAATGAATACTCCAATCATAAATAATAATCACAAAGCACTTGGTAAGCAGATTTTCTGCTGAACGCAGCCAATGACTTCTGTTATTAGTAAACTTTGAATTCGGAACCGACTGGGCAATATTGAACTTGCAGATTGGCGAATGCAATTTAACTGGTATATAGGGAGTGCCACGGTCTCACTGGCTGCGTTCAGTAGAACAAAATGTTCAGTGAGCGCTTAGTGATTATTGTCTGTGATTGGAGCGTTCTTTTAGATTCTTCGTAGACCCAGAAGTATTTACCAATCAGGAGTGAGAATCATTAAGCGCTCACTGATCATTTTGTTCCACTGAACGCAGCCATTGGTCGCATTCAGCAGAAAAATTGCTCCGCTACCGTTCCGTAGCAAACGTCTCTGATTGGTACGTCTGTTCGGCCTTGCCAAAGATTTTAAAAAATTCTCCAATCATGAACATTTGCTACTGAGTAGTAGCGGAGCAGTTTTCTCCACTGAACGTGACCATTGTTTCAAGTGCGACTGTCGTTACATGACGTATAATAGAAAGTCAGTGCATAGTGTTTTGCTCGGGACGTATATTTGCTGCAAAACGAAATTCGGCCAAAAAAATACGTAATTATGGAAAAAAATTATTATAAATTATCCGCGTCGCGCAAATCGGTGCATAAGTTGTGTAGAAGACAACAAATTAGGGTTATGTCGGAGATCAGAGAGAACTTGAGTTCATAAAATTCCCCTGTATGTACCATTGTCGATAGGGAATCAATAAAGAATAATAATGTTAAAGATAATCCTGGCTCATCAATTCCAGGCTGTAGTTTTTGGAACAATAGTCTTAATGTTTCCACTGATGATTATGGTATTAGGGATGACACTCATATTATTAATGAATCTTCTTGTTCTTTCTCATCTTCCTCATCTTCATGCGTTTTAGATATTAATAATACGTTGTCATTATCTTCCCATGATTTATCACAAACATCCTTTCGTGAACGATTAGCATCTTGCTTTGTCGACAATAAATTAACTCACGTGTAAGGTAATAATGTGTTATCTCTCCTTCGAACACATCCTTGCTTTCCGAATTTCCCTAAAGATGTGAGAACTCTTCTTCATACACCACGAAATCAAGTTGTTACATATAACGTAGAGCCAGGAGAGTACATTTGATGTGGAAGCAGGTATCGTTGAAAGTCTGTCGAACGTTTCATTAACATTTATTCCTACACAGCTTCAATTAGATTTTAATACTGATGGATGCACATTGGATAGAGCAGGTACTATTCATATCTGGCCTATACAATGTAGAGTATATAATATACAGTAGGCAAAACTCTTTGTTGTAGGGATTTATAAAGGTGCACATAAACCTCATGATGCTAATATCTTTTTCGAAAAATTTGTTACTGACATTAGAACAATCCTATCAAATGGTGGCATTAACTTTAATGGTAATAAAGTACCAATACAATTGAAATCATTCATAGCAGATGCACCAGCTCGAGCTTTTGTTCTTAATCATGTTGGCCATATATCTTCGCAACCATGTTCCAAATGTAAAGTTTCAGGCACACAATGTGAACGTCGTAATGTCTTCCATGGAATCAACCATTCTTTGAGAAATGATGACGAATATATCAGATGTGTAGACGAAGATCATCATAAAGAAGGCACAAGCCCATTATCGTTGCTTCCAATAGGTATGGTATCGCAAGTGCCTTTCGAGTACATGCACTTAGTGTGTTTAGGTGTAATGAAAAAGTTATTGTCTGCGTTAGTATATGGGAAATACATACGCAGAGCAAAACTCTGTGCAAAATCAATTTCTATAATTAATACTAGGTTGAATATTCTTCGACAATATTGTCCTACTGATTTCGTAAGACGCCCTAGACCTCTGGATGCATGCTCCAAATATAAAGCTACAGAGCTTCGTCAGATTCTTTTGTACACAGATATTGTTGTTACTTATGGTGTGTTAGATGAACAGTTATACAAGCATTTCCTATTATTACACTGTGCTATAAGAATTTTAGTATCACAATCTCCATTGAACAAATATCTTGATTTTGCACAACTTGCACTGCAAAAATTTGTCCTTCGTTGTGGTTCTCTCTATGGTGCTACTTTCTATTCATACAATATACACGGTCTTCTCCGTCTCACTGACGATGTCAGACGTCTTGGAAGTTTAGATTCCTTTTCACCTTTTCCATTTGAAAACAACATATCCATTTTTAGGAAATTTTGCAGGAAGCCAGGTTTACCTCTGCAACAGATGTTTAATAGAATGCAGGAAATACAGATGCACCGAACAAGTGATAATCAGAAAATAGATTTTTCTATTCGTGTCTCCATGCCACTTAATAATAGTGATCATTGTCCTCATTATCGTAAGATACAATTTGGTAAAATAATGTTAGGTATAGACGTACGAGACAATTGCTGCATCTTATATGATGGATCAATCTGTATTGTTTCGAATATCGTTGTACACAATTCTTCGCATTATTTGCAAGTAAGGAAATTTTTGGAAGTAGATAATTTTTATGATATTGGAATAATATCTTCAGCTGTTAAAATTTATAAGTGCGGCAACTTGAGCAGTGATTTTATAAATGTTAATGTAGACCAGGTTTACGCAAAATGTTATAGAATCCTCTTTTGGGGTTGTACATTAATTGATGATAGTGAGAGTGACGAAGACAGCCATTCAAAAACAACGATGTACATTATTGCTGCGATAATACATACTGAAATAATATAATATGTTCTACATAATGTTTTTTAGCATTTATTATGAAAGAATGCGACAAGAAGTGCATGATTATTTGATGTCTTGTATTTATGGGCTTAGAATATTTCTGCTTGATTAGTCATTTCTCTGGTTTTATCTTCTTCTTTGTCTGTTCTGCATTTCTATTTCTCGTATTCATTGTTTCAATATCTGTACAATTTTATCGGATAATGCACATGCGAATTTGTAAATAGAAAAATATATAACGTGAAATGGACGGTAAGAGTATTAAATTTCTTCATTATTTGTCATACGAATATAATAGAATATATCTGTCATACACATTCTGCATTTTAATGTTTCATATATTTGTGCTTACAGAAATGGAACGACCAAAACGAATAGTGGGTAAACCATCACGCTACGAAACCACATCGCCGGGCGAAGTCCTGAAACGCACAAAGATAGGAACAGCAAAAATACTTAATACGAACATTAACACGTTGACTGCCACGGAATTTTTCACGATTCCGGTCTAAAGAGCCAATTTGATTAAATCATGTTATATTATTAAAAACTTTAATAATAGTACATAGTAATAATCAAAAAGCTTAAAAAATGTTTTTTTTTTTAAACATTTTTTATTCTCTTTCCTGAGGCCATCTATTTTTATATTTACACTGCTATGCTACGAGTTTCCTCGTAGCTGTACAAATATGGCAAGTAATGAAGAGACGAGATAACTCGTAGTAGGCGTCCTGGGCAAGTAAACAACCTACGAGATATCTCGTAGTTGGCAGTCAACGTGTTAATGACGACATAGATGATATTCGAAGGACTCTGGAAAGTAACGCACAAAGTAATAATAATGAACATTTTGACAATTCTTTGACACACACATACGTTGAACCACACACGCCCGTAATACCGCACATGTACACACAACCAAACACAAGTAATATATTATATTTAAAACTATCTCAAGTTCATCTTCAGATACTCAGTAGCCAATGAAATGACCCATACATTATCTCAAGATAAACTTAAGACGTTCTTAAATATAAGATCCGACTATGAATACCGGCCTTAGTGTTAACTTTTGATCACAAATGCAAACAGTGAATTTTATGTAATACTCATTACCATGTAATATTTATTATTTATTATAATATTACAGATGAATTACGATAAAGAATTTGTAAATTTCCATCCTTTTTGGAACAAAAAATGAATAGTCCAAAACATGTCCATGTACGAACATCCATTGGACGTACAGTATATATCCATACATTAATTATATAAAGTGGATTTCAAATGGATGTCCACTGGATGTATGTTTATTATTAGTCAATGTACGTACTTATATGGACGTACAATGGACAACTATTTTATGTCCATGGATATATGAACGTAAAATGGACGTAAAATGGACGTCCATAAGACGTATTGCGCTATTTGGGAAGATACCGAAAAACAAAACATAGGTGTATGAATTATGCGAAAAAGAAATTCCAGCCGCAAAACGACATTGCTTTCGAGCACATTTCAGTGGCCTCAACGTTCCGAGTTCTAAATACCAGGTGTGTCGGTAATTCCTTTTCGGTTTTTTCGCTAAAGAAAACACGTTATTTACAATGGATAATTAAAATATATTTATTCAAAGTATTGGCCATTTGATTCTATACATTTTGCCCATCTCTCAGGCAATTTATGGATGCCATTCCAAAAGAACTGTTTCTCCTTTGAGCTAAACCATTCATCGAGCCATTTTTTAACTTCTTCGAAATCGGCGAAGTACTGCTCTGCAAGCGCGTGCCCCATCGATGCGAAAAGGTGGTAGTCGGATGGAGCCAGGTCTGGAGAGTACGGCGGGTGCGATAAAACTTCCCATCCAAGTGATTTCAACACTTCTTTGACTGGTTTTGCTGTATGAGACGGCGCGTTGTCAGCTGCAAAATCACCTTATCATGTCTTTGAGCGTATTGGACGTTTTTCGATCAATGCACAGTTCAAATTGATCATTTGTTGTTGGTAGCGATCAGTATTAACTGTTTCTCCAGGTTTCAACAGTTCATAATATACGATACCAACCTGGTCCCACCAGACACAGAGCATGGTCTTGCGACCAAAGCGATTTGGCCTTGCAGTCGATGGGCCGCCTTCGCCAGGTGATAACCATGATTTTTTTCGCTTGGGATTTTCGAAATAAATCCATTTTTCATCACCCGTTACTATTCAATGCAGAAATGACTTCCTTTCATACCTTTGAAACAGCATTTCACTGACGATTTTTCGATTTTCCAATTGCCTGTCATTCAATTCATGTAGCACCCATCTTCCCATCTTTTGGATCTTTCCCATCGCTTGTAATCGTTCACAAATTGCTACTCGGCTCACATTCAACTTTTCTGCCAATTGTTTTTGAGTTTGTGTTGGGTCTTCATCCAATAACTCCTGCAATTCCGCATCTTCAAACGTTTTCGGCCTACCAGGACGTTTTTGTCTTGAACGTTGAAATCACCACATTTGAATTGTCGAAACCACGTTTCACATGTTCTTATGGTTGGAGCATGCTCACCGTAAGTCTCTACCAGCAAACGATGACTTTCAGCGGCTTTTTTCTTTTGATTAAACAAGAAAAGTAATGCGTGCCGCAAATGCACGTTTTCAGGCACAAAACTCGACATTTTCGAAAAATTATTAATCTATAACGCTGTTATTTTGGCGGAACGTAACTTGTGTAGTTTTGAGGTTAATGTCAGTAGAATAAAATAACATATGTATCAAATCATAACATTGCATACTTATGGCTAGTGACATCTGTTACAAAAACCGGAAAGTAATTACCGACATACCTGGTACAGATTAGAGATGTTTATCGATATTCGAAATTATCGAATATTCGATATTATTTTATTTTCGATATACAAATATCGAATAAAAAATATATGAATAAAAATCGAATAAATATATTTTTCAGCGAATATTTATTGAATTTTTTTTTTAAATGATTTTTTTAATATAAAGCTAAAGTCAGTAGCACACGGTGCTCGTTTTCATGCTAGTTTTAGTGACATACTAGAAATGTTACATTCTGATTGGTTGCGTTCAGCAGAACAAAGTGATTAGTGAGCACTTAGTGATTCTCGCTCCTGATTGGTAAATACTCCTGGGTCTATGAAGGATCTAAAAGAATGCTCCAGTCACAGACAATCACTAAGCGCTCACTGATCATTTTGTTCTGCTGAACGCAGCCAATATTACATATAACGTGCATGTTAGTAGTAATTTCCTACTCAACAATAACAGTTATATTGTTGAGTAGAAAATTACACAACTAACATGCACGTTACATGTAATATTAGGCCTGTTCGTTTTGTCTGCACTGTTGAACTGGTGCAACAAGTTGAAGTGAGAAAACTTACGTTTGTCTCACTTTAACTTAATGTATCAGTTCAGCAGTGCAGACTAAACGAACAGGCTTATTGTGTTTGCTGGGTTCTTATTGGCTACCGAATTATTCGACATTAATTCGATATTTTAACTGCTTATTCGATATCGATATGAGTACTTTTAAATTTGGCGAATTCAAATGCGAATTCAAATGCGATATTTTTTTTCGATATCGACATCTCTAATACAGATGCAAGACGCTCTTCGGACGCTTCGGACAGCGAAGGAACGACACCGCCACAGAGGACGTAATCAACGTAGAACGGCAGCCGGTCCAAGGATACAGCGCGACTTATGGACGGACGAGCGTGCAGACGAGGAAGAGGAACAGGACCAGCAAGACCCGAAATAAGGTATATAGCACTGTTGAATAAATACGCAATATTTACAAGATATTGTGAAAATATAGATGTTGAATATTTCGTAAATATTCTAATGTCCGACATTTTCAGACATGAAAAGGGTATGATAAGTATCTAAACATGTTTGTCATACGTATGTTTATAAAAAGAATTCCGATTTATAAAAGATGTATGAACAATATCATAAATATTTTTAGATATTTATCATATTTTTTCCATAGTTGAAAATCTCAGACATTAGAATATTTATAATATATCCAACATCTTTGTTTTTAAAATATCTTGTAAATATTGTGTGGTATCTGAACAGTGAGGAGTGATACATCTGCTGGAAATATTTAGCTGAATTTCTCCCTCACATATGACGCAATTTCAATATTATTTCGTTAATGGCTGCGTTCAGCAGAACAAAGTGATCAGTGAGCGCTTAGTGATTATTTTGTCTGTGACTGGAGCATTCTTTTATATTTTTCATAGGCCCAGAAATATTTGTCAATCAGGAGCGAAAATCACTAACCGTTCACTAATCATTTTGTTCTTCTGAACGCAGCCAATGTATACAATTTTCTGTAATATTCAATACATTTCACGATATGTTGTTTAATATGTATATATTGAATATCACTGAAAAATGCCTACATTCATGAAATAATACAGAAATAGGGTCATGTAAGAGAGAAATGTAGCAAAGCATTTACAGCAGGGATCATTCCTCACTGATTACTGGTAGTAAAGTTATATGTTCTTCAATTTTTCATTTCCGTTCCCTGTATTTTATTTGACCTCATCTATTAATCGCGTCCGTCATATATATTAAAAAATATAAAAAATTTCTATATTTACAGATGCATGGGACGAGGATGAGGTCGAAGCACTCACGGTCGCAGGAGGTCGAGAGAGAGAGGGAGATGGAGAGAGGGGGAGAGGGAGGGAGAGGGAGAGAGAGAGGAGGGTGCAACATGCACGCACACACACGCGCGCATGTGCGCGCACACACACACATACACACGCACGCACATATAACACGTTCTCTTCTCGAAGAGAGAGGAGTAAATCGGTACTTTTCAGCACCTATTTTTAAAACATAACGGGAACACCTCAGTGCAATAAAAGGCATTTTTGAATGCCAATATCTGAATCGGCACTTTTTAGTGCCAACTTAGGCTAATATTACATATATCGTACAAGCTTTTCGGATACATTGATTGGCGTACGCGGAGCAATCCTAGAAATATTCTGTTTGTTGACTAATCAACATATTCGAAAAGATTGTTGTACGACAAATGTAATATTAGCCTTATATTTTAGTGTATTTTTGACACTGTAACAAATTAAAAAAATTGTTACATTAATAATAAATCATTAAGTATAATTTGTAAAATATTAATAAAAATTTATTAACATATTTGATTTTACTTAATAATTAAGCGGGGAATACAGATTCGTGCATAATATATAATTGACCAGCAAATGCATTATCAGAAGTCATTTCCAGCTGTACGTAAACAATGAATGATTCTAATAAATTCATTTGCTTTTGCATTGTACATTATACACTTGGCCAAAATCTGTACTCCTTGCTTTACTTGAACCTAAGCTACCTGGTTGAAGTGGGAGGGGTGTAATAAATGAATATGGCAGAATCTGCTCGATATTTGGCGCCAATTTGCTGTGGAATTTTATCATTGAGCTTTGCTCGGTATTTGACGTCAACTTGCTGCAAGGTTTTGTCGCCAAGCTTTGCTCGGTATTTAGCGTCAATTTGCTGTAGGGTTTTATCGCCAAGCTTTGCTCGGTATTTGGCATCAATTTGCTGTGGAGTATTATCGCCAAAGTTTGCTCGATATTTGGTGACAATTTGGTGTAATGTTTTGTCTGCAAACCTTGCTGGGATCTTGGCGCCAATTTGCTGTGGAGTTTTGTCAGCCAGTCTTGCTCATTATTTGGCGCCAATTTTCTATATAGTTTTGTCAGCAAGCCTTGCTCATTATTTGGCCCCAATTTGGCATCAGAATATGTATACAAGCTTTGCTAGCAAATTCCGATGCTATTGAGGACACAGATGGCACCGGATTTGACAGCAAACTTTATACAAGTTTGGTGCCAATTTGGCAACAATTTGCTACCAAATTGTTTGCTGAGCAATATTCTCTAAAGATAAAGTACTTTTATAGCTATGGCACTTGAGATTTTTCCCTAAAGCTTGTATATTGACAATTCGATTTCCAACACAAGCGGATTTTGTCGATGCACATGCATTTTGCTGATCTTGCAGCATTGAAACTATCACTACGACATTCTTGCCATCGCTTAGAATTGACCTCTCGCACCTTTTCCCTTAGTCGTATTTCTTGTTTCTTCATAAACCTACCTTTAAATCGCGATTTGTCTGACGACATTTCTGTATGCACCTACATACGCGCTGCGTGATTGTTATAGGTTATAGTGGTCGTGTTGTTGCTGAGCGAACAGCTATGATAATGCAACGTTGCCACTCGTTCTCTCTCGCATTCAACTACGTAGTACATGCGATTGATATATTTCAATATTTATTTTTCTTTTTTATTAATATGCCGTAGTAATGCAGTACAACTTCATGTTAATTATTTATTCGATTTTTAGTATAAGAAAAGATACATATTTTTATATTTCTTTTTTGTACTTTATGTTGATTTCCTCAGTTGGGGAATAACTACCTTAACAGCGCACTAACATAGTTATAAGCATGTTCTGAATATGAGTCATTGGCCCATATTCAGAATGCTCCTCGTCGCGTGCGATCGCCTTTTGTTGCTTACGTTGCCCCTCGCCGCGCGCGCTTGCCTATCGCCACTCGCTGACTCCGCCTGTATCAAATGTCTACGTGCTTACTGCGATCGCCCTCCGCTCTCTACGCGCTCGTTGGCCCACATGTTTTAATTAATAACTCGGTAACTATTGCCAATTTGACATTATGGTACATGACTTTTCTTCTCAGCTACACCCAATCTATCTCCAACTTTTGTCTACATGATCAGCTATCAAACACCCTGTATAAGCGCACTAACAGCTCCTGTCACATTTAGAAATAATAATAATTTATTTATAATTTATAATAATAATTTATAATAATTTATAATTTATAATAATAATTTATAATAATTTAAATCAATTATTGTTTTATTTTCTTCGGCAGAAAAATTTTCCCTTCTCTTGTCGCTCATCTATAAAGATACGAACACGTATATTTATTAAAACTATCCGTTGTTAAGAGCAAGCAATGAATAATAAATAAGCAATGTAACAAAATTATAAGAATGAAATGTAAATTAATATAATAAATAAACTTACTATACACTTACTATACACAATATAATAAATAAACTTACTATACACTTACTATACACAATATAATAAATAAACTTACTATACACTTACTATACACAATTTGATAATATATCAGAGCACTCCACTTCGCAAAAATCGTCAACGGACATTTGAACATCGCTGGGCGACGCGCGTCTCGTACTCTTGCCACATCCATATTACGCGATATGAAAAGAACCAATAGCTACATACTGCTCGGAAACGAGCACTCTTATTGATTGTCATTGCGTCTTTAGGTAATAGTGCTCTGTTCTTGCGTTCTGCATACGAGCGTTAACAAGCGCACCTACATCTCGCGTATTTAGAAGCGTATATGTCAGCGTATATGTTAGCGCGTTCTGAATATGGGCCATTGTGTATATATTAAACAAGACAACATAACAGACAACAAACAAGACAACATAATTATATTATTGTGTATATATTAACAGACAACATAACATACCTCACGTGAATCCTTTCTCAGCTGCCAGTTACTTCGACCTATATTTCTTATCCACAACATTTGCATTTCCTTTTCTTATGGAAAAGAACACATTTTACTTCCCTTGGTCAATGCACTCTTACAATTTTTTGCAACACATTTAAGCATTTTATGCTATAATAAAGAACAGATTATATAACTTATACCTACACGTATATTTACACAATATATTGACTGCTACATATATTTTTATATTATCTATTTTATAAAAATATTAATTACAATATATAGAACACAAAACCTCACTTTTCTTTTAACACACTTTCACTATGTACACTTCTTTTTCTTTTTCTATAGCAGCGAGCATAAATGCCATTGGCGGGTTATAGACGACATATAACTTTAATCGTAATCAGCTGATTCTTTAGTTCATATTTCTTGTTTCTCCGCCTTTTACCTAGCAATGTTCACGGAACTTTACCGGAAGCGGACCCAAACATGGCGGAACCAATCAAAACGCTGACATATGGTGTCCGTATTCTCCCTTGAGGTACACTAGTGCGAAAAATCGGTGTCGCCGAAAACACTGTGTTGGCCGCTCTCAGGCTCCTCTCTGACTGAACTGAATACTTTTGAAGGTTATGTTGGGCCTTTCGCCAAACTATGTTCTTTTTAATAGCTATATGTCATTGCATAATCACAAAAGAGCGGGAAAATTTATTCAATTTAAAATTGATTTCATAAAATTAATTCAATAATTTTGAAATTTCCAAAAGTCGATAAGTTAACAACAGTTAGGGCACTATTATAATATATTCTTGATAGTAAATAAAATAAGAAAGTCTAATACTATTTTTTCTTTCGACGAATAGTTTACGAGATATTGTAAGTTAAATATTGAAAAAGTTATCAAGTTTTCCTCAAATATTTCAAATATGTCAAATATTTCAAAAAATATTAGACAAAAAAATGTTTTAGACAATAATTGTTCAAATTAACTAGTAGAAAAAAGTGTAAAAATAAGGGTTCCCATTTAAAAAACACAAGTTGACTTTCAAATGACCTTGAAAATAGAGGTCAAGGTCAAAGTCAAGGTCATAAGGCAGCTCACTTAAATCCCTATAACTTTTATTCAGATTATTTTCCTTGAAACTTCAATACTGAAGAGTTATTTGGGGTAAGACATTAAAATGAGATATCCTATATAACAATATGTTCTTGATACTAAATAGAGTAAAAAAGTCTAGTATTATTTTTTTTTTCTGACAAATAGTTAGCGAGATGTTATAAGTTAAGTATTGAAAAAGTCATCAAGTTTTCCTTAAATATCTCAAAACATATTAGGTAAATAAAAAAATGTTTCAGACAAAAGTTGTTCAAATTAATTGGTAGAAAACGATGATATAATAAAACATGGGGATTTTTGTTTACAAAAAATTAGTTGACCTTAACCTGACCTTGGCAACGCCACTCAAAGTCAAACTGATAAGATCAGTAAATACATCGTTTTGAGTCTTATAACTTTTGTCTGAAACACTTTTCTGTAAAACTTATGTTTTTCTAAATTTTTGAATGTTGCCATCTTTTTTCCTCACACTATATGTGGAGAGAAAATATATAAATCCAATTGAAGTAACTGCTTATGTTTGCTGTTATGGCAGCTTGTGATCACTACATTTACTTGAATGAAAACATTTTTTTTCATTCAACAGCATCTTTTCTGTATTCATTAAAACATAAATTTTCAGGAATGTTAGTTATTATCCTATATTTATAAAATGTTTTAAAACAATAAGAAAGATATGAAATATATAATTTATTTTAGTTTATATTTTATATTTATTTGCAATTGGATATGCTAAGTATTTTCTAAGTGTTAGGTTATTTTTTTTCGAAACTTTTCGTCATTAAAATTGCTTCAAACAGACTGAGATATTTAGTATAATCTAAGACTATTAGTTTTTGGTGTTTGTATATAGAACATTGTATTTATTATATTATTTTTTTTATTTTCAATTGATGTGATATTTTAATATTATTACTTATGCACAAATTAGTGACATGATTTAATTATTTGATATAATTTCTCTTATAGAAAATACAAATTTAAACGATTTACTTTAATTTTTTTATATATTTATCAATAAATTTTAAGATTTTTTTTATACTTTGGCGATATTTCTTTTTGTATTGTCTAATTCAAGCGAGAACGTGCGTAAAGTTGGCGCCTGTATGTTTTTACTTTTTAAAAATCATTTTTACATGTGTTAATCTTTTACACAGTTTTGAAATTTCTTTTTTTCCGATAGCTTATATATTATTACAATCCAACTAGTATGCAAATGCTTTATCTACTATTGTGGTTAAGTGTTTAATTTTTGAAAATTACTATGGAGTTCAGGCATGCTTTATTATTATAAGGACCATCAAAACAGCAATTTTCATGGCAATTGATTTGACTGTAATTTTTTATTTGTTTTGTCAATCTTTACATGACTAGTGTTATTTTTAAATGTTTATTGTTGGTTGACTTCATCTATCCTGACTTTAATTTATTAACACAAAAAAATTTATTAATTATTCTGCATTTATATTAATTATTGAAAAGTCTCAAGAGAAACTAAAATGTACATTGATTTGAAAACCTAAGACTTATATAATTCAAGCACAAGATAAACTGTAATATGTAGTGATCATAAAATTTTTTAAAAATTTATATTGAACAAATATTCTGATTTTACTTTAAATTATTTTCAATGTTATAAATGCAATATACAAATACAACACAAAATTAAGGGCATCTAGAATGCTCCTTATTGATATAAAAAAATTTCTACAAAAAGATTGAGAGTGATTTAGATTCCATTAATTTTGTGCATTATGTTTATATTATATTCATAACATTGAAAATGATTCAAGATAGAATTGAAATATTTATTCAATACAATTTTCTTCAGAATTTTATACCCACCATATATTGCAATTTATTTATTATATTTTGCATTATCCTTGCGTTCGATTTTTATAGGCATTAAGTTTAACATTATCTCGACTTTCATTATATTATAGAACCTTGGAACATACACACTCACACGCACACACACATATACACAAACACATGTATTTTTGGTTTGAAAACTTATATATAAATTATTGATATTTATATTTACATCAATGTGCACCAATATTAGCATTGCAGTTCTTAATTACATTAATCTTATTAGCTTTTTATAAGTGCATTAAATATCTTCAAAGTCTTCCTGATTAATTTTTATTTAGGATTTGTGAAATTGTAAACCTTTAACAATGCAAATCTTAATATTTTTAGCGTCACACAATGTATCGTTGCACTAAAATGTCTAAATCACGAATACAAGGTGATTATTAATTATTATGCTTCAAAGTATCACAAATACCAACGCAACTTAAACAATAGTAATGAGGAAAATCACTTTTTCCTTGTGAATTGGATTGCCACAATATATGCTACTTCTGCTTCTGATAACATTTAGCAGTCTAGAAAATTACCAGCCATCAACAGTTCTAGTGCAATTTCAGGTGCAATGGGAAATTCTGGGATTTCTGTACTACTATTTGTATAGCGCACTTTGTATGTAAAGTACATGCAGACTTTCTGTAAAACGTGTGAGCTGTAAAAAAACAAATGATTGTTTGAAAAAATTATTAGACTTCTAAATAGTAATAACTTCTAAAATTTTTATAATTAGAAATAGGAAAAATTGACATTAAATCCTTTTTCCTAAAATATATTAATATGAAAAGCAACAAATATTACTCTAAATTGGAAAAATACAAAATTTGAGTTTCTGATATTTCTTGTTCCCTTGTACTTACGGAATTTCTCGGAAGTTAACTTCATTAGCTTCATTTTCTGCAAATTGACCAGGACCACTTAACATTGCTTTGATAGTGCCACTTGTCAATGCATGTTCTCGCTTAACAATAAATTCATGTCCATCACTACTGACAAGCTTCACATACATAGCATTTGGTCCTTCACAACCTCCATAAATAGGACCACTCTCTTGCTAAAATTTTTAAAGAACTAATTATATTATTTATTTATTTATTTATTCAAATGTATGTATGTGTATGTGTAGTATATAAGCGCTTTTATCACATATCATATATATATATATCAATAATTAAGAGTGCTATATAATTTAAACTGGAAGCAACAAGGAAACAAACAGCAGGATAAAATAAGAGGAACTATTTTTAAGCAACAGAATTTAATTTGCAGAAGTAGGTACCGCATGCAGGTCATTAGACGATCTGCCTTCTTCTTCTTCAGTTTTATCAACATTGTCTTCTTCATTGGGCTTGATCCAAAGAAAGATTAGTATTAATCAATATTTCAGTTCTACTAAGAGCTTTTTTAGCTTTCCCATAAAAGGCAATAAGGAATAACATTTTAATGTATGATAGCACAGTCCAACAGATATATTTTTATTGTAGAAATACATTGTTACACATCCCTATCACCATGCAGAAATGAAAACATGCAATCAAAAATATTTTTGAACATACCTTTTCAGCCTGCATGTTTACATCATTAGACATGTTTGGTATTGTTATATAAATATCCTTCTGAAACAAAATAGATATAAATGAATATTAATGAGCAATTAAATATATATATATATATAAAGGTGAATAAAATTAAATATATAGATGAATAAAATATATCCAAGAGAATTTCTTATATGGGTCAAATAAGACTATGACAGAACAGTATAAAATTATTGTATGCAAATTTATATAGGACACATAAGATTATCATAAATATTATAATATATTATTATAATGCCATATAATTATATGCCATTATAATACTATATATAATTAGATATTATTTATATATTTGAAGTTCCATTGGTTATAATCTTAGCAACATGTCGAGTTAGGTTACAACATATATAGAATATGTAAAAGTATTTTCACAAAACTAAGTACTGTATATAAATTTATACATTAATTATTTTGCAATCTTGAACAGGATTATTTTAGATTCATATTTGCTACTGATAACGATTTAAAATAAGATAGTTTAATATTATCATTAATGCAATATCGTTGTCATTACTATGGTTAAATTTTTCATTGTGATACTAATTATTTTAATTAAGTACGAATTACATTTTGTTGACAAATTATGAAATGATGAATCGTATCACATACCTCACACGTAACAGATTTTCAGTTATATCAGACTTTTTGATCACAGCAACGTTTGTCAGCAAACGAATCATTCAGGATAGCCAACTAGAAATTTTGAAATCTGTTACATTTCATCGAATGCGTTCAGGGTATCGATCACATAACTTTTCCCCTAGAGTGAAAAGTGAAAAGTGAAAAATTTCTCGTGAAGTCACCCAGCAACACAAAATATTCCAAAATATCATGTATGTGTCTAAAACACATTTAAAAAAGATAAAACGTCATTTGAATGTTCTTAAAACATCTTTTTGTAATTTCATGTTGTTTAACCTTGATCATACAACTAGGGGAAACATGGAAACGTAAAATTTTCACCAACTTTTCACGTAAACTTTTCGTCATTAAACTTGTTAGCGGAAAAGTGAAAATCTAGTGACACGACGAATATGGAATATAAAACCAGCGGCACACGGTGCTTGTTTTCGTGCTGGATTGCTTGCTGGATGAAAATACTGCATCCTGATTGGTGCATTTCCATCCATTTTCAGAAATGTACCAATCAAAAGGCAGTATTTTCATCCAGCAAGCAATCCAGCACGAAAACAAGACCGTGTACCACTGGCTTAATATTGTTACTACTGCGTTGAAAATCAGTCGATCGCGCGCGCATTAATTTTCCTGTCTTCGCACGAAGCCATTGCATTACATTAGTATATTATAGTATAACATTATTATATTACAGTACATTAGTATTTATTAGTATTTATTATGGCTGTAGTATGGTGGGTATTTCAAGTTGCAAACGAAGAAGAAGAAAGAAATTTAAGGATACAAAGGAAAATCTAATCCTTTTGAGATATTGGAGAGTCAATTTATTCTTTTATATCGGTAAACTGCAGCTAATAATAAATTTAAATAAAATGTTACACACGTTATTGTAAATAGTATTAAAAAATATAAAAGTTTTATTTATTAAATATTAATATTAAATTTATTAAATATTAATGTTAAATTAAAGTTTTTATAAGCAAAAGTAAATAAAATTATATCATTTATTTATTAAGTTTTGCTTGCTAAATTACAATTTTTATGTTACAATCTTTATATATAATTAAATATAAGATATATATAAAATATGAAATATATATATATATATAAATCTGTATTATATATACTTTATATATACTTATAGGTATATTAAATATATTAAAGTATTAAAGTATTAAAATAAACATTGAGTGAAAAATATTAATATATGAGTGTTTTGAATATATATGTGTGTAGAATTTTAATATTTATATACATGTATATATATATTTTGTTTATATAGACTATCAAAAGATGCTACATTGGCATTGTGCGAACAGTTACGTCCCCATGTGCATCCACCTGTTAGAGTGACAGCTATACCATTAGAATTAAAAGTACAAGTAGATAAAGATAAATATATTTATGAAAAATTTTTATAAGAATGAGATGTTAGTGAGATATATAATATATTAATTATAGATATTGGCATCTTTAAGTTTTTTAAGTTCTGGATCATATCAGAGAAGAATTGGACAAGATTTTTTAACTTCTATGTCTCAATCGTCAATTAGTGGTGTAATACATCAAATTGTATCTGCCATCAATATGATAATGCCACAATGGATAAAATTTCCTACACAACCAAATAAAATACAGGCTATTCAGCAACAGTAAGCCATAATAAAATTACAATTTTACCTTATCTTAATAATAAGGAGATATTAATCTTATTTAAATTATATTCAAATACAGGAAAACACTATTTATATGTATACAATGTTTAATGTTTTAGGTTTTGAATTAATGCAAATTTTCCATATGCGATAGGAGCTATTGATGGCACACATATAGCAATTAGGCCACGTGAAAAATATAGAGAACATTTATATATTAATAGAAAATTATACCATTCATTAAATATCATGATTGTAAGTATTATACTCTATAACAACAGTAAATTTTATATAAACTGTAAAATACAATACCTTAATATCTATATCATGTAAACGTAACATATGTTAAACAATGTACTAAATCTCTTTGTTGTCTATAGAATAACAATTAACAATTTAAAATCATTTTTGTCCATTAGATTAGTGATTATAATGGTGTAATATTAGCAGTAAAAGCAAATCATGGCGGCTGTACACATGATGTAAGAGTTTGGGCCTCTTCTCAATTATCAGCATATATGTTAAGAGAACATGAAAATGGAAGACGAAATGTGTGGTTAATAGGTATACAAAATATTTAAATATTTTTATATGTAAAGTTTAAAGTTCTATCTCAATATATAACAATACATTGACATTGTAACTGCATGCACCTAGGAGATGCATATCCTCTGTTACCATATTTAATGACTCCTAAATTGAATCAAGTACCAGGATCTCCAGGTGCTTTATATACAGACTGCCATATTAGGGCTCGATTTTCAGTAGAAAGAGCAATAGGAGTCTTAAAAGGGCGATGGAGATATTTGCGCAAAGAAAGAGCTTTAAATTATGTGCCAAAATTTGCAGGTAATATTATTTCTTTGTCTCTTATATTTAAAATATACTGTATTTTAATATTTTATAACTTATTTCAGCATGGATAGTAAATGCAACATGTGTATTACACAATATTGCTAAACAGTATAATGTTCCAGAGGATGATGTATACAGAGAAGACGATATAGAAGAAGAAAACATTGACATAAGGAATAACAACATGGTTGCAAGAGGAAATGCTGTTCGAGAAAGAATAATACAAATATATTTTAATTGACATTAATTATGTATTATATTTCTTTTTAGAAAAGTATTAACATATGTGTATATTTGTATTTACATATGTACATAGACAGGAGAAATACAAATATATTTTAATGAAACAAATATACTGTTTTCATTATGCAGATTAATATAATAATACAGTCTCATACACTAATACTGAAATGTTATGTAAATAAAATAAAATATATACTTGTAGAACATTTTACAACACTTATAAACTACATAAATAATAATTACTCCTAAATAATACTTGTAACAGACTGATTACAAAAAATAAACTTTTTTTTTTACTCACTAATTCAATAGACTGTATTGTAATAAAAAAACAAACATATTGATTTATATTTCAATAACAAAATACTAAAACAAATTAAATATTGCTACTATTTGCATCATTTAGTTCAAATCTTATGCTTCTAAGCTCAGTTAAGATTTTCTTTTGTACTTTTAAGGACTTTTTTCTTATTCTTATTTCTTCTTTCTTTAATTCTAATTTATCCAATTGTATATGTACCATATTTTGTGATAGTTGTTGCATTGATCCTCCTACAATTATAATATTTTTCATTAGTATTATAGAAATTTTATTACTATATATTAAAATAATAACATGTTTCGTTATGATTTATCTTTTCTTGCATTTCTTACTGGCGTCGATGTATAATTTGCTGTTATATTTTCAATATTTTGTTCCTCATCTATTTCTTCTCCATAATTCACTTCCAAATTTTCTGTCGCTATATCACTTCTTCGTCCTATATCACAGTTTATATTATTTATTGCACTCATAAAACCTTCTTCAGGAATATTTTCTAATCCAGCTGCCTCAGATGTTAATAACTGTAAAACTGTTTCTTCAAAATCTTCTTCAAAATCAGAAAATACTATTTTAAGAGGACAACCTCCTCCTTTTTGTTGCATATAACTCCATCTTTTGGTCTTTTTTTTTAATATATACCCTTTTATGTCTTTCCACGTCTACAGAATAATAGTTTAGTTAATACTTTGTTAAAAATATAAATAATAATATTTTATTCCCTGCCCAGCAAACACATGTTATATGTACATGCATGTAGTTTCCTACTCAACAATATATGTTATAACAGTTATATTGTTGAGTAGGAAATTATAACTAACACGCACATTATATGTAATATTGTGCTTACTGGATGTTTTACACTAAAAGTATACATAACCTTTTCCCATTCTTTTCCACTTTTACATGGACCCTCTGCAGAGTTTAAACAATCTGCTACTTCATCCCACATTGCATTCTGAAAAAGATATATTAATATTATATTCTCATTTCAATTTTAATCACATACATTAGTAAGTTTTTTAATATGTTATTACTTTACCAATTTTTGTCGACTCTCGCTTTTTCTATTTATTCGACCTCTTATTAAATCAGGTTTTTCTTGTAAGTAATTCAGTAACATTTCTTTTTGTTTTCTTGTTACGTTCATTTTTTGTGTATATTACCTTATATTATCTCCTTTCTGTAATTAAAATTGCAACGCTATTGCGGACTCTAAAATGCTAAAAGCCATCGCACACAAAATAACATGGACTGATATTTATAGTCGGATTTTATATTAATGATCGTCTTAAGTTTCAAACGCTGGATCATTTCATTGGCTACAGAATATTTGTTGTGGACCTCCACTAATTTTTCACTTTTCACTTTTCACTCTAGGGGAAAAGTTACGTGATCGATACCCAGGGACTCAATTCTTGACTACGTGCGAATGAGATGCGTACGCGAAAATGTACAGTTCACGTTACATATAATATAGATTTTCGCATGCGCATCTCATTCGCACGCCGTCAGTACCGCGATTCTGTAACTCGTTATTGGAGTTAACGACAGTTTCGTTATTGTTGCGCAGCTTTTCTACGGTATACAAAAGTTGCGCAACGATAACGAAAGTATCGTTAACTCCAATAACGAGTTACAGAATCGCGGTACAGGAATCGAGCCTCAACCACTGGAGAAAACCACTGTGAGCGATTAGTGACTATTGGTCCTTACTGTAATGGAGGATTCACACTGCGTCCGATGTCCAACATCTAATAGGAAGACAGCTTTCTAATGGATAATTCAATTGTCTGTCAACTGTCAGACAGTGACAGTGTGAATCCTCTATTAGATCCTTATAGGATCGTAATGTGAATCCTCCATTACATTCAGACCAATAATGGAGGATTCACACTACGTCCGATGTCCGATGTACGACGTCCGACGTCCAATATATTGCCAGTATTAGCAACATTATTCTGTCCTTATTGTTTATAAAAAGATGAACGAAGATAGACTACACTGGCAATGAATATAGAGAAAACATAGAGAGAGTTTTCTAGGGACTTTACGTGATAACACCAATAATTCTCATCATACGAAAAAGTTCGTCTGAATCCAACTTTTAGATACGATAAATCATATCGTATTATATAACAAATAGTATAGACATAATGGATATAATGGATGATATAGTAAGTAAAAATATATTGTTGCTATCATGGGAAAACCTACTATGTGCATGTTCTAGTTAATTGAAGATATTTATATTATGATCTGGAATTCAATTCTATATATAATCACATAAATATCTTCAATTAACCAAAAAACGTACATAAGAGATTTTTTCATAACAGTGACGAAATATACATATTTTTTAATGCAAAATTATAATTATAAAATAATAATTAATTATGCAAAAGATATAAAATATAATTTTAGCGTAATTTTAGTTTAAAGTTGTGCATTTTAAACTTATAATATATAATATATAAAGATAATTATTTAAATTAGATTATATTTAATGTTTGTTTTATTTTATTTATATATTATTAATTAAATAATTTACATATTAGTAAATAATAAAATTATATATAAGCATGTTATGTTTTTATTATAGATTTGCGCAGACTGTGGTAATACAGTATCTGAATTTCATATCTGCATAGAAAAGAATGATGATGAAATACTTCATACAACAGTTGAAAACATTGAGGAGCTTATTAATGAAGTTTTCATACGGCCAGTGCTATGGGATAGTACATTACCATATATACAGCGTGGATCATCGATAATAAAATATCACCGGTTAGAGATTGATAAAAAACTTAGTAAGTGTTTTAATGATTATTGTGTGCGTGCGTGCGTGCGTGCGTTCAGTGGTCGGGTTCCGAGACGCTTTACTTTCAGCAGACTTTACGATCAGTGAAATAACGTAAAACGCATAATTTTGAGAACAAGGTCAAGGTTGAAAACGTCATATCCGAACGTAAAATTTTTCAATCTTGACACTTTTAGGTCAAAAGTATGGATTTTTAGTCCTAAAAAAGTCCGGTTCGACCTTAATAATAATCTTAACTCATGACCTTGAGAATAAGGGCAAGGTCACGGCTAAATGTCCCTCGTTGACCTCTACATTCTTATTCTTATGCGTAACATTGCTAGCACCCTAACAGGTGCATTTTCGAAGATATTCGCATTTTCAGCCTAAAACAAGCTTAGACCTTTATGTGACCTTCAGAGGTCAAATTTGACAGTGTTCAAGGTCATATCCGAACGTAAAATTTCCTGCTCTTTTCATTTCTGGGGTCAAAAGTATGGAGTCCCATTTAAAAAAATTGACCTGACTTTGAAATGACCTTCAAGATCATTGTCAAGGTTAAATTCAAGGTCACCGTCAGATACCCAGGAAAAATCATAAAAACCTAATACTTCGCATTTTTTCTAGGACTCATATTTTTTCGAGTTATTCTGCTCTTCCGGAACTTTCATAACACCCTGTATATGGGCGTTTATGTAATTATAAGTAATATAAAAGTCATGACAAATTAATGTGGCCGCGCGTTATCTTTGTCGCGTCATTGCTAGAAATCGTCCAAACTCTCGAAATTATTTTCTTCCCGAATTATAAATATAAAACAATGTGGAAAGGAAAACAAGGAGGTGGAAGGAGAGACGGCGACGTCTGCCTTACGATAACATCGCTGCTGGCTCGCTTCGTCGCGATTGTCTATTCGCTGGTGGTGAGACAAAGACCGATTCTTCGTTTTTATCTAACTAATCTAGCTCGCTCGTGAACATAGCACAGAACAGAACCAAATAATTATAGACATAGCACGGAACAGTACCAACAAATCGTGGACATTGGCTTAGTAGTTCATGTCCATGAAAAATGGACCCAGTTGGCGCTTCGAATCAGCCAACTTTTCGATAACGCTGTAAATGCAGCCATGCTCGCTCTCAGGCTTCTCTCTGTGTATATATTGTTGTGCCCGCGCGTGAAAGAAATAACTCGGGATAAACTAAACGAGAAAAGCTTTATTTACAGCCAAAAAAAACGGATCTTAATCAATCTCAAAATAATCGCACGAATTCGCTTTACGTTCGTACACCGCGACAGGACTAGAGCGACTCTCTACTCTAGTTGTTAGTAAACAAACTCCTTGACAACGATAACAGCTGTCAAATACTTTCTATATGCCTTCTTCACAGTCTTCTCCCAAGAGCGTGGGAACAACACGTTCCCCAAAGGTGTGGGCACAACACTGTCCCTTCTCTTCCAAAATTGTCGTCCCGACAATCCCATGGAAAAAGTTGTTCGTGATGCTCTTCTTCAAATCTATCTCCAAAATTTCACGCCATCTTTGCTGCTCCAGGGCACCTTTGGCGACCCTTTGTCACAACCTGGACTGCTGTCTCAGGTTCTCTTGACTACGCCATCTCTTGTCCCAACAGCTACCAGGCCGAAAAGTTGTCGACGTGACTCTCGAAGTCCCAGCTCACCGCTCTTCAGCTTCTTCTTCGGATAAGGGGGGGGGTATAACCCGTGGACCCGACTCGTGGATTCTTTAAAAGAACACCCCTAATCGCCGCCCCGGTATTCACCCAAAGCCCCACGGAAAAACCACAATCAAAAACCGTGGGGAGGGCGGTCCTTAACGGATCTCAGTGGAAAAAGACGTCAGCGACTCGGAAAACGGAAAAGGAAAGAGGAATGGGAAATTCTGAAAAAGGAAAAGAAAACAAACAAGTATATGTATATTCACGTATTGATTCTTTTAATTTTATTTAATGTCTCTTTCTCGAAAAGGAGCCAAACGATCTGCATGAACCACTTTTCTTTTATGTTTGAAAGATTTGCCTATACAAAACACGACATCACTAAGTTTCTTTATAATTATAAAAGGTCCTTCCCAAGAACTTTGCAATTTCGGAGCTTTTCCTATTGTACGACGAGGATTGAAAAACCAAACCTTTTGACCTTGTTCAAATGTCACTTGCCTAGAACGTTGATCATACCAAGATTTGGTATTTTGAGATCTAATTTAAAGACGACGTCTAGCAAAACGATGAATTTCATCCAGTTTTTCCTTAATTTCCTTAATTTAATAGTGTACTTTTCTTCTTCTTTTCCTTTAACTGAGGGAGGCCGACCTCGAAGAAGATCTAAAAGTAAACGAAGATCCTGACCAAGATACATTTCGGCTGGAGAAACTCCAGTTACTTCATGTTTAGAGGAGCGAAAAGCCAGTAGAAACAAAGAAATCCATTTATCCCAATCTCGTTGATTATCAGAAATATATTTCGCCAAATAATTTAAAATTGTTCTATGTTGACGTTCAACTTGTCCATCTGACTGAGGATGAAGAGGTGTAGTACGAGTTTTCCTGATTCCTAAAATATGAGACATCTCAAGAATTAATCGTGACTCAAAATTCTTCCCTTGATCAGTATGTAATTCTAAAGGAATTCCATGTCGAGAAAATACTTGTTCAACTAAAAACTTAGCAACAGTGGTTGCTCTTTTATTTTTCAAAGGAATAGCCTCTGGCCATTTGGTAAAACAATCTAGCACAACCAGCACATACCGATTTCCATTAAGAGTGATAGGAAGAGGACCTAAAATATCAACTTGTATTCTTTCAAAAGGAGCACTTACATTATACACCTGAAAAGGAGATTTCCCTTTTCCAGAAGGACCTTTCTTAGCTATACAAATTTTGCAAGAAGCACACCAATCCTCCACGTCTCTCTTGCAAGTTGCCCAATAAAAACGTTTACGTATCCTTTGTAAAGTTTTATTAATTCCAAAATGACCACCGGAAGGTGAATCATGAGCTTCTTCCAACACCTCCGAAACCTTCTCCCGAGGAACTAAAATTTGATAAACATGGTTTAATAAATTAGGAGATTCCCATTTTTTATATAAGACAATTATAGCTTCCCATTGAGACCAGTAAATCTTAGAAGAAATCTCCATAGGAGCAACAGCCTGCCAAGAAGGCCTTTCATCAATCTCTTTAGCTTGATGAATTTGTGCCAACACTGAATCCTGAAGCTGAAAATCACGCCATTCTTGTAAATTATCTCTTTCTAAAGAAATAAATCCTATAATATTTTCTTTAAAAGATTCCTCCCGTGATTTTACTTTATAACAATAACGACAAGAAGTTTCCAAACAAGGACGTCGAGAGAGAAAATCTGCATTTTTGTGTAATTTCCCGCTACGATAATTAGTGTCAAAATCATATTGCTGCAAACGTTCTAACCATCTTGCCAACTGCCCTTCCAAATTCTTAAATGAAGTTAACCATCGTAAAGAAACATGATCTGTTCTTACTAAAAACTTCCTTCCATATAAATAATGATGAAAAGATTGTACAGCATCTACCACAGCAAGAAGTTCCCGACGAGTTACACAGTAATTCTGTTCTACTTTACTAAAAACTCGACTATAAAAAGCAATAACTTTCTCTTTTCCTTCCTGAAGCTGTGAAAGAACTGCTCCAATGCCATGATTTGAAGCATCAGTGTCAAGAATAAATTGACCTTCTCCAGAAGGAAAAGATAAAATTGGAGAAGAAGTCATCACACGTTTTAACTCCTGAAATGCCAACTGACATTCTGTTGACCAAGAAAATTTTCTATTTTCCTCCGTCAATCTAAATAAAGGCTTGGCTAAAAGAGAAAAATCTTTAATAAATTTCCGATAATATGAACAAAATCCTAAAAAACTTCGCACTTGTTTCCGTGTCTTTGGAATTGGCCAATCTTTAAGAACAGAAATCTTATCAGGATCTGTAGCAACTCCCTCAGCAGAAATCACATGACCCAAGTATTTGATCTTTTTCCTTAAAAACTCACATTTCTTTGGATTTACCTTAAGATTTGCGGATTGTAACCGCAGAAAAACTGCTTTTAAATTAGAAATCATTTCTTCAAAATTCTTTCCAAAAACAATTACATCGTCCAAGAAAACGAAACATTTTTTTAGAAATTAAACCTGATAACACTTTTTCCATTAAACGTTCAAAAGTGGCAGGAGCGTTACAAAGTCCGAACGGCATCACTGTAAACTGCCACAAATCGTTTCCTATAGAAAAAGCAGTTTTCTCCCGATCCTCAGGAGCTACCACCTGCCCCCACCTGCCAATAACCACTCTTTAAATCAAGAGTACAAAACCATGAATTCCCAGCTAAACAATCTAAAATTTGATCAATTCTTGGAAGTGGATATGAATCCTTGATGGTTGCTGCATTTAATTTTCTATAATCTACACAAAATCTTATAGAACCATCTTTTTTTTACCATAACAGCCGGAGAAATCCAAGGGCTATTGGATTCTTCTATTACCTTTTGAGCTTTCATGTCTTCTAGAATTTTATAAACTTCCTCTTGTAAATAAATAGGAATACGACGAGGAGTCTGTTTAATAGGATTGGAATCTAAAAGTTTAATATGATAACAAAGAATATCACAATTACCAGCTATAACATTTTCAGCAAATAAATCTTGAAATTGAATAAGAAACTCTGAGAAAATCTCTTTTTGTGAAAAATTCAAATGTTTAGAACTTTGTTCATGAATTTCTCTAAGTAATCCAGGAAATTGAATAGAATGTTTCTCTATTCTAGAACAAATTAATTCTTGTTTTCCAAAACCATTCTTTGAGATTCCAAGAGCCTTTTCAAACAATCCATCCACTAAACCTGTTTTTAAAAGAAAATCTCTTCCTAAAATACAATCATTATTTATTTCAGCTACATAAAAACATAATTGTACACAAACTTCCCCAAAGTAACGGTAGTAACAACTTGTGAATGAACCTGAACTCTTTCTCC
The DNA here is from genome assembly GCF_003227715.2 of Harpegnathos saltator. NCBI lineage: Eukaryota > Metazoa > Arthropoda > Insecta > Hymenoptera > Formicidae > Harpegnathos > Harpegnathos saltator. The sequence continues at coordinate 202,546 of NW_020229931.1, forward strand.
TGTAGGGTAAAATAAATTAACAGAACCTATCGGACTCAATTTCAAAGATATTACCTTCCTAGAACTTATAATCGAGACATCAGAACCTGTGTCAATTTTAAAAGAACAAGTTGTATTATTTAACAAGCCCCTGAAACAACAATAATTACTAAGAAACATTTTATCATTCAATTTTCCACAAATATTATACATGTTTTTATCAATTTTGCGCTCATAAAACGGAGCCTGAATCCTTTTTACCGAACCAGCTCCGCGAAGCTCGGCAAAATTTAGTTTTCTTTTTGCTGCAATGTCGGACATTCTGAACGAAAATGTCCTACTCCACCGCATTGCCAACATTCCCTTTCTTTATTCTTACTCGTTTTAAAATTTCTTCGTGCTTCAACTCTTTCAAATTCCTTTCCCTTCTTATATCCATTTCCTTTTTCTTCAAAACGACAGAAAACTCCCGTGACTTTCTGTTCTTTTATTTTCCGTGAAAAACAGTTTTCATTTATCGATTGCAAAATCTTTGCTCGTTCTATAGCCGCTTTAAGTGAAACTATTCCCTCTGTCAAAAGCGAACGCTTAATAAAATTATCCGAAATTGCAGCAATGAATTGCGCACAAGCAATCTTTTCGCGTACTTCAAAAGAACATTCTGGATAAGCTCTCGAAAGACGCTCTAAATTTGCACCAAGAGTTGCGTAATCTTCTCCCGCAAGCATCTTTCGATTTGTAAATTGCGAATAATAATTTTGCATTAATTCACCCTCTCCAAATTGTAATTCCAATTTTGCTTTTATTTCATTAAAAGTTATCTTTTCTAAATCATTTATATTTAAAAGAACTGTTCGTGCTTTCCCTCTTAAACAGGAAGCCAAAGCTACTGTTTTCGCGGAATCATTCCAACCATTAGCTTGCGATATTAGAGAAAATTGTGTAAGGAACTCTCTTAAAGGCACCATCCCATCATAAATATCTGATTTTACTTTGACACCACAAAATACACGTTCTCCTTCAACATTCATTCTCGAATTTTCGAGATCGATATGCATCGCAACATTACGAGATTCATTCCCAAAGATACTATTATTAGAAGGACTCATCTGTTTATCCAGTTTTTCTTCCAGGCGTTTAAAAGCTGAATCACGCTCCTCAAGCTGCGTTTTTAATTCATTTTGAATTCGTAGCTGCTCTCTCTGATCCTGCTGCCGTTCCTCCCTTAGTTGCTGCAACTCCTGAAGAACGGCTCGTAATGAATCATCTGAGGTAGCCGGCGTCTGAGCACGAGTCCTCCTCGGTAAATGTGCCAAAGCGATTTTTTTTTCTTTCACTTTCACACACGAGCACGTCTACGATTTCTATCGTTATTGACCCCGGACGAGCCCCTAAATGTTGTGCCCGCGCGTGAAAGAAATAACTCGGGATAAACTAAACGAGAAAAGCTTTATTTACAGCCAAGAAAAATGGATCTTAATCAATCTCAAAATAATCGCACGAATTCGCTTTACGTTCGTACGCCGCGACAGGACTAGAGCGACTCTCTACTCTAGTTGTTAGTAAACAAACTCCTTGACAACGATAACAGCTGTCAAACACTCTCTATATGCCTTCTTCACAGTCTTCTCCCAAGAGCGTGGGAACAACACGTTCCCCAAAGGCGTGGGCACAACAATATATATATATACAGTAAAAGTATATTAAATAAAATTAGGATAGTTTATACCGTAATGTTATTAACAAGCAAATATTTGGTGAAATTGGTTGCCTAAAACATGTTTCTTGTTTTTGTATTATAGCCTTAACCAAGTTAAGCAGTACATCAAAATGTTCAGAAATCATCCCAGTGAAAACAGCTTAGTAAAAATGATATCAATATGACATCAAAATCGTTGTTTGTTGTCATTGCGTCAAAAAAAAATTTAATTTGATGAAAAATTGACATCAGGTTGATTAACGTTGTACGCGATTAAATTTCATTTCTCATTTCAAAAAAAAGATATAAATAGTTGTTTAGATGATAATTATAATGTTATATGGCAAAAATGTAACCCACATTATGTTGACATCAAAATGACTACAGAATGATGAGACTTATTCTTTTATTATTACAAGAGAAATCTCCGGCATTGTTTTGTTTTGTCGCTCTATGTTCTATGTGCCGGCGCTCGCATCAATATGATGGGAACGCGACTGAACGCGACAGCTTAGTAAATATACGTGTGGAGGAAAAAAGCTTATACGAAAAATAAGTTATTAAAAGTTTGTTCGAAAGTTTACCGTATTTATCGACATGGATAAAAGACCAGTAAGTATGACTTGTCTCTAGTAAGTATGAATATATTATTTATTTTCCGTACAACATATTATTATTTGATAGTCTATTGTAAGTTATTGAGGTTAAATTACGTTAATTGATATTCTCCACATGGTAAGTGAGTAGTGATATTGTTACTGTTTAATTTATTATGAATTAGGTAATTATACAGAATACCCTCCTCACCTCCGATATCGATGAAATAATATTGAATCGACGCGTTTTTGCAAGAGAAACAACTTTTCTATTTGAAAAAATCGTCGCTCTGCCTTGTGGAGCAAGATATAAATTGTTAAAGTTGAGGACAATTTAGGTTAGGAAATCTGTCACGGAGGCAACAGTGGTACAAGATTTGAAGCATGTTTTTATTCATCGCCGGATTCAGAGACTAATCATAATGAAATTTCACTTAACAAAGAAAGTGAGAAACAGACAAAAACGCAATTAGAGCCTTACTCTTTCAAATTCGAAGGTATTTCAATTTTAACAATCAAAGATATTTTACATTTTAGGTAGTTATGGTTTTGATGTTCTTTTCACGTTCTCAATGAATATGTTTTGTTTTATGTCAGGTCAGGTAATTTTAGATGCAAACAATGTCATAATGAAATTATGCTGAATAGCACAGTACTTCTGGAGCTAAGCAAAAAGTTGGATTCAGTGTTGATTAATCAGGCAATCATTATGCGGTCTGTCAACCCAGATCATGCCAAGTCTGATATCTTCTAATATTCCAAATATTCCTCTAAAAACAAAAGAAGACTTTCAAAAGATGGACATATTTTTGACAGCTAATCGTATTAATTTTGAAGCTGTGGTAAGTCCCATGTAATATTAATTTTAACATGTATAATATATATTAAAAGTTTAAAGAATATATAGTTATAATAATCATTCTATATCATTTTTTGTGCTCTAATAGCGAGATCTAGTTCATTCTAAATGTGCCAGTGCTTTAAGCACATTATCTGTTCCTTCAGAGCACAGTATCACAGGAAATGTTTTGTTGAAGTTCTCAAATAGTCTTGCCAAACTGATAAGTTAGAGTGGGTCAGAAGGCAATAAGATAAAGTTCTCAGAGACAAAACAATGTGAAATTGTATTTAGTAAGTTGTCAATTTTTTATTTATCACATAAATCCCGTTGTTCTTATATTATTGGCATGAAGTTAATTTTTTTATTAGTATCCATATGATACATGAAATATACATATTATTGAAATATACATATTATTGCATTTGTTTTATTAATAATATTATTATATTATAATTATTTTTGTATAATTATTTTGCAGGTGCAGTAAATTACGATTTCCTCATAGCTTTCTTACTGACGCTGAAGCCAAAATCAAGCGTTGGTTCCAAACTGCGAATGGTAGAAGAGTTAATGAATCTCATGACTCTGATACTTAACGCAATTCACTCACATATATTATAGTTTTTCATTACTGATATTATGATTACAGGATTATTATTGATGTTAATTTTTTGTTTGTATTCTTTTAGGATGCGTTCCTTTGTTCGCATGAAACGCATGCTACATACTACTGTGATCAAAAAATAAGGTGAATTTGTTTATAAAATGAAAAATCTTTATTCTTCTAAATCAATTTCATCACCTTCAAAGTATTCCCCGTCCGACACAATGCACTTATGCCAACGTTTTTTCCAATCCTCGAAGCAGTCAGAGAAGTCTTTTTCCGGGATGGCCTTCAATACTTTCTTCAATTCGGCTTTTATCTCCTCAATCGAGTCGAAACGGTGTTCCTGGAGCGATCTTTTGAGTTTGTTGAATAGCCAGAAGTCGCACGGTGCTAAATCAGGCGAATACGGTGGTTGTGGAACGATATGGGTCGAATTTTTGGCGAAATGTTCTCGAAGAACCAATGCAGTGTGGGACGGTGCATTATCGTGGTACAAAAACCAAGAATTATCTGCCCATAATTCTGGCCTCTTGAGGCGAATAGCTTCACGCAAACGATGTATAACACTCAAATAATATTCCTTGTTAATAGTTTGATTTCCTTGACATGGCTTTCATCGGTAGATGTTGATGGTCGTCCGGGGCGCTGTTCGTCTTGAACTCGTTCTCGGTCTTCTTTGAAGTCTTTGTACCACTTGTAAACATTTTCTTGCGACATAGCCTTATCACCAAAGACCTTCTGCAACATCCTCAACGTTTCCGCGGCAGAATATTCATTCCGCAAACAAAATTTAATGCAAATTTTTTGCTCAACAAAATCAGACATAGTAAAAATCGAAAAACTCACTTTTGTATGTTTACAGAAACACGTAAAGCTCTGCAGCAATTGAATATATTGACATGAAACTCTACATAGATGTCAAAGACATTGCTACCAACCCACCAAAAAATAATTTCATGATTTTATAGTACCCGTGAAGTTTAAATGAAAAATTCACCTTATTTTTTTATCACAGTAGTACATTTATCTATAATTCATATTACGTATATTATAGGAAATATGCGCATCATGCATTTAATGCAAGAAACGAAACACATCCAATCTCTGACAGATTTAAATGGCTTAGTGAGAATCTTGATTTATTTCATGTGCAATACGTTATTTTTATAATGGAACATATAAATTTGTGTAAGAAGACTGATTTTTTCCTAATGTGGAAATCGTATGTCGTATTGCACAGATATATATTTTATTAAAGTTGTTAGTTTACTTGCTATGTACTAAATTTAGTTGTTAACTAAATTTATATTTACCCTAATAGCTTCGTTGTAAAGTCAAGTTTTTAGACTTTTTTTCTTTTAAATTTAGCAAGGATATATAAAATGTTTCCCAAAATTTTAGGTGTCGCATTACATTTATGACAAAATTTGTGATCGCATTTATGACAAGATTTATAATGATTTGATATTATTTGTAATAATTGTTTATTTTGATTTAAAGTCTTTATATGATAACATAGTTTGTATATTATTTTGAGTACTTTCCGCTTAACGCTCTCATGGATTGTATCAAATCTGAAACACTAAATTAAAAAATCATATGTAATGTATTTTTGTATATAAGTTGTCGGAAACGTCTCATTTGCTCACGTTGCAATTGGTCTTAGCCAATCAAATTACCTAGTGGAATAGAGTTAAGTTTAAATTTGAGTAATATTATTAGCTGTGTCCAATCAAAACTGTGGTCAATTGGCATCCATTCAATTTATCTATACTTTTATTCCATATAATTTAATCTTGCATTTATTCTTACAAAAAATACTCAGTGAACATGAATAACGGTAACTTGAAACTAATGTTCTAATTTCCCATTTAACTATATAACTGTTACGTGACACATGTTATATTTGTAATGTTGAATGAGAAATTATAGTATTGGTATGTTAATGTTACTAGCTGTTCATTAGTATTCATTTTTACTTTGACATCAAATAATCATCAAAATGAGATCAAAATAATAATCAAAATGACTATCAACCTATGGGACATTTTGCAGTCATTTCTACCGTCATTTTGATCACTCTTTTTGACATCATATCCCTCATCAATTTGATGGCAATTTGACATCATTTTGACTAGTTTGTTTTCACTGGGATTCTTACATAATTGTAATATCAAATTAAGTCTCCAAGACGTCCCAGATAGCAAACTGTCTGTGAATTTGCTGTCATTTTGCCGACAACCGTTGCAACATCTGATTTAGACAAACTACAATAAAAACAAGGTGAGACTTCATTATGCGTGTCGTTTTGAGGTCACATGAATTCCAATTGTAATGTCAGCAAGTTACCGGCAAACTGACGGCAACATGTTCACAACGATTCGTTCTTCATGAAGGAGTGATTGTGACAGCAAAATTCCGGCAAACTAACGCCAACATGTGCACACAGATTTGTGACAGCAAATGGCCGGCAAACTGACGACAACATGTGCATATTGATTTGTGACAGCAAATCGCCGGTAAACTGACGGCAACATGTGCATAACGATTTGTGACAGCAAATTGCGGGAATTCCTTGTCGTCGATTTGCCATCTGTGATTAGTAGCATATTGATGGCAATTTAGGAGCACTATTTACAAAAAGTATGTACGTAAATTTCTATTTATTTGTTTTTTATTTTTATAATAAAATTTATACATTTTTGGTATTTTATCACTTTAACCGCTTCTGCGGTTTACATGTATTCACCCCGAGGGGCCATTCACTAATGCAATAAGGTATACATCTGATTTGCAACTATCATATAATCAACAATGAAATCAATTCGTAATCACGTGTAATCTTGATATATTTGTAACATTATTTACATTAAAATTAGCAGTAATAACGAGTAATAATATTGAAATAATTTGCAATCACCATAAAATTATTTGTAATCACAATAAAATCAGCTGTATTACAACTGATTACAATCGATTACAACCGATTTCATATAGTCGTATGAAATCACTTTAGTAGTTGTAATCACATCGAAATCAACTGTGATCAACTGTACTTTATAATCATGTGTACACTTAGAGGCAGGTATGGTGTGCCTCGGCGATGTCGTATACGCCTGTAAAACAATCGAAAGCGATGACAGGTATATATGCATACGCATATGGGTGTACTGTACAGCGCGAGAGAAGCGAAGAGGGAGAAGTGGTGGGACACGTTCCGATGTTGCATCCTTATCGCACGTCGCACGATCGAGAGAGAAAGCATTACCAGACGTGGTACGGTTAATGGTGTCCCCAACAGCTATCTCACTCTCTCTACGCTTGAATGCAGGCAATATGAGTGAGACAGCTAGAGACACCGCGCTGTCTCTATAGGTGTCTCGCTCGCTCTAATAGCCATATATCGCGCTTTCCTCTTTTTTCCTTAGCAGAAATGCCGATCAAGGAGACAATCCTGTCTATAAGCCAGAAAAATAAGCTATTTTCGCGAATTTTTTTTTTCGGAAACTAAGCAGACGATTGATTTCAAACTTGATAAAAATAATAATATATATTTTATTGATGAGAATGAATTTTTATAGCGTTATATGAATAATAATGTAGCAAATATACAAAAAATAACGTGACATGTTTAGGCGCGCGCCGTTTCACGGTTCTTATAAAATCTCGAAATACGGTAGACTAGGACAAAAATACAAGTAAAATAATTAATCTACGAAATTGCCGCTAACTCGTTTGAATTAAGGAAATAAAAAACGAACTACTTTTTTAATATTTTAAGGCATTTAAAAATTATATTTGAAAAATCGTCATAAATATCGATGATTTTACGTTAAGAATATTTTATTTGCAAGAAAACGATATTTCATGAAATTTACGAAAAAACTTATTTTATGCCGTAAGATATGTCAAATTGTGCAATTTTTTTTAGACGCAACATATCTTTACTTTTGAAAAGACTACGAGAAGGAGGAAGAATAAATGCAACATCTTCCTTAAAATGCTACTTAAAATATAGGCTCCGCTCTTGAAAATATAAAAAAAAATTAGGAGACATTTAATAATAATAAAAATTACAATAATAATAACGAGACGCTATATAGCATCTCCTGAAATCAGAGAAAAAACTTTTTTTTATATAAAAAAGTCGATCGATCGACTTCAGCATCTAATTACATATTCGAAACATGTCATATCTATCGTGTGAACTAGCGAAATAAAAAAATATTAATTTTTTATATGCACCGCGCTATCTCTATAGGTGTCTCATTCGCTGTAATAGCCAATGGCATTTATGTTCGCAGTTTGACATATCTTACGGCATAAAAAATGTATCGCGTTTTTCTGTTTTATAACGCCATAAAAATTCATTCTCATCAATAAAATATATATTATTATTTTTATCAAGTTTGAAATCAATCGTTTGTTTAGTTTCCGAAAAAAAAATTCGCGAAAATAGCTTATTTTTCTGGTCTACAGACAGGATTGCCTCCTTAATCGGCATTTCTGCTAAGAAGAAAAGAGGAAAGCGCGATACATGGCTATTAGAGCGAGCGAGACACCTATAGAGACAGCGCGGTGTTTCTATAGCTGTCTCACTCATATTGCCTGCATTCAAGCGTAGAGTGAATGTGACAGCTATTGTGGACATCATTAACCGTACCACGTCTGGTAATGCTTTCTTTCTCGATCGTGCGACGTCCGATAAGGATGCAATATCGGAACGTTTCCCACCACTTTTTCTTCTTCAGTTCTCTCGCGGTGTACAGTATGTTCACAGATGCCTATACTATACTAGATTGCTAACTTCGATCTTTGACCTATACAAGAGCTGTGTCCCGCCTATTTTCCAGTTCGGCCATGAAGACCGCCAAAACATGGCGGCGGTGTGTGTTTGTAGTGCGTACGTGAGTATCCGATGCGTATGTAGTAGTGCTGTACTGTAAGTATGTGATACCTGATGTGTCTACACTGATGTGTCGTATCTACTGCTATTTATATTAGTAAAACTGCAAATATATAAACGAGATAATGCCAAGTACATGTTGCATTGTTAATTGCAATAATACGAATAAAAAAGAATATCACTTATTTAAATAAGTAGAATACATTTATATATAATAAATGTTCGAGGTTTGTAATATGTGAGGGTTATCTTGTAATTAAACATTGTTAATATTATTAATATTATGTTAATATTATTAATATTATTAATATTAGAATGTATTCACTTACAAAAACAACGAAAGATAGAAATCCTGCAAGAAACAGACACAAATTTACAAAATTAATATTATTTAATAACACATAAGTTGCATTTTATTCTTTATATGTATGTAAAAAATATTAATACAAATACTTTGACATATTTTGAACTGTATATATTCAATTTAATTTTAACCTTTACTAAACACTTAGATTAGCAACACCTTATTAATACACACATCTTTAAATGATATTCTTTCTTGTTCGTATTTTTGAAATTTACAATACTTATTCGGCATTATCTCGTTTGTAGATTTGCAGTTTTACTAACATAAATAAAAAAGTAGTAGACACATCAAGTGTCACATACGCACTACCACGCACTACTACATACGCATCGGGTATTCACATACACACTACAAACACACACCGCCGCCATGCTTGGCCGAACCGGAAAATGGGCGGGACACAGCTCTTTTGAGAAGTTAGCAATCTAGTATAGTATAGACATCTGTGTCATATGCGTATGCGTATATGCCTGTCATCGCTTTCGATTGTTTTACAGGCGTATACGACATCGCCGAGGGACACCATACCTGCCTCTGAGTGTACACTCGCGAGCATAATAGTTTGTGACCGTTTTTTTGAAACTTTCGGAACGTATCCCGACTCGAGAAGAATGAGAGTCACTGCTCTGCCTGTGGAGCACGCCTGCGCAGTGACTCACGACGAAAGGCGAGAAATGAAATATACGCGGTGGGACATATTATAATAATACAGACTCAGATGAAATGAATACTCCCGTATCAAATGGAAATGAGGGAACACAGAACAGACAAGAATCATCCGATGTAAGTCTTATACTGCGGAAGACATCCGAGAAAGGTAAAATATCAACTTAATTAAGAGAATTAAGCTGCATTACGATAGTTACGATTCTGTTATACATTTATATATGATTTATTGTTCCAGCAACAGCCATCTTCTATAGCAGAAGCAATGATATTAGATACAGAAGCAGCTGTTATAGCGAATTTTGAATTTTTGGGACATACAGACATGGACATGGAAGAGGAAGAAGGAGATGGAGACGATGAAATTTATGATGCAAATACAGATACCAAACCAAATAAAGTAACGCTTACTATCATCTTGTGTTTTAATGATATTGTTCACACTATTTGTTAACATAATTTCTTATTTTTCAGGCATCTATACCCCTTCTAGCGGAAGATGTTGATACAGATGCAGAGGCAGAAGTATTAAATGAATTAAATCTCCTCACAGAAATTGAAGAATCACCACCTGGTTCTATCCATCTGGAAATGAATTCTTCAAAGGGGTTAGTAAATCCCTTTTTATTCGTGTACTTTAAGATAAAATATAAACCTACTACAATAATAGATATTCGAAATTCGCTATAATAGCTGCTTCTGTATCTAATATCATTGCTTCTGCTATAGAAGATGGCTGTTGCTGGAACAATAAATCATATATAAATGTATAACAGAATCGTAACTATCATAATGCAGCTTAATTCTCTTAATTAAGTTCATATTTTACCTTTTTCGGATGTCTTCCGGAGTATAAGACTTACATCGGATGATTCTTGTCTATTCTGTGTTCCCTTATTTCCATTTAATACTGGAGTATTCATATCATCTGAGTCTGTATTATTATATGTCCCACCGCGTATATTTCATTTCTAGTCTTTCGTCGTGAGTCACTGCGCAGGCGTGCTCCACAGGCGGAGCAGTGACTCTCAATCTTCTCGAGTCGGGATACGTTCCGAAAGTTTCAAAAAAACGGTCACAAACTATTATGCTCGCGAGTGTACACTCGTGAACTAAAAGGTATGTGCACCGATTTTTTGTTAACTTCGGAACGCGCTCCAACTTGAGGAGAAAGACCACTGCTTCATACGTCAGCGCTGTCACTTATTACGAGAACAGAAGGATGGCATATACGAGTGTCAAATAAGTAGTGATTGTGGCGTAGACACAAATGTCTTGGAGACTATGAGTTATAATTGAAGAAATGAAGAAAACAAATAGTGATTGTGAAGAAAAGTGGCAAAAGGCTTTATAAAATTTGTAAAACAGCATATTAAAGGAGAATATTAATTATCTAATAATATTTTAAGTGAAAAATATTTTTAAATTTGAGTGTAAGTTAAAAAAGTTATAAACTATAATTTCTTTAATGTTAATAAATTTGTCATCGACGTTGAATGAATATATATATAATGCTATTATTTCCATAGGTGAGGAATTATATTATTGTGTTCAGCAGAAGTAAACAGCAGACCAAGTTGAGTGATATGAGTATCTTGTTAAAAAATATCACTCGACTTGGTCTGCTGCTTATTTTTTATGAGCGCAATAACATAATTTTCCACCTATGTAAATGATAGCATTACATACAGATTCATTTAACGTCGAAGGCAAATTTATAGCTATAAAATTATTAACATTAAAGAAATTATGGTTTATAACTTTTTTAACTTACACTCAAATTTAAAAATATTTTTCACTTAAAATATTATTAGACAATTAATACTCTCCTTTAATATGCTGTTTTACAAATTTTATGAAGCCTTTTGCCACTTTTCTTCACAATCACTATTTGTTTTCTTCATTTCTTCAATTATAACTCAAAGTCTTCAAGACATTTGTGTCTACGCCACAATCACTACTTATTTGACACTCATATATGCCATCCTTCTGTTCTCGTAATAAGTAACAGCGCTGACGTATGAAGCAGTGGTTGTTTTTCTCCTCAAGTTGGAGCGCGTTCCGAAGTCAACAAAAAATCGGTGCACATACTTTTTAGTTCACGAGTGTACGTCATTTTGAAGGGCTTTAGCTCCAGACTCTATATTCTAGGGTCTCTAGGCTCGGCTAAAAGCGGCCCATGACACCTCTCCTTCTTCTCTCTGCAGAAGTCTCTTACTTTTCACTAGTTCACGCTAGGGAAAAAATTCATGATCGCTGCCCAGCAGTACGTACGGTCGCGGACATAAAGATTGTCACTTTTTTTTTAATGACTTTCGGGACTAAATAAATACGATTTCACTTAAAATTTAATATACATACTGTTCAATACCTTGCAAAAGACGCATTCCCATTTGAATGACTTGTACTATGTATCTATCCCTCCGCTGCTGATTTTTCAAATAGTCTGTTCTTTATAGCTGCACTGTTGAACTGGTGCAATAAGTTAAAGTGAGATAAATATAAGTTTTCTCACTCTAGTTTATTACACCAGTTCAGCAGTGCAGCTACAAAGAACAGACCAAAAATGTAAGAATTGGGTACGTTCACAACACTCAACGGTTGAGCAACTGTTGAATAATTTGTCAACGTTATTGGTCTGAATGTAAGGATCTAACAGTAAGGACCAATAGTCACTAATCGCTCATTGAGCGGTTTTCTCCGCTAAACGCAATGATTGTTGACATACTCATGTCATACCACATATATTTCATTTCTCGCCTTTCGTTGTGAGTTATACCCCGTCTACAATAGAAGTCATAGAGTCGTAAGTCGTACAAATTGACCAATCGCGGTCGATTATTTTTCTCTTACCGGACTATGATTGGTCAATTTCTACGACTTACGACTCTACAACTTCTATTGTAGACGAGGTATTACTGCGTAAGCGTGCTCCGCAGGCAGAGTAGCAGCTCTCATCTTTCTCGAGTCGGGATGCGTCTCGAAAGTCATTAAAAAAAAAGTGACAACCTTTATGTCCGCGACCGTACAACTAAAGAGAAATCTGAAAGCGGCCACCGGGTGAAAGCATATGTCTAAAATCCCTAGATTTATAAAATACCGCAATCCTCCGCCATTTTGGTTCCAATAACGCGGTACATTCAAAATGCACAGATATGGTATTTTGTAAATAAAATAGGGAAATTGTTCGTGATATTAAATAATGTTTTTATTTATATTTTTTGGTCTTGTTAATATAAGATTTCATCGCAACGCTTCTACTATTATATACAGTTTGGTGCTGAACGGTCAAATTGTCCTTTTTGAGCGAGAAATAGATACGTAGAGATAGATATTACAAATGTTTTTAATAGTTTAAAAACAATGTTATGGCATTGTGGCACAAAATCGATAGAACACGTTTCTAAAAATAAATTTACAAAGTTTATTGGTTGTAATTTGTTGGACAATAGGTTCGCTTCGTTTTTTCTATATAATAATTCGCATTTATGTATAATATCATACATTTTGCTGCCTGGAAAAGTTAATATATTTTCCTTATATTGCCGCAATTGAGTAAAAATGCTTAAATTATTATTTGAATCGCTCTTGCAATCCATTACTAAAGGATTATAACAATGATCACAATGTTTGAAGTATTTTTTAATCTTTGATAATAACGCCCCTGTTAAATGATACAATGATGTTTGCGTTATATCACTTAACTCGGTCTCATCTCCAAGTAATTCTAACATTGTCTCATCCCATAAATCATTTTCAATAGCTTGCTCGCATTGCACTTCTTCAGAAGTATTTTTTAAGTCTTGATTTTTTATTTCGTCACAATATTTAATGACATAATCACAGTCAACAGTCGAGTAATTAGAGCGATTAACATTACTTTGAAATTGTGATAAACAAACAAGTCTTAAAACGTATTTAAATTCGCGCGCATCTGGTACTGATTTTCTTCCTCAGATAACGGAAAATAGATTTTCTAAAGCATCTTGTGTAAATCTACCTAATAACAAAAATTTTTAATTTTGTTTTTCTAAATATTCTATTTGCAAATCTAATGTGGTTTGTGTGCAAAGTATTAAGCCACTTTGAAATGGTTTCCATTTTCCATCTCCAACTACAATTCCTTTAATAATAACTATAAAATCTTGTAGGAATGTGATAGTATCTCTGTAAATATTTTCATTATGACGGGACAATGCGAGCTTCTGATACCTGCTGGTCATAAGTTTGAACCATTTATGTATAGTTTTGATAAACCAGGCGGTGGTTTCATGAATTTCAGCAATACGCCCGTTGGCTACATGATATGATATAGCGGCAGCAATTGTATTATTTAATATTTGCATACTTAAATTAACATGCATTTTCTCAAAATGTGATGGATTAATAGCGCGTTCTGTCAGACATGGACACAGTCGTAATGTATCGTTTTTGTCTAAGTTATATACTTCGCGAATGGGTGCAATCGATATTTCATTGTGCGGCAAGTCATATTTTCTAACAAGCGTTTCGTCCAAATAAAATTTGTTGCCCGCTGTTAACGAACACGCGACGTTTTTGAACACATGAACTGAATCGGGCATAACAAATAATTTCTCGTCATTATCGCATGGATGTGGAATATAATTATTGATTTTACAATATTTGCCAACCGTAATATTCATGATTTTCCATCAACTCCTATTCTGAGCTCCCATATCAGAAATTATTACTTTTATTTTCAGTCCGATATCATTCGCTTTTTGAATTATCGCTAACATTATTTGAACAATCTGTTGTGAGCAAAACGAATTACCTGTAAATTCGTACCCTATTGTCTGCTTCCATTTAGTAGAAATGCCGTACAACATAAACACAAGGGCATGCGTTGCTTTTTGATGAGAGCTGTCAAATCCACCCGAAAGTTTCATAGTGGGTCGACCAACTACTGCAACAATGGAATTGTCATATTGTAAGCCAGGCTTTATAGACATTTCGTCTATAATCAATACAGCATGTTTCTCTGCATCAGCAAATGTTTGTACCTGAAATAAAACAACACCAAAAGCAAATAATCACGGTTACATTTAAATATTATTAATAAATAGGAGTAGTATCACAGAATTTAAACTAATTAAGTACGTTTACTCATGCGAAATAACTAACTTTCATTTATAACATACGGAAAATATCTTCTAATATTCCCGGTTTAAATTGTAAGCCTTGTATACGATGTTGCAAGGTCCGAATACTCGGATAAGGTAAGTTTTGACGGCGTAATTCTTCATAACTTTTTTGTCCACAGGCCACATACAATTTTAAGGCATTATTAATAGTCTTGGCAGACCACAATTGACAACAATGATCCTCTTTGCGTGTTATTTTCAATATAATGTGTTTGATTTTTTGTAAAGATTTTTGCAAAACATTCTCGTTTTTTTTTCTCTTTTAATTTACATTTAAGCAGACTGCATTCTCGCATTTTCTTCCTCAATGCTATCTGTAAATGTTTTATGTGCTCTTTGTCCTTATTTGATGCAGTATGGAAAACTTTTATATGGGCCACTTCTGTATTGGCTACTTCAGGACAGTTTGTTGCAGTGCTTGTTGTATGATTTTCTTCTATATTAAAAACTACAAAATACAAAATGATTTATATAATACATGCCTCGTTTTCTTATATGTATTATCCTAAAAAGAATTTAAAGTCAAAGTGACATCAATTTGACAAAACTGATATTATATTAAACTAATATTGATATTATATTAAACTGATATTGATATTATATTAAACTAAATTTGTCAATGTAATCATTTATGTCAAATGTCAAAGTTGCATTTTGACTGTCTGTTTTTTTGGCAATTGTATCATATATAATAAAACTTTTTACAGTCTACATCCTGGACGTGCTCAGAATATTTAGCTTTTTTCAGTGTCTTCTCTGTGCCCTGTTCCGTCTCCGTTGTACGTTTTTGTAATATATTCGGTATAGCATACGGGCGGAGAAGTTTTCGACTGTCTTGACGTTTTTCGAATTGCTCATTGCCGAAGTGTACTTACAAAATGTATGTAATTATTATTCTAATATATGATGTGTTACACACGATTATAACTCATTAACTATACCTCACAAATTACAGCTCTTGCTGGCAATGTGTCTTTGCCAATTAATTGCAACCATTCATTGCGTCTATCGTTATTCCTAGTACCTGTCGGTAAACGAAATAAGCGAAAACCTTTTTCGCTACGATTTGTACATCCATCCACGCAACACCCTGGCATGTTTTTCAATGTTCCTCTTCAACAAGCTCTTCATGTGTCAACCACAACTCACGTTAAAGCCAGCGGCACACGATGCTTGTTTTCGTGCTGGATTGCTTGCTGGATGAAAATACTGCGTTCTGATTGGTGCATTTTCATCCATCTTCGAAAATATACCAATCACAAGCAATCCAGCACGAAAACAAGCACCGTGTGCCGCTGGCTTTAGATAAATTGCACTTAATGTATAGATACGTTATGGAAGTTGCACTATGTACACTTTTTAATGCCATTTTGGCTCCAAATTCTTATATATTGAGTCTTATGGATTACGGTACTTCATAAATCTAGGGACTTTACATATGTCCTGATACGCCCTCTGAGAAAATAGACGTCAACTAACTCGATATCTCGGTAATGATACGAGGTTTGTGTCTGTGATTTGAGTCTGGTTAATGTTTGAGATACTAAAACAGACTATAGTGAAAATGATATATATATACAGAGCGATTCAGACCACCCGTATAGCCCTTTTATTTCGGAAATAGAACATTTTAAAGAAAAATGTTTCAGACAAAAGTTGTATGGCTTCAAGGGTGACATAAGATGGTATCATTGGTTTGACCTTGAAGAGTTACTTGATGATCACATGAAGGTCATCTTCAATTTCTTAAATAGAACCTACTATTTATCATCACATATTCTTGTAGCTTATCTCGAGAGCTTTCCAAAACACTATGATAAAATATTTTTTCATTGAGTACTTTTCGAGTTATGAAGCTCCAAAACAATACTTTGCAATACTTTGACATAAAGTACAAAATATGTTATATGTTCTTATAGGGTTAAATAAATCCTTAGGTACTATTTTTGTATCGGGTCGACCTCTGGAGCAGGAAAATAAAGAGAATCCTCTGCGTAGACTCAGGACAGGAAGCCTGCTGCGTGACACGCTTGCTCCTCTCTCTATCCGCCTCTCTCTCGTCCCGCCTCTCATACATCTTTCTAGATGGCGCTGCTTTACGCTCACGCAACATCCTTCCTATTTTATTAAAAGATACAATGAAATTGAATACAACATACCTTACAAGAACACGTTAAAATAAAAAGAAGTCTCGAAAACGCGAGTTAGGTTTCTGGTCTCGCTCTGATCTTCGCGGAGACCTATTCTCATTGTTACTGTCTATTTCGCCGCACGCTGTCTCGTTTTCCCGCAACTCACCTATCCCCTCATTTTTTGATTGTTCCAAGTTACAATCCATAAACGGTTCTTCAGCGCTTCTGTCTAAATCAGAGCTCGGCAAAAAATGCACGCGACGGCCGATTTTCGACTATCTCCGCCCACCGCTGTTCCCTTTACCTCGCCACTCCGCATGTTGCCCACAAGCCGCTCGAGCCTCAGGAGCGTGTTTCCAACAGTTTTCCACGTCACCCATGAGGTACTATTGTTGACGCGTTTTTTTTTAAGTGGTATCCCCAGTAGGCCTAATCCACTGATGACTGTAACAACCCGTAACTAATTGAACAGAAGCGAAATAAAATATGTTAAATGAAGAATATTTAATTCGATTTTCGGCGTCTTTTATTAGTAAGAGCGGAAACGTCAATTTGCATATTTCATGTAGCGAGCCGCATAAGACGTGGTAAGGAATCGTCGTTTAAAGAAGAACGCTTCTCATTTTTTTTAAACTTCATTTTTGAAAATGAAGTTTATTTTTGAAAATGAAGTTTATAAAAAATGAGAAGCGTTCTTCTTTAAACAACGATTCCTTACCACGTCTTATGCGGCTCGCTACATGAAATATGCAAATTGACGTTTCCGCTCTTACTAATAAAAGACGCCGAAAATCGAATTAAATATTCTTCATTTAACATATTTTATTTCGCTTCTGTTCAATTAGTTACGGGTTGTTACAGTCATCAGTGGATTAGGCCTACTGGGGATACCACTTAAAAAAAAACGCGTCAACAATAGTACCTCATGGGTGACGTGGAAAACTGTTGGAAACACGTTCCTGAGGCTCGAGCGGCTTGTGGGCAACATGCGGAGTGGCGAGGTAAAGGGAACAGCGGTGGGCGGAGATAGTCGAAAATCGGCCGTCGCGTGCATTTTTTGCCGAGCTCTGGTCTAAATCATCGTTTACAATTCGTTCGTCTCTATCCTCTCTACTTGTCTATCCAAATCGGAGCCTGATGTTCGCTTTTTAGATGTTGTTTATATCTAGCTGGTATTAGATGCCACCGATTTCGTCGTAAAACACTGCCTTTTTCGGTTTTTACTATATACGCATTTGGGTTACTATTGTATAAATATAATCTATTGTTACAACCTTTGCATATACCTGCAAATCTATGACCCATACGGTGTCGTTTACTTCAAGTTTTGGTAGAGGTTTAGAGCGGTGTCTCTTGTTATAATTGCACTCTTGTTTATTCTTTCTTTTTACTTCTGTTTCTATGACTTTGTTATGTTCTATGAAAAATCCTAATTTATCTGGTAGTAGTGGTACGCGTGAATGAATTTGTCTAGAAAACATAAGTTGTGCGGGGGAGAATCCGTTCTCTAGAGGCGTAGTTCGATATGCTAAAAGTCCTAAATTTATATTGCCGTTAGATTTTTTTATGATAGATTTTGCTATTTTTACTGCGGCTTCCGCGGCACCATTACTTTGCGAATACTTTGAAGAACTAGTTACATGTTTAACACTTTGCCGGCCGCTTACTTCTCGCATCGCCTTTACGCTGCCGCCGGCGAATTTCGCGCGGGTTCTACTGCTCGCCGACGGTCATATTAAAGAATGTCAAGAAAAGACAATCGGGATAGTTAAAACAGAAACATAATGGAAACATTGTTGCCGCGCTGAACCGAAGTCACGCGTACATGACAGCGGCCGATAACCGTCGGCGAGCAAAAGTCACGCGTACGTGACAGCGGCCGGCAAAGTGTTAAAATCAAAATCGCTCGCAAAACGACGGAATTCGGATGCGAACTGTGTGTCACAGTCGCTGCGTACGATTTCTGGAATACCGTATCGTGCAAAGGTTTGTTTGCATTTCGTTATAATTTCTTTCTCAGTTAGCGTCCTTAATGGAAAATCTCGAAATATCTTGAGTAATAATTTACTATAATTAAGTACCATGTGTTCATCTTATTGAGTGAGTGCAAAAGTTCGTGCGGAGTTTCAATAGATGGAGTTATAAGCGTCGTAAAGTGTTGTCATTAACTTCCATCTGCATATTATATAACGTTGGAAAGGTGACGTCTTCAGCTGTTATTAAAAAAAAAATCATTTGTTTCCATACAAACTGCTTCGAGAAATATCACTTTAAAAATGAGTATCGATAAGGTGTATTTACGGCATGTTATGCTTTACGAGTTTCGGAAGGGAATAAACGTTGCCGCAGCCGTAAAAACATTCAGGATGTTTATCAGGATGAAGCACCAGCTAAACGAACTGTGTAAAAATGGTTTGCTAAATTTCGGCGCGGAGAATTTAACCTTGAAGACGAGCCACGCTCTGGTCGACCTTCTGACATTGATGACGATGTTTCGCGTACTTTAGTGCTCAATAATCCGCGAATTTCAACAGAAGAAGTTGCTACAGCACTAAATGTTGACCGATCAACCGCTTTTCGGCGTTTAAAAAAGATGGGATTCGATTTGAAGCTCGATATATGGGTGCCCTATTTGCTGACCGAGAAGAACAAAATCAAGCGAATTTCTGCAGCCGTTTCTTTACTCGGGCGGCTCAATAACGAGTCGTTTTTGGATCGACTAGTGGCGGGCGATGAGAAATGGGTCCTCTACAACAATGTTCAGCGCAAACGGACATGGAAACAATCAGGTGAGCATGGTAACGCAATGCCAAAGGCCAGTTTGCACCCGATGAAGGTGATGTTCTCTGTTTGGTGGGATTGCAAGGGCATAATCTATTTCGAGCTTCTCCCCGCTGGCGAAACGATTGATTCGGACAAGTACTGTCGCCAATTAACCAATCTGAATCGAGAAATAAAAGAGAAACGTCCGATTTTGTCAAATCGCAAGGGAGTCGTCTTTCATCACGACAACGCCAGGCCACACGTTTCGAAAAAGACGCTGCGCAAACTGAAGAGCCTGAAATGGGATGTCTTAACGCATCCACCGTATTCTCCTGATATCGCACCATCTGACTATCACTTGTTCCGGTCATTGCAAAATTATTTAAATGGAAAAAACTTTGACTCTTTGGAGGCCTTAAAAAACGGCGTCTCTTCGTTCTTCGAATCTAAACCGCGCAGTTTTTATGATCGAGGCATCCGTATGCTGCCAGAACGTTGGGAAAAGATTATAGAAAACGATGGGGAATATATCATTGATTGAATAAAGATTTTTGTTTGCCTAATCACTGTGTGACTTTTACTCACAAACTCCGCACGAACTTTTGCACTCACCCAATACTTTTCGATTTCTCGAACAGCTATTACCTCTTTCTCAGTCTACTAGGACACAGGGATCCACTTCTGACACCATGTATCGGGTCGACCTTTGGAGCAGGAAAATAAAGAGAATCCTCAGCGTAGACTCAGGACAGGAAGCCCGCTGCGTGACACGCTTGCTCCTCTCTCTCTCCGCCTCTCTCTCGTCCCGCCTCTCACACACTTTTCTAGATGGCGCTGCTTTACGCTCACGCAACAATTTTAATGTCAAATTACCTTTTCACTGAAATCTCTGTAGTTATGCATGTTTCAAAAAATTCGGATCCTACTTTTAGCGCTTGTTCGCGCGTAGAAATTTGGCGAACGCGCGCCGGGACCGCTTCGCTCGAAGCACGAGAGGGGATTGAAAGAACAGCAGAGGACTGGGTGCACCAAAAAAAAAGAAATCTCTTTTATAGCGGCGGGATGTGATTAAATACGTTTATTTCTGCCGATTCACAATAATCCGAACGCCGGTAAAAGTCCGTAGGAGCGACGAGCGGTTGAATCTCGCGTCGGATGCGAAGTTCGTGCGCGTCGGGTGATCGGCGTGCCCGGCGACCAGAAACGATAGTCGGCGGAGGACGGCACAACGTTTAACAAAGACTCACGGTACGAGACGATAAGATTTACGGTGAATTGAGCGCCCGTGTAGGGCAGCGAGAAAATTCTGAATGAGTTCAGGCGGCTGAATTCTCGTTAGCAAAACAACAGCTTCGAACGGATTCTCGCTCAGACAAATTCTCGACTTGGATAGTTGGCACTCGAGGATTGGCTCAGCCTCGTGACACATAACAAGTTTTTTGAATAGGAGTTTTCAGGTGTCGAGAAGCCGAAAAACAATCACGTCGAAATCACAAGTATCGCACGAGGCACGAGAATGTCGAAGACTCGCCTCGCAAGTGGAAGCCGACGTCACGCGACGACCTAGCGACCATGGTCGCGTAAACATCACGCGAAAAGTTGCTGATTCTCGGCGAATCTGTAACAGCGCTATCCAGGAACAACGATGTGGACGTAGTAGAATTCTGTTCCCATTGGGGTGTGGGTTTAACGTGAGTAATCCCCTTGTCTTTCACGTGCGTGCGTGCGTGCGTGCGTGTGTATGTATGTGTGTGTGTGTCCTTTTTGACCTTAAAATAATACCTAAGGATTTACTTGACTCTATAACAACATACAACATATTTTGTACTTTATGTCAAAATATTGCAAAATACTGCTTTGGAGCCTCATAACTCGAAAAGTACTCAATGAAAAAATATTTTGTTATATGTTTTGGAAAACTCTCGAGATAAGCTACAAGAATGTGTAATGAGAAATGGTAGGTTCTATTTCTAAGAAATTGAGGATGACCTTCATGTGACCATCAAGTAACTCTTCAAGGTCAAACCAATAATACCATCTTATGTCACCCTTGAAGCCATACAACTTTTGTCTAAAACATTTTTCTTTAAAATGTTCTATTTCCGAAATAAAAGGGCTATACGGGTGGTCTGAATCACCCTTATATGAATAAGAGAAGGATAACAATTGAATCGCTTTGACTTTGTCTCACCACCAGTGAGCAGACACGCGATACAGGCACAAGTAATGCTGGAAATTCTTACGTGCATGATCGAGGCTTACCGCCACCACTCGGTCTTCTCTGTCTTCTCACACGCTTGGCGCACTGAACGAGATTGAGATAGCCCGTTCATGCTCGTTTTGTTGCACTCTGAGCGAAACAGCAATGGAACTACGTAAAATGATAGATGAAGAAATAGAAAGAAATTTCCTGTCTATATAAAGAAAGTAAATATGTAAGTAGAATCGTGCATCATCGGGCTGTTTCGGTTGTCATCCGAAGTGCTAGAAATAAAAAGACCTTTATAGCTCTTTCTATATCTATTTCCTAACCTTTACGAGGCAGCTTATATAATGACGTGTGTACGGTCGCGAGCATAAAGATTTGTGACCGTTTTTTTGCAACTTTCGGAACGCATCCCAACTCGAGAAGAATGAGAGTCACTGCTCCGCCTGTGGAGCACGCCTGCGCAGTGACTCACGACGAAAGGCGAGAAATGAAATATACGCGGTGGGACATATAATAATACAGACTCAGATGAAATTGAATACTCCAGTATTAAATGGAAATGAGGGAACACAGAACAGACAAGAATCATCCGATGTAAGTCTTATACTCCGGAGGACATCCGAAAAAGGTAAAATACCAACTTAATTAAGAGAATTAAGCTGCATTACGATAGTTACGATTCTGTTATACATTTATATATGATTCATTGTTCCAGCAACAGCCATCTTCTATAGCAGAAGCAATGATATTAAATACAGAAGCAGCTGTTATAGCAAATTTTGAATTTTTGGGACATACAGACATGGACATGGAAGAGGAAGGAGATGGAGACGATGAAATTTATGAGGCAAATATAGATACCAACATATATGTTAATAAATAACGTGAACAATATCATTAAAATGCAAGATGATAGTAAGCGTTACTTTATTTGGTTTGGTATCTGTATTTGCATCATAAATTTAATCGTCTCCATCTCCTTCTTCCTCTTATATATATATATATATATATATTATATATATTATAATATATATATATATATTATCACACACACACACACACACACACAAAATTATTTAATTATATGAAATTCATATTTGAACCACCTTTTATTTATTCCATTTCTTATATTTTAATCAATAATGAAATAAAATATGAAAATTATATTAAAACCTTATTAGTATATGTTATTATTTATAAGTATCATTATTTATTTATGAAAATAAAGGTTTTATTCAATATTTTACCCTAACTGCACCGTACATCCCTGATAGCAAATATGTTCAGAAAACATCCAAGGGATGTCCTGGAGACGTCCTATATCCTTAGGATGGCCCTCGGATGTCTCTGGACGTTCCCAGGAGATTTATGCTAATGGTTTCAATCTCTTAAAAATATTATGCAAATGGTTTCAATCTCTTAAAAATATGCGTTCTAATCGTAAATTTTCTTTTTCTTCTTCTTCTTCTACTTCTTCTCCCATTAAAATTCTCATTATTGCATCCATTGGTCTATCTCTTTGTCTCTCTCTTTTTACAAATATTAATTTCTTTTCTAATAAATCTTTTTTAGTTGAAGATTGTTTAATATTCACTAACTGAGAGGTTATTATTAGGTGTACAAATGAATAATCCAAATTATTTTAAGCAGTTATGAAATCAATTTTAAATTGAATAGATTTTCCCGCTCTTTTGTGATTATGCAATGTTGACATATAGTTGTTAAAAAGAACATATAGTTTGGCGAAAAGCCCAACATAACCTTCAAAAGTATTCAGTTCAGTACAGTCGAAAATGGCAACAGATAAGGTGCATATCCGACACTGCATTCTTTACGAATTCCAACAAGGAAAAATTGCTGCAAGAGCGTGCGAATCGATTTGTTCCTTTCTTGACGAAGGTGTTGTATCGTACGATGTGTGCGCATTTTGGTTTAAGTAGTTTAAAAGCGGTAATTTCAGTCTAATCGACAAACAACGCCCTGGAGGTCCTCCGAAGTGCGATAATGATGATTTGGAACAACTGCTCGCTGAGAATTCGGCACAAACATAAAAAGAGCTTGCAGAACAGTTGGGAGTAACGCAGCAAACGATTTCCAAACGCCTACATGAGATGGGAAAGATCCAAAAAGAAAGAAATTCCCGTGATCTACGGGTTCCGCATGAACTCACTGAAACCAACAAAAATCAACGAGTGGCAGCGTGTCTTTCTCTTCTCAATAAGCAGCGTCGAAAGTCTTTCTTGTGGAAAATCGTTACGGGCGATGAGAAATGGATACTCTATGGCAATCCGAAACGCAGAAAATCATGGGTAAATCCCGGCGAATCATCAAAATCAGTCGCAAAACCCAATCGCTTCGAAAGAAGGTTCTTCTCTGCATTTGGTGGGATATCAAGGGCGTGCTTTATTATGAGTTGTTCGAACCGGGTGAAACAGTTGCTGTGGACTGCTAGCAACGTCAATTAATCTGCTTGAGTCAAGAATTGGAACGAAAACGCGTATAATGGCAAAGGAGAACGTCTAGTGAAATTGTTGCATGACAACGCCAGGCCACACATTGCTTCCAATACAAAAGACAACACAAAAAATAATGAGTCTTGGCTGGGACCTCTTGCAGCACGGCCAGCGTATTCACCAGACATTGCTCCATTCGATTATCACTTGTTCCAGTCGATGCAACACGCCTTGTCCGATATGCACTTCCAATCAGTGAATAAGATCCGAAAATGGCTTGACGACTTTATCGTGTCCAAAGACGTAACATTTTTCCGAGATAGAATTCATCAGCTGTCTGAAAGATGGCTTAAAGTTAAGAAAGCAACGGCGAATACTTTGATTGAACAATTTAATTTACTTTCTTTTCAAATAAACCTTGAATGTAGCTGAAAAAATTGGATTATTCATTTGTACACCTACCTAATAGAAATAAAATAATAAATTAGTTTATTATAATTATTAATATTCTTATTAATAATAAGATATATAAATAAATGTATACTTACAGGATAAAAATGACAAAAAATCTTATTTATATTATTAAATGAGGTTATATTAGCTGTCAGTACACATTCATTTAATCCATAATGGAAAAAGATATCAAAACAGCCAAATAATATGTAGTAATTTCATAAAAATCACTATACTATTTTATCCGTTGGCGAACGTTTTTAGCTAAAACATTAAAGATAGTATAACACAATCCTCTATAACCGAAGATTTCTGTCATAGAAAAGCTATTAGGTAGTACGAATTATTATAACCATCAACTTTCCTGTCTTATCTATTTTCTTTTCCTTGCTTACGCCTTTCTATCCTATCTAAAAAAGTGCGTGTTATCGTGAATATATTTCTTATCGAAGCGTTGAAGCCTCTTTTCCGCGATGTTGATTGGCCGTCCCGACTGTCTCGATAGTCTCGATCGGTCACGGCTGCATTCGTGTCGCCCGCAGCTGTCATCGCGGCGAATGACAGCTGAATGACAGTTTGTACGAAGGGAGTTATAATGGAGTTATATCAGGTTAACAATTTTATAACATAAAATAATAAGGTATAATATATTTTTTCTTCTTTATCGGGTAATGGTAATAAATATAACGAGAGAGAGGGAGAGAGAGAGAGAGAGGAAGAGAGAGAGAGAGAGAGAGAGAGAAAGAGAGAGAGAGAGAGAGAGAGTCAGGGAGAGAGAGTGTAAGAGAGAAAGGATGGGAGAGAGAGAGAATCCGAGAAAGAGAGTGTGTGTGAGAGAATGTGAGAGAGAGAATGAGAGAGGGATAGAGTGTGAGAAAGAGAGTGAAAGAGGCAAAGAGAGTGGAAGAGAGAGAAAGAGAGAGAGAGAGAAAGAGAGATATTGTATGGAAGAGAGAGAGGATATGAGAGAAAGATTGTGCGAGAAAGTGTGAGAGGGGAAGTGAGTGGGACAGTGTAAGAAAGAGGAGAGTGTGGGAGAGGAGAGTGAGAGAGAGAGAGAGAGTGTGAGAGAATGAGAATGTGAGGGAGAATGAGGGTGAGGGAGAGTGAGAGAGAGGGAGTATGAGACAGAGGGGATGAGAGGGGGAGAGAATGTGAGAGATTGTGTGAGAGAGTGTGAGAGGGAGAATGAGAGAGGGAAAGAATGTGAGAGAGTATGAAAGAGGAAAAGAGTGTGAAAGAGAGAGAAAGAGTATGAGAGAGAGATTGTGTGAGAGAGAGAGAGAGAGAGAGAGAGAGAGAGAGAGAGAGAGAGAGAGAGAGAGAGTATGGCAGAGAGAGAGAGAGAATGAGAGTGTGAGACATAGAGAATGTGGAAGAAAGAGTGTGTGTGTGACATAGGGAGAGTGTGAGTGAGGGAGAGTGTAAGGGAGAGGAGAGTATAACTGAAGAGAGTGTGAGGGAGGGAATGAGAGAGAGAGAGAGAGAGAGAGAGAGTGTGAGAGTGAGTGTTTGAAAGGGGGTATATGAGTGGGAGAATGAGAGAAAGAGATAGGCACAGAGAGAGAGAGAGAGGGGGGGGGAGAGAGAAAGAGGAGAGGGAGGGAACATAGAGGGGGAGAGAGAGAAAGAGAGGAGAATATGAAAGAGAGTTTGTGAGAGCGAGAGAGGGAGAGAGAGAGAGAAAAGGTGAGAGAGAGAGAGAGTGTATGAGAGGGAGAGACAGCGTGCGAGAGGGGAGTGTGTCAAAGAGAGAGAGAGAGAGAGTGTTTGAGTGTGTGAAAGGGAGTGAGTGATTGAGAGAGAAAGAGAGAGAGTGTGTGAGAGAGCAAGTATGAGAAAGAGTTCGTGTGAGAGAGAATGTGTGAGAGAGAGAAAGTATGAGGGAGAGAGAGTGAGAGAGTGAGAAAGAGTGTACGACAGAAGAGAGTGTGAGTGAGAGAGTGTGGGAGAGAGAATCTGAAAGAGAGTGTGAGAGAGAGAAGATATGAGAGAAAGATTGTGTGAGAAAATGTGAGAGAGACAGTGTGTGAAAGGAGAGTGAGTTGGAGAGAGTGTATGAGAGAGGAGAGTGAGAGAGGAGAGTGAGAGTGTACGATAGAGGACAGTGTGGGAGAGAGGAGAGTGTGAGTGAGAGAGTGTGGGAGAAAGAATGTGAGAGGGTGAAAGTTTGGATGAGAGAGATTTTGTGAAAGAGAGAGAGAGTGTGAGAAAGAGGAGAGTATGAAGGGGAGATAGTGAGAGAGAGAGAGAGAGAGAGAGAGAGAGAATGTGACAGAGTGAGTGTAAGAGAGAGTGTGTGTCAGATAGTGTGAGAGAGATAGAGAGGATATGAGAGAAATATTGTGCGAGAAAGTGTGAGAGGGGGAAAGAGTGGGAAAGAGTGTAAGAAAGAGGAGAGTGTGAGAGAGGAGAATGAGAGAGAGAGAGAGAGGGAGAATGTGAGAGAATGAGAATGTGAGAGAGAATGGGGTGAGAGAGAGTGAGAGGGAGTGCGAGAGAGAGGGGATGAGAGAGGGAGAGAATGTGAGAGAAAAAGAGAGGGAGAGAGAGTGTGGAAGAGAAAGAGAGAGTGTGAGGGAGAGTGTGTGTGAGAGAAAGAATGAGAGAGAGAATGAGAGAGAGAGTGAGAGAGAGTGTGAGAAAGAGAATGGGTGAGAGAGAGAGAGAGAGAGAGAGAGAGAGAGAGAGAGAGAGAGAGAGAGAGAGAGAGAGAGAGAGAGAGAGAGAGAGAGAGAGAGAGAGAGAGAGAGAGAGAGAGAGAGAGAGAGAGAGTGAGGGAGAAAGTGTGAGACAGAGCGAGAAAAAGAGTGGGGGGGGGTCAGGGAGTGAGGCAGAGAGAGAGAGAGTGAGAGATTATGTGTGAGACAGAGAATATGAGAGAGAGTGTGTGTGTGAGAGAGTGTCAGAAAGCGAGAGTGTGAAAGAGAGAGAATGAGAGAGGGACAGAGTATGAGAGAGAGAGAGAGAGAGAGAGAGAGAGAGAGAGAGAGAGAGAGAGAGAGAGAGAGAGAGAGAGAGAGAGAGAGAGAGAATATGAGAGAGGTTTCGTGAGAGTGATGGTATGAGAGAGAGGGAGTATGAGAGAGAGAATGTGAGAGATAGAGAATGAGAAAGAAAGAGAGTGTGTGAGAGAGGGGGAGTATGAGTGAGAGAGAGTGTGAGAGAGAGAGAGAGGAGTGTGTAAGAGAAAGGAGAGTGTGAGGGAAGGTGTGAGAGAGAGTGTGTATGTAAGAGAGAGAGAGAGAGAGAGGGAGTGTGTGTGTATGAGAGTATGAGAGTGTGTGTGTGAGAGAGAGAGAGTGTGTGAAAGAGAGAGTATATGAGAGAGAGAGTGAACGAAACAGAAAAACAGAGCGAGAGGAGGAGAGAGAGAGGAGAGTGTGAGAGAGGGGTATGGAGAGAATATGAGAAAGATAGAAGGAGGGAGGGGGAGAGAGAGAGAGAGAGAAAGAGAGAGAGGGAGAGGGAAGGAGAGAGAGCTTAAGATGGTCTTGAATAGAAATTCTAAACGTTGAAATTTTCATTGGTTAGACGGTGACGCGTTACTATGCAGGAAATATGTGTTATGGAATTTCAAAATGTAAGCGCCTAATACATTATATGTTGGAGTCGGATATTATCGAACTTATATCAGGTGTAGTAAAAAAAAATCCATTATTTTTGCATGAAATTGAAAGCTTTTATTACCATAGTTAGAATGATCCGATTTAGGTCAAATATGCGCCGTTTTGTTCGATAACTTGTTGCCATTTTGAAGGTAATTTCATTATGCCTCTCTTATAGAAGCCCTCGTCCTTATTGGCAAAAAATTGAGACAGTCGATTTTCACAAGCCTCTCTTGAAGCGAATTTTTCACCAGCAAAATTGTTCGCCATGGACAGGAACAGATGGTAATCACTTGGTGCCAGTTCCGGACTATAAGGTGGATGCATAAGAACCTCTCAACCAAGCTCCCGGAGCTTCTGGCGAGTCACTATCGATGTGTGTGGCCTGGCGTTGTCCTGATGGAACACAATTCCTCTCCTATTGGCCAAAGCTGACCGCTTCTGGGCGATTGCTTCCTTCAGACGGTCCAATTGTTGACAGTACAGTTCCGAGTTAAGAGTTTTGCCGTAGGGGAGCAGCTCATAGTAGATAATTCCCTGCCAATCCCACCAAACACATAGCAAAACCTTCCTGGCCGTCAATCCTGGCTTGGCCACCGTTTCCACCGGCTCACCGCGATTCGACCACGACCGTTTTCGCTTGACGTTGTCGTAAGTGATCCACTTTTCATCACCAGTGACCAACCGCTTCAGAAATGGGTCGATTTTGTTGCGATTCAGCAACGATTCGCAAATGGAAATTCGGTTCATAAGGTTTTTTTTCGTTAACTCGTGTGGCACCCATACATCGAGCTTCTTTTTGTATCCAGCCTTATTCAAATGGTTCCAAACGGTTTTTTGTGCAATCTTTAGCTCTTGGGCAATCGAAACAGTGCTTACATGACGGTCGGACTCGACAATGTCCATGATTTTATCGATATTTTCGGCAATTGGCCTTCCAGTGCGTGGTGCATCTTTGACATCGAAATTACCGGAACGGAATCGACGAAACCAAAATTGCGCGTGATTGGCTGTAACAGTATCAGGACCATAAACACTATTTACATTTTCAGCCGCCTGGCTTGCGTTTTCGCCTTTATCGAAGAAAAACTGTAAAATGTAGCGTATTTTCTCTTTGCTAGTGTCCATCTTTGACGCGCGCTCAAACAAAACTGAGTCAACTAATCACAAAACTGTCAGAAATGTTTTTTTAGTACGAAATCTCATCTTTCTAACGCCATCTAGTGGAACCCGATCGAACTTATACAACGCGAGATACAGATAACTAAAGCCATCTATTGGAAAAATAATGGATTTCTTTTTACTACACCTGATATTATACTCCAGGTTTCATTTTTTATTTATAATATTTATTCTTAACTTTAATATGAATATGCTAAAATCGTGTCGCTCGCAGCTGTCACCGCGGAGAATGACAGCTGAATAACAGTTTGTACGAAAGGAGTTATAATGGGGTTATATCAGGTTAACAATTTTATAACAAAATAATAAGGTATAATATATTTTTTCTTCTTTATCGTGTTACGTCCTGCAGATTACGCGTACTTTGAATTTGTTGTCAAGTAGGGCGGATTGGATTTTATATTATACGACCAAATGTTCATATTCCGCGACCCTCCGAGAACAGTGACGTTACACACACAGATTTCTCTTTCTTTTTCTCTCTGCTTTAATCACCGGAGTTTCCTCTATTTCCGTCGGAAAAGATCCGCTGAGTCATTTTGGCCATATATCTCCTCTCCAAATAACCTTAAATAACTTCCCGTTCGGAGCAATAATTTTCTTTGAAGACGGACCGACCAGACAATCTTTCATGCTGTTATATGATATTACTAGCCTTTGATCTTCGGAAACTTATGCTTTCCCATATTATTTATAAATTCTTATCGCGCACAACC
Source organism: Harpegnathos saltator (assembly GCF_003227715.2). Lineage (NCBI taxonomy): Eukaryota > Metazoa > Arthropoda > Insecta > Hymenoptera > Formicidae > Harpegnathos > Harpegnathos saltator. The sequence goes on from NW_020229931.1 coordinate 232,888, forward strand.
TCTGACTAACCCTAGCGGACTCTAGGCTTCTTTTATAAATAAGGGAAATCGAATTTATTACTTATCATATGGCCGAATGCGCTCAGGCATGATACCACACGACAATAACTCTGGAATTTTCGATACCCCGAAAATACTAACAATCTTGAATCAACTCCTATCCTGTTTCCCACGCGCTTAATCATTGATAACAGTACCACGACATCATTCTTAGAAATATCGATATTTATTTCTTAAGATAGCTGCCACGTTTTTTTTTATTTAACAAAAGACTTTCGAAATCCTCTTATTGCCACATGCATCTTATCTCCTATAAAATAATCTTCTGGAACATTTTCCCCACAAAACCCCACTCTCTCAACCGAGCTGACTTCTTGAGAAAAGTCAAAAGCCTCACTCACTTCTCGCTGATCCAGCACCCAGGACAGACGCTTCTCTCCAGCACCCCTTCAGGGTTTCTTAACAATCAAGCCAACTTGTGACTTAAACCGACCAGTATTCTTCACTTGTTAATTATTCGGTGCAACGATCTTGTGCCTTCTTGGGCCATTGAGAGCGATCCTGCCGAAACCAGCTGCCTGTCTTTGGCGCAGAACTTGAGGCATCTATCCTCACGGAGACGCAGCAACCACACCTTTCATTGTCTACTAAGATCAGAGAAGTCCAGCAGTAAGTTATTTATATTTTCTTTTACCTGAGTGACCTCTTTCGTTTCATTTTTTTTATCTTTTCTTCTCTCTCTTTTCTTTTCCTTTCGTTTTACTTCCGTTTTCTATCCCCCTTGGCATTCCTCCTTAATTGTTAAATCAGACGCCAATGGCCAATCTTTTCGATCACAGTCGGACATAACGAACACGGAATTTTGCTCAGACCGCGATTGTTTATACATATATGTATATACATACACATTATAAAAGCTTATAAATTTTATTTCATTGTGAATATCCGTCTAATTACTAATAAAACAAGTTGTTTGTAATTGTAAGCCAATCACGGTTTCCAAATAATTATTCTCAACCAAAAAATTCTCCCTTCCCTCAACCCTCGCTCACGGTCCTATCCCAGGTAAAAGGATTCAGTTCCTTGACCTAAATAAAGGACCACCGACGTACATCCGCGCCAGATAAAGGGGTCATTCCGATCCTTGATCTGCACCGCAGACTTGCGAGTACGTCGGAGCTTGCGAAAGCAAGCGTCAAGTTGCGTTCCTCCTCCAGGACGTAACATATAAAAATTGGGGGCTCGTCCGGGATGAATTGAGCGATAGTTGAAAAAGGGCATGAATACGCGATCGAATTCAGATAAATCCGAGATTAAACAGGTCATACAAGCAACGCCTAAACCTTCTAAAACAATCGAGCCGCAATACACATCGACACCTTACGTACCTACTGTATCCTTTGAATCTCCGAATGCTCCCACCGCATCTACCCTCATTCCTATACATGAGCCCTGTACTCCTGAAATTCGGAGAATTTTGAGTGACAGTCTGCTTTCAGAGACTGCATTTGGATTAAAACCGCGAGCTTTTGATAACCCTCTTAGTCCTATTCCAGATGAAAGTCTAGAATAGACTACATCACTGATAGAACACAGTAACGAAGCACAATCTACCTTATATCGCCCTCTTGGTGAATCTCTGTATTCTTTCCGCTTAGTAGTTACCGAATCCGCAGGAGAGTCAAGCGATAAACTACCGACGGAAAGATTAGAAATTTCAAAGAACAAAGAAATAGAATCAATAAGTAAAACAGAGACGTTAAACGATAAAGAACCGACGACGGGAAGCGAGACTCCTCTTATAAAAAACTTTGAAGTTTCAGAAAAAAATAAATCAAAATTAATATTAGGTGCGCAACTAAGTTCCCGCTGTTTTTCAAGAGATGGCTCCAGTAGTAAGTGCTGGTCGATTGTGACATAACCAAAACGTCATGAACCAAGCTTAGACATATGGTAAACAAACCGCTTTGACACATTAGTGATTTTGTTTTTACGTCATATACTTTTGGTTGTGTGAAAATGTCTTATTTTGTGCCAAATAATCGTCATTTGCGGGAAGTGTTGCTTTTCTTCTTTCATTCGAAGAAAACGGCGGCTGAAGCGCATCGAGAACTCCAAAAAGTTTACGGAGATGCTGCTCTAAGTGAAACAACGTGCCGTGATTGGTTCCGTCGCTTCAAAGACGGTGATTTCGATGTTGACGACCGTTCGCGTGAAGGAAGGCCAAAAACCTTCGAAGACGCTGAATTGGAGGCATTGCTCGATGAGGATCCGTGCCAAACGCAAAAAGAGCTTGCTTTAGCATTAGAAGTTACCCACCAAGCCATTTCCAAGCGATTGCATGCGTTGGGAATGATTCAAAAACAAGGAACTTAGGTTTCTTATGATTTGAAGCCAAGAGACGTTGAGCGTCGTTTTTTCGTGTGTGAATAACTGCTCCAGCGGCAAAAAAGGAAGGGTTTTCTTCATCGCATTGTTACGGGTGATGAAAAATGGATTCATTACAGCAACCCAAAGAGAACAAAATCATGGGGACTGCCCGGTCATGCTTCTACGTCGTCGGCTCAGCCGAATATTCACGCTGCGAAGGTTTTGCTGTGTATTTGGTGGGACCAGGGCGGTGTTATTTATTATGAGCTGTTGAAACCGAACGAAACCATCACTGGGGAACGGTATCGAACTCAATTGATGCGATTGAGCAGAGCACTGCGCGAAAAGCGGCCACAATACGAGCAGAGGCACGAAAAAGTGATTCTACAGCATGACAACGCTCGGCCTCACGTTGCCAAACCCGTTAAAACCTACTTAGAACGCTCAAATGGGAAGTACCTACCCCACCCGCCATATTCTCCAGATATTGCGCCGTCCGATTATTACTTGTTCCGTTCGGTGGCACATGGTCTGGCTAATCAGCAGTTCCGCTCATATGAAGACATCTCAAAATGGCTTGATTCGTGGATAGCCTCAAAAGACGAACACTTCTACCGTGACGATATTCGAGCTCTGCTAGAAAGATGGGAAAAAGTTGTCGCTAGCGATGGGCAATATTTGGAATGATTCATTTGTAACCATTTTTTCACAATAAAGTTGCATTTTCATCAAAAAAACAGCGAGAACTTAGTTGCGCACCTAATAAAAATAAGTAATAATACGCTGCATTACGCCGTTGGTGCCGTTCCTTTCTTTGACGGACAAAATATTCCAGTAGAACATTTTATAGAAGGATGTAATTTAGCAAAGGCAATGACACCGATCAAGGAAGAAAAATATTTAACGAGAGTGCTTTATACGCGCTTAACGGGAGAAGCTCGACATGCAGTGCAAGATCAAGATTTCTCGCTCGTCAGCCAATTAACAACATTTTTAAAGAATATTTTCGGATCATTTAAAAGTTATCCCGAATTACAAGGCGAATTAGAACATATACATCAAAGAACCGGTGAATCAGTTATCGCGTACGCAAATCGAGTAAAATCCACGGGGAAACGAATTTTAGAATCTTATCGCACTAACATCGGGTCCGCCGATGCGGCGTATACAACTTCACTAGAAAAACAATTATGCCATAGTTTTATTAGAGGATTAATACCTGAAATTGAGCAGCGTGTCTCTAGAAATTTAGATGTCGAACATACTATACGAGACGCGTTAGAAATCGAAAAGGAATTACGAGCAATTAAAAATATTCGTAGCCCGTCAGTCTTTTCACCTGCTACGAATTTTTGCTCTACATGCCAAAAGACCGGACATACCGAAGACAATTGCCGATTATCTCTGCACAACGTAACGACACCGAATTTAAGCGATGAAGTTTTAATTTGCCAAATTTGTAAAAAACGCGGACATAGTGCTGATAAATGTCGATTTAGAGATCCAAATACTCGTAATCCCGTGAAAATAGTTCAAAGTGATATTATTTCGTGTTAAATCTGTCTCAAACCCGGTCATTCCGCACAAAATTGTCTGTTATATCGTAATCAACCAAATATTATTTGTCAAAATTGCCAACGTCCTGGTCATAGCTCTAGAGAATGCCGAAGTAACTCATCAAATATAAATACTTTGATTTGTCGAAATTGTAATAAAATAGGACACATTGCTCGAAATTGTTATGCTAATTCCAACTATAATACTACACTCAGTAAAGAAATATGTCAATGGTGCAATAGACGCGGACACTTAGCATCTCAATGTCGCGAAAGGCAAATTGCTAAGAATCTATCGCGACCAGTAACATGTTAAGTATGTGGGAAATCCAGCTACAACGCACGTGATTGCCGCGAAGATCAACCATCGAATAATAATCAGAATCCTCGGACTGCACAGAATACGTCGGATCTGTAGATATTGTAAGGCAACGGGACATTTAATAGAAAATTGCGTATTACGACTTGAAAGGAACCGTAGGAATCAGGGGAACTTTCAAGGGTCCCCGACGGCGGGCGCGAATCGGGGAGCCGATGGATTGGGGCGCCCAGTGATGACTGCACTAACAGAGAACACAATAATCGAACTCCAATAATTCGACCGGTAGAAATTAATTTGAATAAAGAAAGCTGCGTTCCTACTGTTCAATTAAGTTTAAACGGAAATAATTATTTTGAAACTTTCATGTTGGATACAGGATCGGGACCTAATCTTATTAAAGAAGCTCGCATTTCGGGAACTACAGACTTAGATCCAACACATATATTAAAATTAAACGGAATCAATAATTCACCCGTATATACACTATCGGAAAAATTACCAAGATAATTTTGGGAATTCCTGTCGATTTTCATGTAATTTCCGATGATTTTCCTATTCAATTATGTGGGATATTAGGCAATGACTTTTTTCAACAAACTAAAGCTAAAATTGATTATTCAAAAGGTTACTTAGAAGTTTTAACCACTAAAATCCCTTTTTATTCACAAGAATCTGTAATAATTCCTGCGCACTCAAAAGCATTGTTTTTCGTGCGCATTGGAAATCCGCATATTAAAGAGGGATATTTACCCAAAATAACTATAGGAAAAGGCGTAGACGTAGAATCAACTGGCTTAATAAAAAATATCGACGGTAAGGCTTACACTAACGTAATTAATTCTTTGGATACTGAGATAGAAATTCTAATACCAACTATTAATATACGACCCGCGATTTTAAAGGATAACGATATTAAAGATGGAAAAATTAAAGATAATAATGATAACAATTGTGAAACATCAAAAAATAATGGGAAACATATTCTTGACCGCGAAGAAAGAGAACCACGAAATACGGCATCATGCGACGGTCAAGGTACATTCAATCGTATACTTATTAACTCACCGGAGGAAAATCTCATAACCTCCGTCGAATTAAGAAATTTTGAAGACAGAAATTTTGGAAAAGGGGATGACTCTCAACTTCCCCGTCTAATAACGGAAACTCAAAATGAAAAACAAGGAACAACCTTCCATGCTCCTCTTTTTCTCGCTCTCACACCTCCACTCTCTCACACACTCCTCCCTTCATACTCCTTCTCTCTTTCTCCCCTCAACCATCCCCTCTATCTGTTCTCTCTCTCTCTTCCTCTCTTCTTCTCTCTCTCTCTCTCCTCTCTTCTCTCTCTCTCTCTCTCGCTGTCTCTTCTCTCTGCATACATTCTCCCTCTCACACACTCTCTCTCACACTCCCTCTCGCTCACTCGGCTCCCTCACACTCCCCTCTCTCACACAAACAACCTCTCTCTTACACTCTCTCTCTCAATCACACATCTCCCTCTCACACTCTCTATCTCTCACACTCTCTGCCTCTCTCATACACTCTCTCTCACACACTTTCTCTTTACAATTCCTCTCTCATATTCTCTCTTTCACTCTCTCTCTCTCTCTCTCTCTCTCTCACATTCAATTCTCCAACCTCTCTCCTCTCTCTCTCTTCTCTCTCTCTCTCTCTCTCTCTCTCTCTCTCTCTCTCTCTCTCTCTCTCTCTCTCTCTCTCTCTCTTCTCTCTCTCTCTCCTCTCTCTCTCTCTCTCTCTCTCTTCTCTCTCTCTCTCTTTCCCTCTCACACTCCTCTCAGACTCCCCTCTTTCCTATATACGCCTCCCTCACAATTTCCTCTCTCTCTCTCACTCTCTCTCTCTCTCTCTCTCTCTCTCTCTCTCTCTCTCTCTCTCTCTCTCTCTCTCTCTCTCTCCCCCACTCCCTCTCTTGCTTTAGGTCTTTTTCTCTTTGTTTTTCTCTCACTGCCTCTCTCACACATCCTCTCTCTCACACACCCTCTCTCACACTCTCACTCTCTCTCACCCTCTCCCTCACACTCTCCTCTCTCACATTCTCCTCTTTCTCACATACTTTCTCTCACTCACACTCTCCCTCTCTCATACTTTCTCTTTGTCGCACTTTTTATCTCTCACACTTTCCCACATTCTTTCTCTCACACACTATCTCTCACAAAATCTGTCTCTCATACTCTCTCTCTCTTTCTCACACTCTCTCACTCTCTCCCTCTCTCACACTCTATTTCTTTCACGCTCTCCTCTCTCACACTCTTCCTCCCTCGCACTCACTCTCTCTCATTCTCTCACACACACACTCTCTCTCTCTCTCTCTCTCTCTCTCTCTCTCTCTCTCTCTCTCGTTATATTTATTACCATTACCCGAAAAAGGAGAAAAAAATATAGGTTATTATTTTATGTTATAAAATTGTTAACCTGATATAACCCCATTATAACACCTTTCGTACAAACTGTCATTCAGCTGTCATTCCCCGCGGTGACAGCTGCGGGCGACACGAATGCAGCCGTGACCGATCGAGACGATCGAGACAGTCGAGACGGCCAATCAACATCGCGGAAAAGAGGCTTCAACGCTTCGATAAGAAATACATTCACGATAACACGCACTTTTTTAGATAGGATATAAGCGCGCGCGCCATCTTAGCTTATTCATATTAAAGTTCAGAATAAATATTGCAAATTAAAAATAATCCCTGGAGTATAATATAATATAATTTCGATAATATCCGACTCCAACATACGATGTATTAGGCGCATACAGTTTGATATTCCATGACATATATTTTCTGGATAGTAACGCGTAACCGTATAACCAAACAAAATTTCGACGTTCAACATTTCTATTCAAGCCCATCTTAAGCACTAGCTCTTCCCCCCCTCTCTCTCTCTCTCTCTCTCTCTTTCCTTCTCTGTCTTTCTCAATCTCTCTCTCTCTCTCTCTCTCTCTTACCCTCTCTCCCTCACTCCCCCTCTCTAACATTCTCTCTCACATACTCTCTCTCCCTCCCTTACTCCCTCCCCCCTCCTTCTCCATCTCTGTCTTTCTCTCTCTCCCACACTCCCTCCCTCACACTCCCTTTCTCTCTCTCTCTCCCTCACACTTTCCTCTCTCTCACACACACCTCTCTCCTACACAGTCTCTCTTATCCAATTTCTCTCTCTCTCTCTCTCACACTTTTTCGCTTTCCCTCCCACACTCTCTCTCTTTCCCACTCTCGCCCCCTCTGCCTTTCTCTCCCTCTCTCTCTCTCTCTCTCTCTCTCTCTCACTCCCACTTCTCTCTCTCTCTCCCTCTCTCTTACTCTCCCTCCCTCGCACTCTCTCTCACACACTGTCTTTCTCTCACATTCTCTCTCTCACACACTCTCTCACACTCTCACACAATGTGTCTCCCATAATCTCTCTTTCATACTCTCTTCCTCACACACACCCTCTTTCTCACACGTTCCCTCCATCACTCTCTCTCTCTCCTTCACACACTCTCCCTCTCATATTAACTCTCTAACACACTCCATCTCTCACATTCTCTCTCTCACACTCTCCCTCATTCTCTCACTCTCTCTCTCCATCTCATCCTCTCTCTCTCTCTCTCTCTTTCTCTCTCTCTCTCTCTCTCTCTCTCTCTCTCTCTCTCTCACTTTCTCTCTTTGTCTCCCACACTCTCTCTCTCGCCCTCTCTGGCCCCCTCTGACTTTCTCTCCCACTTGTTCTCTCACTCCCTCTCTCTCTCTCTCACCCTTTCTCCTTCCCTCTCACTCTTCCTCCCTCGTACTCTCTCTCTCTCTCTCTCTCTCTCTCTCTCTCTCTCTCTCTCTCTCTCTCTCTCTCTCTCTCTCTCTCCCTCTCTCTCTCTCTCTCTCTCTCTCTCTCTCTCTCTCTCGGTACTTTCTGTAAAATTTTCAATCTCTAGTATAGAATTCTCGTCATATCCTTTAATTTTTTGCGTCTTAATGTTTCCATAGGAAGCCTTGAATACTCCCTCTTGAGTTTCATTAAATTTTGTACTTATTATTTCTGTTACATTTGAGAAATTATATTCTGGGTAATGCGATTGTATTTTATCGTGTGACTCCTCTTCAATGTTATGTATACTTTCATTAGTTATTAGAGTATTTCTTTTAGATTTATTATATATTTTTTCAAGAGATTTTTCCTCCTGGTACCCACTTTCTCCCTTGGATGAGGAATTTGGAAATTGTCCCCTTGGCTGGGAGGATCGTGGTTTGGATAGGGGAATTGAGAATTTTCCCTTGAAATCTTGTCTAAGCCTTTACCTAATTCTACAAGAAGAGTCGGTTCGAACTTTTTATGTTGATTAATTTTTTTCTTTTTGTTGATGGGGA
>NW_020229932.1:0-122654 GCF_003227715.2 Harpegnathos saltator
TAGATTGGGTGTAGCCGAGAAGAAAAGTCATGTACAACACATGTCAAATTGCCAATAGTTATCCGAGTTATTAATTAAAACATGTGAGCTCATGGTCCTATCCCGGTAAAGGGATTCGCGTCCCTGACCGAAAAACGGACCACTCGTCGTACGTCGGTGCCCGAGTAAAGGGACCCGTCGGGCCCTGACCCGTTCACTGACACGCGGTAGGAACGAGGCGCGCGCGAAAGGTTGCGTTCCTCCTCTAGGACGTAACATACCAAAATTTTGGGGGCTCGTCCGGGATGATAAGAGTGACTGTTGAAAAGGGGTATGAATACGCGGTCTAAATCTGATAAAGACGAGGTGGAAAAAACTTTCCGCGGAGCTGTCGAGAATACACCACTTCGTCGTCCTCGCGAGTTAGAATCATCGGAACAACCTCAACATACATCTACACCATTCGTGCCACACAACCAACAAACTACCACTAATACCACTGAAACATTTCCTGCTCCTACATCTGACGTCGATACTTCAACTATCCGGAAAATTTTGAGTGATAGCCCACTTTCTCTCAGCGCATTTGGTATAACTCATTCACCTCAAAGAACTAATAAACCCCCGAGTCCTATCGCAGAAGTATCTGTCGAAGAAACTAGTTTTTGCGCTGAACCTACGCGGTATAAATCTTTTGATAATTCCTTATATTCTTTCCGTCTGGTTGTCACAGAAAGTGAAATTGATCCCAGCAGTAAACTTACGGTAAAAGATCTTACGGAACAAGCAATCATAGAGAACAATCTAATTTAGAACTTATTACAACCACAGAAACCATGAACGATAACGTAGTAACAAATAACTCTTCCGCTACTTTACGATATGCCGTAGAGGCTGTTCCTTTCTTTGATGGTCAAAATCTACCTGTAGAATATTTTATAGAAGGATGCGAATTAGCAAAAGTCCATGTTACCGCCCGAAACGAAAAATATTTGACTAAAATAATTCAAACTAGATTAACTGGCGACGCTCGTCATTCTGTACAAGACCAGGATTTCTCGCGGATTAATCAGTTAACAAATTTTTTGAAACATGTATACGGCTCTTCTAAAAGCTTAATGCAATTACAGTTGAATTAGGACGAAATTATCAACGGGCCGATGAAACGGTACTCACATATGCAAACAGAACGAAAGCAATAGGCAAACGTATATTAGAGGCACACCGAACCACGAATAACGGAGCAATAGATCGCTCTTATAAAACATCATTAGAAAATGAATTGGTTCACAGTTTCATCAGAGGGCTGAAGCCCGAAATAGAGCAAAGAATTGCCAGAAATTTAATGTAACCGCAACTGTAGAAGAAGCTTTAAGAATTGAAAAAGAATTACGGGATATTTTCGAAATACGTGGGTTGCAAGGTTTTCAAGTCAATATAGATTTATGTCAAATATGTAAAAAATCCGGTCACACAGCAGATAAATGTAAACTATATTACAAAATACAACAAATCCTTGGGGATCGAAATCTTAGTCTGCCAAATTTGCAAAAAACGGGCCATAGTGCAGATAAATGTAGATTCCGAGAAGCTATCGGACAAAAGCCGGTAAAAATTGTACAAAGCGATTTCGTCTCATGCCAAATATGCTCTAAACCCGGTCATACTGCTCAAATTGCCGTTCACTTAATAATCAGCAGGTTATATGCCAAAATTGCCAGAGACCTGGTCACGTCTCTAGAGATTGTAGAGATAATTCCCTAATTTTACTAATATTATTTGTCAAATGTGCAATAAACCAGGTCATAACGCGAAGAATTGTTATTCAAATCCTAATCGAATAATAGTTCCTAATAACGAAGTATGTCAATGGTGCGGGCGACGTGGACATCAAGCATCTCAATGTAGAGAAAGACAAGTTATTAATAGAAATTCTCCGAGAAATAACGTCCAAATTATTTGTCAAATCTGCAATAGAACGGGACATAGTGCTCGTAATTGTCGCGAAAATCGGTCATCGGAAAGTACTTCCAACTCTACACAAGATTTAGCAAATCAATGTAGATATTGCAAGGAAACGGGGCACACAATAGAAAATTGCATTTTGAGAATCGAAAATAATCGTAAGAAACAGGGAAACTTTCAAGGGTCCCCGACGGCGGGCGCGAACCGGGGAGCCGACGGATCGGGGCGCCCAGTGATGACTGCACTAACAGAAAACACAATAATCGAGCTCCAATAATTAGACCGGTAGAAATTAATTTGAATAAAGAAAGCTGCGTGCCTACTGTTCAGTTAAGTTTAAATGGAAATATTATTTTGAAACTTTTATGTTGGATACGGGATCGGGACCCAACCTTATTAAAGAAGCTCGCATTTCAGGAACTCCAGACTTAGATTCAACGCATATATTAAAATTAAACGGAATCAATAATTCACCCGTGCACACTATCGGAAAAATTACCAAGATAATTTTGGGAATTCCTGTCGACTTTCATGTAATTTCCGATGATTTTCCTATTCAATCTTGTGGGATATTAGGCAACGATTTTTTTCAACAAACTAAAGCTAAAATTGATTATTCAAAAGGTCACTTAGAAGTCTTAACCACTAAAATTCCTTTTTATTCACAAGAATCTGTAATAATTCCTGCGCACTCTAAAGCATTGTTTTTTGTGCGCATCGGAAATCCGCATATTAAAGAGGGATATTTACCCAAGATAACTATAGGAAAAAGTGTAGAAGTAGAATCAACCGGCTTAATAAAAAATATTGACGGTAAGGCTTACACTAACGTAATTAATTCTTTGGATACTGAGATAAAAATATTAATACCAACTATCAATATACGACCCGCGATTTTAAAGGATAACGAGAAGGATAACGATATTAAAGATGGAAATATTGAGAATAATAGAGATAACGAAAAACCTAAAGATAAAGGGGAACATATTCTTGACCGCGAAGAAAGAGAACCACGAAATGTGACATCATGCGACGGCTAAGGTACATTTAATTATATACAAATTAACTCAGCGGAGGAAAATCTCGCAACCCCTGTCGAATCAAGAAATGTTGAAAACAAAAATTTTGAAAAGGGGAATCAGTCTCAACTTCCCCGCCTAGTGACGAAAATTCAGAATAAGGAGCAAGGAGCGACCTTCCATGCTCCTATTAAACAAAAAGAAAAAATTAATCAACAAAAAATGTTCGAATCGACTCTTCTTGTAGGATTAGGCAAAAGCTTAGATAAGATTTCAAGGGAAAATTCCCAATTCTCCTATCCAAACCACGATCCTCCCGACCAAGGAGACAATTTCCAGATTCCTCGTCCAAGGGAGAAAGTGGGTAACCAGGAGGAAAAATCTCTTGAAATATATAATAACTCTAAGGAAATACTCTAAAAACTAATGAAAGTATATATATAATCGAAGAAGAGTCACACGATAAAATACAATCGTATTATTCAGAATATAATTTCTCAAATGTAACTGAAAAGATATGTACAAAATTTAATGAAACTCAAGAGGGAATATTTAAGGCTTCCTATGAAAGTGTTAAAACTCAAAAAATTAAAAAATGCAATGAGAATTATACAGATAGAAATGAAAATATTATAAATGATGCTAACTGTGTGCCAGTAATTGATCTTTCAATTTTCCCTCGTAACCAGGAATCTTTACAATCTTCCGACCAAAATAATGCAATTGAATTTAAATGTAATCACGCTTCTAATAACAATACGACAGTTCTAGCTCTCCCAGTCTCAACTACAAATGCTGGTAAGCCTGCAGCAGCCGATTTCTTGACGAACGGACGAAACATTGACTCAACGATACGACGGAACAAAACAACAGTGCAATATAGACACTGCCACTTATCTCAATAACAATTTCATTAATTCAAAGTTGCATACAAACGTTCTCCAAATAAATTCAACCGACAACCATGATGACGAACGATTAGACAGACTATTTGACCTAATGGATTTTAACCATTTAAATAAAAACGAAATTAGTAGTATAATTGCATTAATACATCTCATCAAGATTGCTTCTATTTGCCTGGAGAACAACTGACTTCGACGCACGTACTGCAACATCGCATACCGACTATAGACGAATATCCAATTAATACAAAACAATATAGATTTCCTCAAATTCACAAACAAGAAATTGACAAACAAGTACAAGAACTATTAGCCAATAGTATTATTCGGCCTTCTCAATCGCCGTATAATACTCCAATTTGGATTGTACCCAAAAAGGCAGACCAATTGGGCAATAAGCGATGGCGTATGGTATTGGATTTTCGTTTATTAAATGATAAAACTATTGGAGACGCTTATCCGTTACCTAATATAATCGATATCCTAGATCAACTCGGTGGAGCTCAATATTTTTCTGTATTTGATTTAGCTTCAGGATTCCATCAAATTGAAATGGATCCTCGCGATAGACATAAAACCGCGTTTACCACACCTTTTGGACATTATGAGTTTAATCGTATGCCTTTCGGTTTAAAAAATGCTCCTGCAACTTTTCAGCGATTAATGGACATCGTTTTATCGGGAATACAAGGACAGGAAGCATTTGTTTACTTGGATGATATTGTAGTATACGCATCATCTCTAGAAGAACACAAACATAAATTCGAAAAATTAATGCAACGACTCAAAGAAGCTAATTTAAAATTACAACCCGATAAATGTCAATTTTTACGCAGAGAAGTCAATTATTTAGGTCATGTGATTAGCAATGGAGGAGTGAAACCGGATCCTAAAAAACTAGAAGCTGTACACGAATTTCCAATACCAAAAACACCAAGAAATATTAAACAATTTTTGGGATTAGCGGGGTATTACAGGAGATTTATTCCTGAATTTTCTAAACTATCAAGACCTTTAACACAACTATTAAAAAAGGAAATACCTTTCCAATGGGGATTAGAACAGCAACAATCATTCACAATACTAAAGAACGAATTATGTAAGGAACCTGTGCTGCAATACCCCGATTTCTCAAAATCATTTATTTTAACAACCGACGCATCCGGTTATGCCATAGGCGGAATTCTATCTCAAGGAGTTATTAATAAGGATCGACCTATAGCTTACGCATTTCGTACCCTGAGTGAGAATGAAATAAAATATGATACTTACGAAAAGGAAGCTTTAGCAATAATATATTGTGTTAAGCATTTTAGACCGTATTTATACGGAAGAAAATTCACTCTTGTAACAGATCATAAACCTCTAATGTGGTTTAAGAACGCTCAGGATGCGAACATGCGAATACTTCGATGGAGATTGAAATTATCTGAGTATGATTATGATGTAGTTTATAAGGCCGGGAAAACTAATGTAAATGCGGATGCATTGTCACGGAATCCTATTGACTCACCTTCAAAGGATTGCAAGATGATAAATACAAGAAGCAAATTAAATCTAAATGATCCAAAGGATGCAGAAATTATTCAACGCCTTCTTGAAGAAGACAGCGACATTGAAGAATCACACGAAGAAGACGGTCACGAAGGACATCTCACAAATGATCACCCACATATCGAGGAATTAACCGAGGAGAACGTTCGCGACACGCATCCTTCCGACGACCGCGCACTGACTGTGGAATCTCTCGAGAATATTTCGCCACTGACCGACGGAGAAACAATGGAATTACCAAAAACACAAACAGTGGAGGCCTTGGTCCATATGCCTGGACCTACGAATACTGAATGCAGGGATTCTGCACAGGGACCTACCGAAGCCTCTCGGGCTATTATGACCCGAAGTCGAGCGAAACAGCTGACCCAAACAGCCGAACCATATGAAGAGGTCGTAAAACCGAAGAAACAAAACCTACCGCCGAAACCTCTGCCTGTGGACACGGACGAAGAAGACAATGACTGCGAACCACTTGCAACAATTAATACGAAATCACAAAGCAAAGAAAGCAATTTGATAGACTCCAGAGATTTACATTTCCTACGCAAAGAAAATTTGCTATATTTTATATATTTTAGGGAATCCTGTGGATGATGGAAGAAATAAATTATTCGAAAGACAAGAAATGCCGAAAGTTACAAATCTATCAATAAGCATCGCAAAATTTATAAAAAGAAACAAGAGGTATCACATTATATTACCGATTAGCGAAGATCAGAAGGAAGGCCCAACTATGATATTAAAAAATACACAATAATAATAAACACAAGCAATAATCAATTTGCGACAAACTGCTGAGAGTATGAATCTCGCAAGTATAAGTGTAGCCAAGAGCGAATATATTCTGAATGTACCATGGAACGATATCAAAACTAAATTTCAGACAGGATTCTTGGATTCAGCCATACGAATAATTATTTGCAAAGGCTTGATCAAATATCCACCAGGAGATATACGCGAAGCAATACTTCAGGAAATGCATTGCACTCCAGTAGAAGGCCACAGAGGAGTAACTAAAACATACAACAGAATTCGTCAGAATTATTATTGGGAAAATCTGAAATCAGATGTCCGACGTCATATTCGACAATGTCTGCAATGTCAGTTAAAGAAATTGGTCCGAGTAAAAACTAAACAACCTATGGTAATAACGGATACTCCAGGATGGACATTCGATAAAATTGCCATGGATATAGTAGGACCATTACCACTTACTAAAAATGGTAACGAATATATTCTCACAATGCAAGATCAACTAAGTAAATTCAGCTTAGCCGTACCATTACCGGATCAAACTGCTGCAACAATAGCCGATAAATTTGTGAAGAGATTTATTGCTATTTTTGGACCACCTAAAGCTGTGCTCACCGACCAAGGAAGAAATTTCATCAGCGATCTAATAAGGAAAGTAGCAAAATACTACAGAATACGAAGGTTTCGTACAACTGCCTTCCATCCACAATCAAATGGTTCCTTGGAAAGATCTCACCACGCACTAGGAGAATATTTGAAACAATACGCAACCAATGAAAAGGAATGGGATGAATGGGTAGACTTAGCGATACAAAATTACAATACTTGCATACATGAAGGCACTAAACACACACCATACGAATTAGTTTTCGGTAGACCCGCGAGAATGCCGTCAAACGAACCATTACTCGAAGACGACAAAATAAAAACATATGATGATTACTTGATACAACTATTTACTCGATTACACAAAATGCAATTACAAGCAAATGACAATTTGACTGACGCTAAAGTAAAATCTAAGGGCTATTACGATAAAAAAATTAATCCTCAGACTTTTAAACCGGGAGATTATGTCTTCTTATTAAAGGGACCTAAACCCGGAAAATTCGGAGATCAATACACTGGGCCACACGAAGTACTAGAAATAATAAACAGAAATAATGTCAGAATCAAATTGCAAAAGAACAGCCGTATCGTTCATCCTAATAGACTTCGGATATCTTACATCATTCCAGTAAACAAGAATAAAGTTTAATGATTAGGATAATCACAATTTCAGATGATTCGTGGGATCATTCTGCTTATTCTCACCTTATATCTTCCCGTTATCAAGGGAATAATCGGATATGATTGCGGTTCAGCTTCATCCAACATAACCACCGTATCGCTTCTCACTATCGAAGAATGCGACACACCACCACAGAAGGTCAACTCCACCAAATTAAAATTACAATTATTGCAAGCCAACGATTTCCATTCTGTAATGGTAAGACAATGCAAGGTGGAAATAGATCGTATTGTAAGAAGATGTGGAATGCACTCTCATACGATGGACGTAGCAAATGGCAAATACGCATATATTCAGGAAACGTCTCGTCAAGAATGCTTACGTATGCACTGGCATAGCACAGCTAGACTAGGAACCGCATATATATCAGGATTAAAAATTAATCAAACTATAAGTAGGCCTGTAACTTTGGCGGGAAAAGTTGAAAATGGCGGTACATGTTATGGAAGCGCTTTCACCGACGATTATGGAAGCTGGACAAGCGTTGTAGTATTAGCGAATGTAAAGATTACATTACAAGAATACAGTGCAACGGTAAAACTTAACGCCAATCAAGTGGTGCTCAGATCAGGGGTTTATTGCGAATTAAAAGCCGCACACTGCGTCGATATCGAAGGAGGAAATACTTATTGGGACACCATACCAGATGATTCATGCAAAGGGAGCTTATGGAGTTATGGAGTTTTATTCGACGGATACGCTATCAAAATGCAAGACAGCACTGACGCCGGATCCCAAACGGTATATTCTATTACTACACAGGATACTACCTTCGCTCTAGCAAGTAGAGGCGAGGTAAAGGCCTGCGGTTACCCCTTAGTAAAAACGGAGCACCCGAAACTGTTTATCTTTGAAACCTTCACTGACCTGAGTATCTTCAAAAAGATACACAACCCGGCAAACACAGACATCTTTACATATATGAACTCCAAATTCGTGTATGTAGAAAAACATTTCCGAGCACAATTAAATCAGCTTTACAGGAATATGTTATATCAGCAATGCTATCTCAAGCAGAAAATGCTACAGAACGCACTGGCGATAGCAACTCAATCTCCAGATATATTTGCATATCATTTCATGAAAGCATCAGGTTATACTTCGATATTAGCCGGAGAAGTAATACACATCATTAAATGTGTACCAGTGGAAGTTCAAGTAGCTCGAACGCCCAACTGCTATACTCAACTTCCGGTAATAAGAGAAAATGAAACATATTATTTAGCACCACAAACTCACTTACTGCTTCGCCAAGGAACACAGGTCAACTGCAACCCCTTAGCACCTGGGATGTACCAATTAGGAGAAGATTGGTACAAAATGGTGCCAAATCCGATAAAATCCATTCCGCCAACAACTTTGAAACCTATGACTAAACCAGAATGGAAATACACCAGTCCTGGAGCACTGGCCACCAGCGGCATTTACAACCAATCGGATCTCGACGAATTCAAAGATCATATCTTATTCCCAGCAGAACGACCTGCCGTTCTCAATACAATGGCTCGAGCAATGATGGGCCACAGCGCTACGATCCATGGAGGATCATTTACAAACCTTCTAGACGAAGCTTCATTAGAAAAACTAGCCACTTCAACTTGGAACAAAATCTGGGGACGATTTTTGATTTTCGGCAACATTAGTGCTGGAATAATGGGAATCTTCCTTATTTTTCGGTTTATTAAACTATTACTGGACACCATTTTACATGGTTTAGCACTACACTCAATATATGGGTGTTCCTGTTATTTAATAGGAGCTCTCTGGGACTCTCTTACACAATTATTAATTCTAATCGGCGGGAAGAAGACCACCAAAATCAATAAAGATTTCACCGAGTTACAAGAACTCAATGGTGGATCTAGTAATCCTCCTATTACCACCGAACCACATCCTACTACTAGCACTGGATATCATAGTCTTCGTCCTTCACTCCCTCAAAAGGAGACTACTACTTACTCTCTCACTCTCAAACCATAAAGGTCAATCGTTGCAAGCCTCATTATTTCTTTTTCACTGTTATCAATTTAGCAGAAATGGCAATAGAACATATCAACACGGAGAAATTGTGCCGTGGGCGACTTCCAGTATATGTCACCCACGTGGAGTCTCCCACACTCTTCTGGGTATAACTCCAGTTCAACCGGGAGGAAGTCTCGGAATTACAAGCCGAGATCAAATGGAAGATGGAACGACACGCGAAGAAGTACCACATGTTTCCGCACGCAGTCAAAACTGGACTCGTCGTGGCAGTAAAAGATTGCGGCGAGTGGTATCGCGGAACCATTACCCATGTCAGTGGTTCTACTGCCGTAATCACCCTGGGTGATTAGGGACGCATCATTAAAAAACCAATTACACAATTGTACAACCTACCGCAACGATACCACTTAATGGCATGGCAGGCTATAGGCTGTGGACTACACGGGGTTAGATCCGTAGAATCTGCGGCCCGCTGGCCTAAAAAGACAATTGAGATTACCAAACTACTTGCCGAAAACGAAATAGGTTACATGGTAATCAAGCGACCTGTAGGGAAAACAGGGGCAGACATTGACCTCTATTTAGAACGGCCCGGACAAATAGGACTCGCGGACTTGAAAAGGGACCTAGTAGCCATAAACCTCGCTATAGAAACAAACAAAAATTACAGGCCATTTCCCTCAATATAAGGAATATATACTCTTATAATAACACCTATTATATACTTTCATATATATATATATCTTTCTTTTATATATCCTTTTTTTTATATATTCATATATATATATATTTTATATACTCTTATATGCTTATATACTTTTATACTTTTATATACTCGCACACTTAACATACTTTTATGCTTTTATACACTAACACATATTCTTACATGTTACATATATATTGTATTACGTACCACATGCATTTATACTATATATCGTATTATACATCATACACAAAAAAAAAATATATATATATATATAATTTTAATAAATATATATATAAATAAAAATTTTGTAATAAAAATAATAAAAAAAAAAGAGAGAAAAGAAAATATTTATAATAATTTATAATGATGATACAAAGTATAATACTGAATTTCCCTTTTCTTTATAAGATACTATTTCAATATTATTTTCTTTTTTCTCTATACATATATATATATAGAAGGACGAAAAAAGGAAGGAAGGGGTTTCGGTGGTCGCCTTCTCTTTCCTCCTTCTAAACAAACACGAATTATTATAATTAAGCTCTTTCTAATTATATTTATCAGATGATTTACGAATAATTGCGTCAATCTCCTCGAAGTATTTTTTTCAGATTATTTTATAACATATTTAAGCAGACAACCTAGCAGGTTCTAACCACAAAAAGGGATAACCATACTGCAACCCGAAACACGAACCACCTGACTAAAAAGGAAAGAGGATCCGAAGCCTGCCACCTTGCGCTGACTAGCAATAAAACAACACACCTGTGAAAACTCAAGGACCATATCAGCTACAAATGAGTATTTTTATTGCGAAATCAAATCGACTATATTACAATCTACACTCAATTACACACAATTAATATGATTTTAACAATACACTACGTAGGCAAATGTTGGCGACCCCAACATTTGTCTAAGGCAGGGGATGTTACGTCCTGCAGATTTAACTAACAAAATTGTCTTTTCCTCTCGCGGATTTATATTTTCCTAATATAACTTAAATAGGAATATATACATATATAAATATAAATTAGGAAACAGACCCATCTGGCGAACAGCTGTCGCGCCAAATGAAAGGCGATTCAGGAAAATTCCATAACAGGAAACAGTGCCTTGTTGTAAAAATCTACATCTTCGTTTAAAGTTTATATCTGGGTAGTGTTCGCCAAGTGTGTCCGTCGTCCTAGCTATAAAAATTTGAAACTCCGCGCTAACAAACCTTCAGTAAAACAAAGCAACTCAGAGCATTCCTGCTCTAAAACTTGAAACTTACATCTTCCTAATCCAAAACCATATGTGCCCTATCAGTCAACCAACAAAGCTTACTTCACTGATAGTCGTAAAATCTGATCTCAACCTTTGATTTACGGCATTTTGATTTTTCCAGCCGGCTACTTGTATACATTTCTCTATTTCAAGAATCCACCACCTCCACGCTTGTCGCTCCTAATTCATTCAGCCAATCATATATCCACCTAAAACTATGAGACACCCACGCTCCACCCTTTAGCCCTTCCATATTCATATCTCCAAAAACTAACTGTCTCCTCCCACGATGTCTTTTAACTTTGCTTATGGCTGAGACTTTTTCCCACTAAGACCAATTCACCCCTTCTTCAAAGGCCATCTCTCTACCCTTTCTACCCTGATAGCTTCTTCCTCCGATTATCACTATAAAAACCGCGGTAATCCGCCTCCGCGACACACTACTTCTACTTCTACCATTACTTCTATTCTGAGAGACAGGAAAAAGAGCAGATTCACATTCACTTAGATTCTAGATTCAAAAGTCAGACCTGTAAAAACGCGTCCTTAGACTCAAATTCGTCTTCGGTTTTGTTTCGGCACTACACATACTCTTACGTCCTCTATCTTTTTTTTTTGGAGGACAAAAATAAAAATTTAGAATCAGTGCTATTGTGCCATAATTAGACAATTGGAAGGGAGTCGCACAACCTATCCCAACCTACAGAGCAGGAACCGCCTATCAACCGTTATATCTTGTTCATTTCTCGCATCCCAGGAATCACCAGTAAGTTACATTTTCTTTGCTTACTAACTCTTTACTCATATTCCTTCCTCTTTTTTTTATTTCCTCCTTCTTTCACTTCTCATACACACACACATACATATACACAGTCATTCATCAATTGTATTAAACCGCGCCGTAATTCATTTTATTTTTATACTCATTTTAATAAATTTGTTTATATTTCATTTTTTTCCAATTGATTTCAAAATCACATATACCCTTCCAACAGTCAACTCATGGTCCTATCCCCGGTAAAGGGATTCGCGTCCCTGACCGAAAAACGGACCGCTCGTCGTACATCGGTGACCGAGTAAAGGGACCCGTCGGGTTCCTGACCCGTTCACTGACACGCGTGTAGGAACGAGGTTCGCCTTACTCGCGAACGAAAAGGTTGCGTTCCTCCTCTAGGACGTAACAGTATGCTTACTGGGATACAAGAGTTCGGCCCCGAAGGCGGTGTCGCGGGTTGCGTCTACAGGGTGTTTGATAACTGATCATGCAGACGAAAGTTGGAGATAGATTGGGTGTAGCCGAGAACAAAAGTCATGTACCACAATGTCAAATTGCCAATAGTTACCGAGTTATTAATTAAAACATGTGAGCCAATGAGCGTGTAGAAAGCGGAGGGCGACCGCAGTGAGCACATAGACATTTGATACAGGCGAAGCCAGCGAGTGGCGGTAGGCGAACGCGCGCGGCGAGAGGCAACGTAAACAACAAGAGGCGAACGCGCGCGACGAGGAGCGAGCGAACGCGAACGACGAGGAGCGAGCGAGCGCAAGCGACAACAGGCGAGCGAGCGCGACGAAGAGCAAGCGAGCGCGTACGACGAGGAGCGAGCGAGCTATAAGGAAAAAGCTATAAAGAAAAAGCTCGCTCGCTCCTCGTCGCGCGCGATCGCCTCTTGTCGCTTACGTTGCCCCTCGCCGCGCGCGCTTGTCTACCGCCATTCACTGACTCCGCCTGTATCAAATGTCTACGTGCTTACTGCGGCCGCCCTCCGCTCTCTACGCGCTCGTTGGCTCACATGTTTTAATTAATAACTCGGTAACTATTGCCAATTTGACATTATGGTATATGACTTTTCTTCTCGGCTACACCCAATCTATCTCTAACTTTCGTCTGCATGATCAGCTATCAAACACCCTGTATAAGACGCGTCGGTACGGTACGGTGCGGTACGGTGAGCGGTACAAGCACTCGTACGGACGGATAGGCCGTGCGGAAGGCGGGGCCTATTGCGCGACGCGTGTAGACGGTAACGACGGTAACGACGCGGTGATCGGTCACGCTTCGCGACGCTGGGCGTCTCGAACAATTATCGCCCAATACTCGCTTCGATATCGCTCGCGTATATGGTCGCCGGACCCTCGATTTCGATTCCCGGTCGAACGCACGCACGCAAGTCGCGGGGTACGCGAAATGATTTCGTCCGTCGGGGCCGAGGACTCTCGACAGAGAAGGCGTACGCACCTTCCCTTTTCCCTACGTTCGCGGAGGAAAGCGACCAAGTGCTGCGGACACTCAGCGGAGACGGCGGACGCACTGTCCCGGGTTCTTGGTCGCTAGACGGATTGCCTAAAGGCTGAGTACGCTCAGCGGAGTTCGCCGACGGACGAACCCCTGATTCAAGGCGGTGGGTAAAGGCGAGAGACTGTCGAATACGCTCGACTGAGCACGCGCACGCACGAGCCCAGGAAGACGGGAGACGGCCAAGTATCGAGTACGCTCGATCGAGACTGCGGACGCACAATCCCGTTTGCTTAGTCGCCGGTCGGGTAGTCGGAATACGGAAAGCAGAGCGAAACGGTCCGGATCTTCTAGCTATCGGCATGAGCGTCTATCTAGAACGGCTGTACGGATCGGTCTGGTGACTAGAAGCTCGATCGCCGCCATTTTATCGCCAGTTGATCGCGCTAGGATTGATACGGCGGCGATCGAGCGGCGCGCCTATCGGCGCGGGGCACGGTGACGGCGCGTGATCGCGGCCGCGCGCGCTGGCGGCAGCGCGTGATCGCTGCGGCGCGTGATAGCGGCGGCGCGTGATAGCGGCGGCGCGATCGTTTCTGTACTTTAAGGTGGCGCAAAGCGCCGTTCTTCGGCCCGACAGGTGGTCGGTCGGGCCGGTTGTAACGAGGTGCATCTGCGCCTCGTTACAGATTCATTATTATCATTATTATTATTTTGGCCGCCATATTGAAACCGCCATTTTGAATTTTGAAATTTTGATCACAGATTTGTATTCAGCGATCCGAAAAATGCCTAGATACTGAGTTTCATAACAATGAGATAGATTTAATTTTTTAGGCCGCCATATTGGATCCGTTACTTTGTATTTTGAAAGTTTGACACTGAATTCATACTCACCGACACGAAAAACCCCTAGATACCGAGTTTCATAACAGCACATAGATCTTCAATTTTGGCTGCCATATTGGAACCGCCATTTTGAATTTTGAAATTTTGACCACAGATTCGTATTCAGCGACCTCGAAAACCGTTTGTACATATTTATTTGTCACATTTGACTTATTACTTAATGCTGCGCAGTTTGGGCCCACTTGTGCAATGTAGATGTCCACAGCAAAGGGGTTAAGATATCTGGAGACGTGACATCGCATTGCGATGAATGAATTCAAAATCGGCAACTTTGAAACACTATTCTTATCAGTTTGGAAACAAATTTGACAAAATCTCGAATTCTCGATAGTTCTTAGGATCTTCTAGCTTACCATTCTAGCTTCAAGTAAGTGCGACTTACGGTATCAAATATGATTTTTCTCTGACGTTGTAATCGAAAATCGACAAAAAGGCGCCTATTCAAGTTATAGTGCATATCCTTACGAGCAATTTGACGTATCATATGATTGATTTTAGAGTGGAAGCTTAGGGAAAGTTTCATTTGAAATTGAACAAGTGTACTATAAGATTTGAAATTATTAGTTTTATCAGACGAAACAAAGTCAATGTACCATGAAGAACTTCATATATTGATAAAAATAACTTTATTTGCTCAGTTTAATAATAGGAATGTACTGATATAATATCTGATAAGACAAGATTCATAGCAAAAGTGTACGAAAGTCATAGAACGTTTAGATTTGTAAATACAGTTTTTTACATTCAAATCTTTCCACAAGCAATACCAACTAATATAAAGCAACAATATTTCAACATTTACTGTAGGAAAGTGTATATAAATAGATAATATCACAAATGTTTGATTTCATGTAACTTCAAAAAATTGCATTTTGGCCAACCACAGCGGACTTCTGGCCCATTGTGCCGTCTATTGAATTGTTGGTGTCGCGAGCGTTGTGTTTCGCATTGGATGCGCTACTGTCAAAATCAAAGTACGCATTCACGATGAGACGATGTTGTTCCTCGTATCCCGGCAAGTTGTCGAGAGAAACTGAGAGACTTTCATACGGAATGTATTCATACAGTCCACGTGTATCCGTACGCGGATCCACGTCATCACCGTCGCTGTCACCTACGTCGACGTTGTTGCGAGCATTTTCCAACCGGCGTCGCGCGATGGCCAAGTCGCGTTCCAGATTTCGCGCGCCGCTCATAGATATGGCGAGGTCGCCAAATCCGCTCAATTGCATCGAACGCAACAAGAGCGCCTGCATAGTTCGCGCTACCGTTTCGCGCCTCAGAAACATATGGTCGCTCGCCTGCAAACGGTCCTCATACAGGTCCAAAAATCGTGCTACTCTGGCACCAAGGCGAACGTGGCCGTCCGCTGCCGCTCCGTTGTTGCTGCTTTCGAGACGTTCGATCTTTACAGCTTCGTCGTTGTACTCGCGAACAAAACGCTGCAAGTCGCGCGTGTACTTTCGATCGCGTTGCATATTCGTCGTTGACCGTATCGCCGTCGCCATTTTGATACTTATACCGATCGTTGTTCAAATTGCGCACGCGTGACGCTAACTCGTCTCAGTGGATTCATTTGTTTTCGTCGATTACTGCACGAGACGTAAGATGGTGGATCTTATGTTGAACCAGAGAACCGAACGCGCGACTAAGCATTTACCGGATAAGTGTCCAAGTTCGGCGTTCCATGGATCCTATTTTTCGTATACGTTCACCAAGATACGTCAACGTGTACGAAAAATAAGTAAAAATAAATAAAAATAAATAAAACGAATCACGATCGATTCTTATTTCGAAACCGTGAGCGTCCTATACATATATTACAGGACGATCATCGAACTCAGTGCTCAAGGTCCGCACACCTTCGATTATGAAAAAAATAGGACGCGTATGGCGCATTAGATACACACGCTATTGACGTTGCTACGTGATAAACTAACGACATTCACGAACGCGATAAAGTTGTTTGCGCTGGGGAAAGGTAAAAAATAAATGTTTTTTTATATGTATACGTTTATATATATAAATACGTTTATTACAAATTATAACAGTCGAGACTTCCACAAGTGGCACTGTTTTGATAACATCGATAGCATCGCATACATAACATCTGTGAGAGCGCAACGTACCAAGTCCCGTTGTCTGCACGGCGCGGCAAATTGTATAGGTGCGAGAAAACCATGAACCATAACTGATTTCGCTAGCGCTAAACTTGACAAATTCAATGGATTTCGTACTGCGCGCGATTGCTTCCTTCGAAAGTACTTTGTACCTACAAGGGTATCGCTGTCCATGTCACTATACGTATCGTGATTCCCGGGAGCGCGGTCATCTTCCCACCAGTTCTTAAATTCATTGTACCTATCTCGTTCATATATATACGTTCACAATGCTCATAGAAATCGAACCTCCTATACATCGAACCCGAAAACAGTCGACATCATTATGCGTAAAATGTTTCGCAACGCTGATCGAAATATCGTATCGTGCGAACTACATAACGGCTCGCATCGATATATCGGAATCCCACGTACGTAACGCATCATATCTAAAAAGACACCAAGTCTCTTGTACGACCACTGTCTTCGCGTACAAATTCTAATATCGGTTGTTGTACTAACTAATCGTAGTATCGTGTCAGCCGCACGTTGCACCGTAGTGTATGGAGCAACAAGACTCAATGGAGCAGCTACAACCAAATTTCCGATTGACAAACAGTATTCGAACGCATTGATCAAAGCGAAATGAATTTCTTTTCTCGAAATATCACTATTATTGTCAAATCCATGACAAAAACGATCGTACAATAATCGCACAAACAGTGCGCTACAGTTGTATTCATATGCATCCTCGAATGAATTTATGCTGAGTTGCGGTAATTTTAGCAATTCGGGCAATATTAGTCGTATAAAGTCACGATCGCTGACAGTTCGCCAAACAGTCATACTTCTCTCGTCGCTCACAAAGAGTAAACCACGGTACGCCGTTTCCCGTCGTTTGTCGATGTTCTGTTGCTGCTTGTACTGGGAATCAGGTCGAGTCATTTCCGAAATACTTCCTTCGATAACGTTTAGCGTCATCAATAATTTATCCTCTTTATAACGATATAGCGCATCGTCCATTTCTTTCGTATATGTACGTAATATCAGGATCAGGCAATGAACCAGCAGTTTTCGATCGTTTAATTGACTACACAGGCCAACATTTTTAAAACCCTGAGACAAGACTATACTTTCCCGTAGGTTTTCGGTCCGCTGAATCCGAATCCTGCAGCGGAATTGCTCCATCACATCAGGTTTTCGAGATATTCTAATCTGAAAGTGCAAAAAACACTGTTTTTCGCTATATTCGGGCTTATATTACAACGTGAACTAATTTTTCTCTACAAAACTCGTTACAGTATCTGAAAGTACTACTCTTCGCCTTCAAAATGCATTTTGAATTTTTCATATATCTTATTTCTTCTCGGAGATATCGTCCGTTTTATTTTACGAATATGAACGAAACGTTCTGTTTTTACCTTACCACCATACGTTATCGTGTACGTACTGTAGCGAAAATCTAAAAAAAAAGGCGAATTCGAAAATCTTTTTTGAGATTAGGGACAAACCATGACCTGATGGTCATGGGGTTGAACCGACAACGAATTCGGATTCAGCGTTCCAAAAAACATATAATTACACAACTTTCATCTGCCGGATTAACTTCATTTTTTTGTAAGGTAGTAACGAAAACGCCAAACTAAAAAATTTCAACAGACGATATCTCCGAGAAGAAATAAGATATATGAAAAATTCAAAATGCATTTTGAAGGCGAAGAGTAGTACTTTCAGATACTGTAACGAGTTTTGTAGAGAAAAATTAATTCACGTTGTAATATAACCCCGAATATAGCGAAAAACTGTGTTTTTGCACTTTCAGATTAGGATATCTCGAAAACCTGATGTGATGGAGCAATTCCGCTGCCGGATTCGGATTTAGCGGACCGAAAACCTTCGGGAAAGTATAGTCTGGTCTGGAGTTTCGTAAAATTTTGTCGGCTTGTGCTATTAGCCAGTATAGTCCTCATAGCGGCTGAAGATTCGCGTATAAATTTTGCGATCGAATCGTTCGAGCAATTGCAACCAATGACAGTTTAGGTAGCCTCGTATTGTTGACGTTATACAGCTGAGTTTTATAAAATATGCGAGCAGTGTCAAGCGCGTGCGATATTGCTTCGGCTATCAACGTGTCTTGCAACAATGGTTCGGTGTGCGGAATCACCGGTCGTTCCAACTCGAACGATTCCGTTGACGATTTAGTACGAAATCGATGTCTACGGTTGAAGTAGTTTCGACGCAGCACGCGCACTCGACTACACGTGATCGCTCGACCACAATATAACGAACGATGGATACTCGACGATCCATCCAAGGCACACCATTCAAACCATGGAACACGAGGTGTAGCGAGGACAAAGTCTGGCTCTATTTCATATTCGAACAAATCATCTTCTTCGGTGTCGCTGCTCGAACTGTCTGACGAACTTCCAGAGGTCTTGGTGTTTCTATCGAACACCTCACTGCGTAGCATTGCGCGCGATGTAATCACGAGATCAAATCTCGTTCCGTCAAACGTCACGAACAATTCGTCCCAATCGCTGTCGCTGCTCGAACTCTTCGACGAATTCATTGCTGCACGAATAAATTCTTCGTTCAGCGATCTTGGCGTTTTTATTGAGCCACTCACCCCCTCTTCATCCACATCCCTCCCCTCTCCCCACTATGTGGCATTACGTTCGCTAATATTGCGACGTATTCATTTCATATGTTCGATAATGTGTTTTAATATCGAATTTGAATTGCGAAGAGTATAATCGCTCTACAAACAGGACATTCAGTTAGATTTTCGCTACAGTACGTACACGATAACGTATGGTGGCAAGGTAAAAACAGAACGTTTCGTTCATATTCGTAACATATGATACACTCATGTTTACACTCTTTGAGTTTCTGCTGAGATCGAAATGTCGGTGTCGACGGCGTCAGCGCATCGCTGTCAAAGATTCGTTCACATTTCTACGACTGCCTGACTGACTCTGTTCGTTCGATTACTAAAAATAAATTTTCACGAATCACGGCATGGTCCGTATGACGTAGCATTCAACAATAGAGTAGCTCGGTTAGAGAGATTTTCTACTTGCACAACTGAATTTTAAGTGTTGCAAGACATGCGTTCAAAGCTTTCGATCAATTTCGTATACTCTTTTACGTCGCGCTGCGTGGCTAGAAGCAGATCGTTCAAACGATCCGAAAGAGCTGTAACGCCAAGAGTGTCATTTGTGCCAATCGAACGAGTAGCCGCCGGTATGTAACCCATTAACATTCGATCAACTACGTGCTCATCGAAGTCGCATTGTCGTCGCCGATGATCGTATGCAACAGATCGCCGCATATTGAGGCATTCGTCCTCGTCCACGTTGGAACGCTCTCGCCTACGCTGGTACACTCGTTCTTCTCCGTGCCAAGAATGTCATTGATATCATCACCACCATCATCACCACCATCATCACCATGATCGAATCTGATCGGTCTTCTCGGTGCCGGAGTCGGAGAAGCAGCTTTCTCTGATTCGGGCTCAGCAGTACCTTCGTTGAGAAAATGAACGCGGGATACAACTTTGGCCCAGGAACATTCTCGACTCCAGTACAAATGTTCCCTCCACGGATCAAATGTGTCATTCGTTATGGTCACATCGTCACTACTACGCCAATTTTTCAATACGAGTCCGCACATGTAGCACATCATCAAATCGGGGATACCTGTGTAAAAGAAACCGATCCACGCTAAATCTCGATGATGCCGTCGCGACGTCAATGCGTTGCGTAACCATTGATCAAAAGTGGCCAATCGTTGTTCGAAAGAATCAAATTGCATATATATAGGCTGCCCTAACTGTACGCTCGATGTAAATTCTCGCTGCACATTGCCTTGTATCATCGTCGGCGACGGCCTTGTTTCGTCCTCTTCGCTGTTGTGACGGCAAACGTTGTTGTCGCTCGCTGTGACGAAACGATGACGCGGTGTCGTTGATGCCATGCTGCCGTTGACCGCACTGCTCCCTCTATTCTTTGGGTGACAGACGCAATGAAAAATATCGGCAATTTAGCAATAACTGTTCGGCGATGTCGAGCTTCTTCTTATAGCTACATGATAACACGGCACCCTTTTTTAGAAAGAGATAAAATGTGATCGCCTAAGCGTCACATTGTCGCGCCGAACAGATGCTATCAAGTTGAGGCGTTTCAGTCAAGATTTCACATTGGCCGTTGTAAAAGCTTAGGGTTTAGGTATCTCCTAATCTAATCTTAACCTAACCTAACCTAACCTAACACTGAGCGGATCGCTTGAAATGACCTGAAAAGTAATTTGAAGATCCGAGCGAAACGTATCGTCTTTCAGTTTAAATACGTGCACAAGGGTGAAATTCGGTCACATCCAAATGTTCTCTCGAAAAATTCAGGTCACTTCGAAACAAGACAGCAATCGCGAGTCTCGAATACGAGTTGCGCGTACGTGTCAGTCTAACACTTTAATTTTAGTCTGACAGACTGTTTAATAATTTGTTATAAAAAATGTTTGTTCCCGTGCAACGCCGAAAAAAAATTGTTGGTGCCGTTACATGTTCAATGTGCGAAGGACACAGTAACGTCTTCGATAAAACAGACGTATCAGCCAGGGCCCGATGGATACGCGAACATCACGGCGATTATGTGCAACGAGCGTACAAGCGCATATGTGAACAATTGAGTGAGTTAAATAATAAACTTAATATTTGCTATGAAATGTTAACACATTTCTTGCAAGAAGACTTCGACGATTTTCGTGAAATATCAATGGAGATTCACGATTGCAACGTGTGCAAAATAGTAAATGACTTCAGTTCCAACTTGAAGCATATTAAAATGCACAATGATACAACACTTGTTACATTAAATGGTTAGGTTCGTCGAAGCGGCCAAGAAAGTAGGCGCTCCCGTGACAAGTGAAATTGAAACTTGTTACTTTTGACCACAAAACAGTTCCAACCTCAATCAAAAACAAAGCGCCGCAAGAACAAGCGAACTGCAATCTGCCAAGCATCATGAATATACAACATCCAGAAAAGATATGTTATCGGGAACATGATGGCAATTTCGTGTTTTCTGAAAATAAAACAGAAAATAATGTAACAGTGGTGGAAAAAATCACATCAGTGACTACCGTGGGGGTCGATACGATTGACAATTTAGATAAATTTGAAAATATTACCAATGTGGATGCGTCGATTCAAGAAGTCGCTATTGAAGCGGTGACGCCAAACAGTGACTAGCAGAATGACGTTAGCTCTGACGATATGCTCGACTCTATCGAATCGAAGTCTGCCGCATGCTCAAATGATGTGTTGACTGATAACATATCTATTTTGCTGAAGCGCTACGCGCACGGATTTCGGATCGCTTCGCAGAATAAAGAGGCTGAAATACCATTGGCGTCATTTTCATCGTTAGCCGAGGTATCATTGTCAGTCGAACAGTTCGCGTCGCCTAATTTTACGTACAGAACACCGCCTCCACAAGGATGACCAGAGCAAGTGCTGTACTCAATAACATCTGTACCAGAGTACCCGTATCCGTCATTGCAGTTGCAATCGGCACAACTTCCACAAGTGTGCGATAATATGAACTACATTAATTTGGACATCAGTACGACAAGTTGGATGAAGCAATTAGGTATTACATCCAATGAAAATTTCGAATGTGAGTTCAGTGTGCAAAATATTATAGACATGCCACAAGTGGCGGAAGCAAGTGACCTTTTTCTCAACGGACCCGCAGAAGATATGGTTATCATCTCATCGCATAACAACGCTCGTTCTTGGGGAATGTTGAGTGAAGCAGTGATCGTCAAGTGTCCGAATGCAGAGTCCGAGGCTTACATCGAAACACACCTGGACAAATGTCGACGCGCGTGCCACGAGGATGTCTTGCAGCAAGTGAGTGCGATCTCTACATCGTCTAATCGGGAACATTGTCAAGAACTTCTAGAGAATCTATTGTGCCAATTTAATCACGTTGTGCCCTGGTGTTTGATCAATAGAGTCGGTTTTGACGTATCAAATTCTGCAAATATCGAGATGCAATCGCCTAAACTTATAACTTATGAATTTTTTTTATTCGAAGGTATTACGTCCGAAGGTGTCACGTCCTAGAGGAGGAACGCAACCTTTTCGTTCGCGAATAAGGCGAACCTCGTTCATGCACGCGTGTCAGTGAACGGGTCAGGGACCCAACGGGTCCCTTTACTCGGGTACCGACGTACGACGAGCGGTCCGTTTTTCGGTCAGGGACACGAATCCCTTTACCGGGGATAGGACCATGAGTTGACTGTTGGAAGGGTGGGTGTGATTTTGAAATCAATTGGAAAAAAAGAATGAAATATAAACAGATTTATTAAAAGGAGTAAGATAACAAAATGATATGTGGCGCGGCTTAAAATATAACAATAAAATGGTATTACGGCGCGGTTTATAACAATTTAATTGAATAATGGTGTGTGTATATATGTGTGTGTATGTGTGTGTGGGATAGAAGAAGGAATGGAAAGAGAAAGAATAGGAATAAGAAGTTAATCAGGTGAAGGGGAACGGGAGTGGTATGGCGAATTTAAAGGAGTGGATAGTTCGGAAAAAGAGATAGGAGAATAAGATATTGGAGGGGTGGAAGGAGTAGATGCACGTGGGAAAGAAGAGGTAGGAGTATCAGGGGATATTGAGAAAATAAGAAAGAAGATTGGATTGTCGGGTCTGGATGGAAATCTATGTCTAATCCGATGCTGATTATGTTTCTGATATATTGCAATTGTTGGTCAAAATTATATGGGTCTGTTATTTTATCAAAGAGGTGGAGGACCCGATGGATGGTTACTAGCGAATGATAGTAATGGCCCACTAAAACCGTAGTTCCACAAGGGTGGAATTAGTAAGAATGGAGGTAATGAGAGTAGAATAGTAAATAAAACTACTTACTGCTGATTCACGCAAGGAAAGAAATTATCTGCGTGGGGTCCAAATTTCGGGTTGTCCACTCCCAGCTGGCAGCTGCTTCTCTCTTTTTTTTTTTTTGGAAGATTGGCGAGACCCCACTAAGGATAGTATTCGTGGAACATTGTGCACTTGCCACACTTGAGTCTTTGAATTGAGTTTAGACCTGATTCCGAATCTGACTAAGACTTTTTTGTTTTCGTTTGTTCTTCTGTCTTTCTGAATAGTGTTGCGGAGGCGGATTACCGCGGTTTTTATATAAATGATCGGAGGCAGAAGCTATCAGGGTGGGTATAGAGATGGCTTTTGAGGAAGGGGTGAATTGGTCTTAGTGGGAAAAAGTCTCAGCCATTAGAAATTAAGGATGAAGTTAAAAGACATCATGGGAGGAGACGGTTAGTTTTTGGAGATATAAATATGGAAGGGCTAAAGGGTGGAGCGTGGGTGTCTCTTAGTTTTAGGTGGATATGATATGATTGGCTGAATGGATTAGGCGCGATAAGCGTGGAGGTGGTGGATTCTTGAGATAGAGAAATGTATACAAGTGGCTGGCTGGAAAAAATCAAAATGCCGTAAATCAATTGTTGAGATAAGAGTTTATAACCATCGGTGAAGTAGGCTTTGTTGGTTGACTGATAGGGCACATATGGTTTTGGATTGGGAAGATGTAAGTTTCAAGTTTTAGAACAGGAATACTCTGAGTTGCTTTGTTTCACTGAAGGTTTGTTAGCGCGGAGTTTCAAATTTTTATAGCTAGGACGACGGACACACTTGGCGAACACTACCCAGATATAAACTTTAAACGAAGACGTAGATTTTTACAACAGGGCACTGTTTCCTGTTATGGAATTTTCCCGAATCGCCTTTCATTTGGCGCAACGGCTGTTCGCCAGATGGGTCTGTTTCCTAATTTATATTTATATATGTATATATTCCTATTATAGTTATATTAGGAGAATATAAATCCGCGAGAGGAAAAGACAATTTTGTTAGTTAAATCTGCAAGACGTAACACCCCCTGCCTTAGACAAATGTTGGGGCCGCCAACATTTGCCTACGTAGTGTATTGTCAAAATCGTATTAATTGTGTGTAATTTAGTGTAGATTGTAATATAGTCGATTTGATTTCGCAATTAAAATACTCATTTGTAGCTGATATGGTTCTTGAGTTTTCACAGGTTTGTTGTTTTATTGCCAGGCAGCGCAAGGTGGCAGGCTTCGGATCCTCTTTCCTTTTTAATTAGGTAGTTCGTGTTTCGGGCTGCAGTATGGTTATCCCTTTTTGCGGTTAGAACCTGCTAGGTTGTCTGCTTAAATATGCTATAAAATAATCTGGGAAAAATACTTCGAGGAGATTGACGCAATTATTCGCAAATCATCTGGTAAATATAATTAGAAAGGGCTTAATTATAATAATTCGTGTTTGTTTAGAAGGAGGAAAGAGAAGGCGACCACCAAAACCCCTTCCTTCCTTTTTTCGTCCTTCTATATATATATAATAATAATAATAATAATAATAGAGAGAAAAGGGAATGATATTGAAATTATAAATTGTTATAAAATATTTTCCTTTTCTCTCCTTTTTTATTATATATATTTTTGTTTGTTTTATATATATAAATACTTTTTTTTTTAAATAAAAAGAAAATACCATTGAAATAGTATTTTATGAAATAGAATATTATAAAGGGAAAAAGGAAATTTATTATTATAATTATTTATCTTTCCTTACTCTTTTTCTCCTCTTTCTTTTATATATATATATATATAGAAAAGTACAAAATAAAATACGATATATATGTATATGAAGGTATAAGAACATAAAATATATAGAGATACAATATATATAAAAGTAAAAAGGTATAAGTATGTGAGAAGAGAAAAAAAATATATATATTGGAGTATAAGAAGATATAATATATATGTACTTATGTATTCTGATTATTAGTATTCGCTTGTAATGGGTTCAGCTTAGCCTAGATTAATTAATTCTGTTCTTAAGGAACTATAGCTTAGTCGATTAGGACGAGACATCTGCATTTCGACTTCCGCGGATTGTGAGGATACAGTCCTTCGGATCTTCATCCATCCTTCCTCGCCTTCCGCCAAAAGTTTGGTTAATTGCTTAGCCTTTGTTGACCATGTTAAGGATGGTCCTGCAGGTTTTATATTATATAAGCTGCAGGAAATGGTTTGCCACGGCATCAGGTAGCTGGTCCGGTAGTTGATATATATCAGTAAACGCTTTTACAACACATTTTCCCCAGTCGCCCAATCGTATGAAGGCGACTCCTTTTCTTGTTGCTGTTACTGTACCTCGACACCATTGGTCGAGGTTACGTACTGCTACTATTCTTCCTGGAATGATCGCATGAGGTAGCAGGATGTACCCATTCGGTCTTCTTTTTAATATCCACTCCAGGTCTTCTTGTAACTCCAGGAGCGTTGTTTTGTTGTACTTAAGTTGTACCCAAAATAATGTGGGAGATTCCACTCGGATGATTTGCACGGGTAGAGGGTTTCGAGTGAGTAAGTTAATGTTGATATGTGTGATATTCATTCCTAAAATAAATGCAAATATATATATATATTTTTTTTGTATGAAGAAGTTTAGGATTTGAGTTCGAAGGTATATGGAGTATTGTCCTTTTGTGGAGAGAGTGGATAAAGTCGTTGGTATTCCGTTCGATTGGTAGAACTAGAAGGTTCGGTGATTATGGGGGGATGGGTTGGTCCCACTTTGACAGTTTGTAATTCAATAGCTACTTCAGTTTTATGGTCTTCCTTCCACCGATTAGAATTAATAATTGTGTGAGAGAGTCCTAGAGAGCTCCTATTAAATAACAGGAACACCCATATATTGAGTGTAGTGCGAAACCATATAAAATGGTGTCCAGTAATAGTTTAATAAACTGGAAAATAAGAAAGATTCCCATTATTCCAGCACTAATGTTGCCAAAAATTAAAAATCGTCCCCAGATTTTTTCCCAAGTTGAAGAACCTAGTTCTAATGAAGCTTCGTCCAAAAGGTTTGTAAATGATCCTCCGTGGATCGTAGCGCTGTGGCCCATCATTGCTCGAGCCATTGTATTGAGAACGGCAGGTCGTTCTGCTGGGAATAAGATATGATCTTTGAATTCGTCAAGATCCGATTGGCTGTAAATGCCGCTGGTGGCCAGTGTTCCAGGACTGGTGTATTTCCATTCTGGTTTAGTCATAGGTTTCAAAGTTGTTGGCGGAATGGATTTTATCGGATTTGGCACCATTTTGTACCAATCTTCTCCTAATTGGTACATCCCAAGTGCTAAGGGGTTGCAGTTGACCTGTGTTCCTTGGCGAAGCAGTAAGTGAGTTTGTGGTGCTAAATAATATGTTTCATTTTCTCTTATTACCGGAAGTTGAGTATAGCAGTTGGGCGTTCGAGCTACTTGAATTTCCACTGGTACACATTTAATGATGTGTATTACTTCTCCGGCTAATATCGAAGTATAACCTGATGCTTTCATGAAATGATATGCAAATATATCTGGAGATTGAGTTGCTATCGCCAGTGCGTTCTGTAGCATTTTCTGCTTGAGATAGCATTGCTGATATAACATATTCCTGTAAAGCTGATTTAATTGTGCTCGGAAATGTTTTTCTACATACACGAATTTGGAGTTCATATATGTAAAGATGTCTGTGTTTGCCGGGTTGTATATCTTTTTGAAGATACTCAGGTCAGTGAAGGTTTCAAAGATAAACAGTTTCGGGTGCTCCGTTTTTACTAAGGGATAACCGCAGGCCTTTACCTCGCCTCTACTTGCTAGAGCGAAGGTAGTATCCTGTGTAGTAATAGAATATACCGTTTGGGATCCGGCGTCAGTGCTGTCTTGCATTTTGATAGCGTATCCGTCGAATAAAACTCCATAACTCCATAAGCTCCCTTTGCATGAATCATCTGGTATGGTGTCCCAATAAGTATTTCCTCCTTCGATATCGACGCAGTGTGCGGCTTTTAATTCGCAATAAACCCCTGATCTGAGCACCACTTGATTGGCGTTAAGTTTTACCGTTGCACTGTATTCTTGTAATGTAATCTTTACATTCGCTAATACTACAACGCTTGTCCAGCTTCCATAATCGTCGGTGAAAGCGCTTCCATAACATGTACCGTCATTTTCAACTTTTCCCGCCAAAGTTACAGGCCTACTTATAGTTTGATTAATTTTTAATCCTGATATATATGTGGTTCCTAGTCTAGCTGTGCTATGCCAGTGCATACGTAAGCATTCTTGACGAGACGTTTCCTGAATATATGCGTATTTGCCATTTGCTACGTCCATAGTATGAGAGTGCATTCCACATCTTCTTACAATACGATCTATTTCCACCTTGCATTGTCTTACCATTACAGAATGGAAATCGTTGGCTTGCAATAATTGCAATTTTAATTTGGTGGAGTTGACCTTCTGTGGCGGTATGTCGATAGTGAGAAGCGATACGGTGGTTATGTCGGATGAAGCTGAACCGCAATCATATCCGATTATTCCCTTGATAACGGGAAGATGTAAGGTGAGAATAAGCAGAATGATCCCACGATGCATCTGAAATTATGATTATTCTAATCATTAAACTTTATTCTTGTTTACTGGAATGATGTAAGATATCCGAAGTCTATTAGGATGAACGATACGGCTGTTCTTTTGCAATTTGATTCTGACATTATTTCTATTTATTATTTCTAATACTTCGTGTGGCCCAGTGTATTGATCTCCGAATTTTCCGGGATTAGGTCCCTTTAATAAGAAGACATAATCTCCCGGTTTAAAAGTCTGAGGGTTGATTTTTTTATCGTAATAGCCCTTAGATTTTACTTTAGCGCCAGTCAAATTGTCATTTGCTTGTAATTGCATTTTATGTAATCGAGTAAATAGTTGTATCAAGTAATCATCATATGTTTTTATTTTGTCGTCTTCGAGTAATGGTCGTTTGACGGCATTCTCGCGGGTCTACTGAAAACTAATTCGTATGGTGTATGTTTAGTGCCTTCATGTATGCAAGTAATGTAATTTTGTATCGCTAAGTCTACCCATTCATCCCATTTCTTTTCATTGGTTGCGTATTGTTTCAAATATTCTCCTAGTGCGTGGTGAGATCTTTCCAAGGAACCATTTGATTGTGGATGGAAGGCAGTTGTACGAAACCTCCGTATTCTGTAGTATTTTGCTACTTTTCTTATTAGATCGCTGATGAAATTTCTTCCTTGGTCGGTGAGCACAGCTTTAGGTGATCCAAAAATAGCGATAAATCTCTTCACAAATTTATTGGCTATTGTTGCAGCAGTTTGATCCGGTAATGGTACGGCTAAGCTGAATTTACTTAGTTGATCTTGCATTGTGAGAATATATTCGTTACCATTTTTAGTACGTGGTAATGGTCCTACTATATCCATGGCAATTTTATCGAATGTCCATCCTGGAGTATCCGTTATTACCATAGTTGTTTAGTTTTTACTCGGACCAATTTCTTTAACTGACATTGCAGACATTGTCGAATATGACGTCGGACATCTGATTTCAGATTTTCCCAATAATAATTCTGACGAATTCTGTTGTATGTTTTAGTTACTCCTCTGTGACCTCCTACTGGAGTGCAATGCATTCCCTGAAGTATTGCTTCGCGTATATCTCTTGGTGGATATTTGATCAAGCCTTTGCAAATAATTATTCGTATGGCTGAATCCAATAATCCTGTCTGAAATTTAGTTTTGATATCGTTCTATGGTACATTCAGAATATATTCGCTCTTGGCTACATTTATACTTGCGAGATTCATGCTCTCAGCAGTCTGTCGCAAATTGATTATTACTTCTGTTATATTTTTTAATGTCATAGTTGGACTTTCCTTCTGATCTTCGCTAATCGGTAGTATAATGTGATACCTCTTGTTTCTTTTTATAAATTTTGCGATGCTTATTGATAGATTTGTAACTTTCGGCATTTCTTGTCTTTCGAATAATTTATTTCCTCCATCATCCACAGGATTCCCTGAAATATCTGTAAAATATAGCAAATTATCTTTGCATAGGAAATATAAATCTCTGGAGTCTATTAAATTGCTTTCTTTGCTTTGTGATTTCGTATTAATTGTTGCAAGTGGTTCGCAGTCATTGTCTTCTTCGTCCGTGTCCTCAGGTAAACGTTTCGGCGGTAGGTTTCGTTTCTTCGGTTTTACGACCTCTTTATATGGTTCAGCTGTTTGGGTCAGCCGTTTCGCTCGACTTCGGGTCCTAATAGCCCGAGAGGCTTCGGTAGGTCCCTGTGCAGAATCCCTGCATTCAGTATTCGTAGGTCCAGGCATATGGACCAAGGCCTCCACTGTTTGTGTTTTTGGTAATTCCATTGTTTCTCCGTCGGTCAGTGGCGAAATATTCTCGAGAGATTCCACAGTCAGTGCGCGGTCGTCGGAAGGATGCGTGTCGCGAACGTTCTCCTCGGTTGATTCCTCAATATGTGGGTGATCATTTGTGAGATGTCCTTCGTGACCGTCTTCTTCGTGTGATTCTTCAGTGTCGCTGTTTTCTTCAAGAAGGCGTTGGATAATTTCTGCATCCCTTGGATTATTTGGATTTAATTTGCTTCTTGTATTTATCATCTTGCAATCCTTTGAAGGTGAGTCAATAGGATTTCGTGACAATGCATCCGCATTTACATTAGTTTTCCCGGCCTTATAAACTACATCATAATCATACTCAGATAATTTCAATCTCCATCGAAGTATTCGCATGTTCGCATCCTGAGCGTTCTTAAACCACATTAGAGGTTTATGATCTGTTACAAGAGTAAATTTTCTTCCGTATAAATACGGTCTAAAATGCTTAACACAATATATTATTGCTAAAACTTCCTTTTCGTAAGTATCATATTTTATTTCATTCTCACTCAGGGTACGAGATGCGTAAGCTATAGGTCGATCCTTATTAATAACTCCTTGAGATAGAATTCCGCCTATGGCATAACCGGATGCGTCGGTTGTTAAAATAAATGATTTTGGGAAATCGGGGTATTGCAGCACAGGTTCCTTACATAATTCGTTCTTTAGTATTGTGAATGATTGTTGCTGTTCTAATCCCCATTGGAAAGGTATTTCCTTTTTTAATAGTTGTGTTAAAGGTCTTGATAATTTAGAAAATTCAGGAATAAATCTCCTGTAATACCCCGCTAATCCCAAAAATTGTTTAATATTTTTTGGTGTTTTGGTATTGGAAATTCGTGTACAGCTTCTAGTTTTTTAGGATCCGGTTTCACTCCTCCATTGCTAATCACATGACCTAAATAATTGATTTCTCTGCGTAAAAATTGACATTTATCGGGTTGTATTTATCGGGTGTAATTTTAAATTAGTTTCTTTGAGACGTTGCATTAATTTTTCGAATTCATGTGGTGTTCTTCGAGAGATGATGCGTATACTACAATATCATCCAAATAAACAAATGCTTCCTGTCTTTATATTACCGATAAAACGATGTCCATTAATCGTTGAAAAGTTGCAGGAGCATTTTTTAAACCGAAAGGCATACGATTAAACTCATAATGTCCAAAAGGTGTGATAAACGCGGTTTTATGTCTATCGCGAGGATCCATTTCAATTTGATGGAATCCTGAAGCTAAATCAAATACAGAAAAATATTGAGCTCCACCGAGTTGATCTAGGATGTCGATTATATTAGGTAACGGATAAGCGTCTCCAATAGTTTTATCATTTAATAAACGAAAATCCAATAACATACGCCATCGCTTATTGCTCAATTGATCTGCCTGGGTATAATCAAAATTGGAGTATTATACGGCGATTGAGAAGGCCGAATAATACTATTGGCTAATAGTTCTTGTACTTGTTTATCAATTTCTTGTTTGTGAATTTGAGGAAATCTATATTGTTTTGTATTAATTGGATATTCGTCTATAGTCGGTATGCGATGTTGCAGTACGTGCGTCGAAGTCAGTTGTTCTCTAGGCAAATAGAAACAATCTTGATGAGATTGTATTAATGCAACTATGCTACTAATTTCGTTTTTATTTAAATGGTTAAAATCCATTAGGTCAAATAGTCTGTCTAATCGTTCGTCATCATAGTTGTCGGTTGAATTTATTTGGAGAACGTTTGTATGCAACTTTGAATTAATGAAATTGTTATTGAGATAAGTCGCAGTGTCTATATCGCACTGTTGTTTTGTTCCGTCGGATCGTTGAGTCGTGTCAATGTTTCATCCATTCGTCAAGAAATCGGCTGCTGCAGGCTTACCAGCATTTGTGATTGAGGCTGGGAGAGCTAGAACTGTCGTACTGTTATTAGAAGTGTGATTACATTTAAATTCAATTGCATTATTTTGGTCGGAAGATTGTAAAGTTTCCTGGTTACGAGGGAAAATTGAAAAATCAATTACTGGTACACAGTTAGTATCATTTATAATATTTTCATTTCTATCTGTATAATTCTCATTGCATTTTTTAATTTTTGGAGTTTTAACATTTTCATAGGAAGCCTTAAATACTCCCTCTTGAGTTTCATTAAATTTTGTACATATCTTTTCAGTTACATTTGAGAAATTATATTCTGGATAATGCGATTGTATTTTATCGTGTGACTCTTCTTCGATAATATACAGGGTGTCCCATTTTAATCCGGCTGACTGAATAAAATTCGAGGATATTTTTCAGAAAAAGATGTCAGACAAATGTTGCTCAGTTCTAAGGGGGACATTCGATGCCATCAACAATTTTGACCTCGGATGAAGGGTTCAAGGTCATTCAAGGTCAACTTTTTTTTCTTAAATAGGAACCCCTATTTTTCACATCGGCAGTCGATTCTACGTAAAAAAAAATGAAACTTTTGTCTGAAGCATTTTTTTTTATAACGCAAACTAATTTCACTTATTCAGCCTCCAAAATTGAAATTTTCAAACTTTCTGAATTTTTTACTCGAGAATGTTGGGATTTGGGGGGAAACTGCAGAAGATAAAAAGTTCTTGGAATGCTGCAAGGAATTCACTCGAATTTTCGCATAGTTGATCGTGCACTTTTTTCCGCCAATGTTCTACCTGTCAGGAGGTACCTCGAAAAAGGTACATGATCAACTATGCGAAAATTCGAGTGAATTCCTTGCAGCATTCCAAGAACTTTTTGTCTTTTTCAATTTCCCCCCAAACCCCACCATTCTCGAGTAAAAAATTCAGAAAATCTGAAAATTTCAATTTTGGAGGCTGAATAAGTGAAATTAGTTTGCGTTATGAAAAAAAATGCTTCAGGCAAAAGTTTCATTTTTTTTACGTAGAATCTATTGCTGATGTGAAAAATAGGGTTCCATTTAAGAAAAAAAAGTTGACCTTGAATGACCTTGAACCTTCCCCGAGGTCAAAATTGTTGATGGCATCGAATGTCCCCCTTAGAACTGAGCAACATTTGTCTGACATTTTTTTCTGGAAAATATCATCCTCGAATTTTATTCAGCCGGCCGGATTAAAATGGGACACCCTGTATATACTTTCATTAGTTTTTAGAATATTTTCCTTAGAGTTATTATATAGTTCAAGAGATTTTTCCTCCTGGTTACCCACTTTCTCCCTTGGACGAGAATCTGGAAATTGTCCCCTTGGTCGGGAGGATCGTGGTTTGGATAGGAGAATTGGGAATTTTCCCTTGAAATCTTATCTAAGCTTTTGCCTAATCCTACAAGAAGAGTCGATTCGAACATTTTTTGTTGATTAATTTTTTCTTTTTGTTTAATAGGAGCATAGAAGGTCGCTCCTTGCTTTTTATTCTGAATTTTCGTCACTAGGGGAAGTTGAGACTGATTCCCCTTTTCAAAATTTTTTTTTCAACATTTCTTGATTCGACAGGGGTTGCGGATTTTCCTCCGGTGAGTTAATATGTATATAATTAAGTGTACCTTGGCCGTCGCATGATGCCGCATTTCGTGGTTCTCTTTCTTCGCGGTCAAGAATATGTTTCCCCTTTATCTTTAGGCTTTTTTCGTTATCTCTATTATTCTCAATATTTCCATCTTTAATATCGTTATCCTTCTCGTTATCTTTAAAATCGCGGGTCGTATAATTGATAGTTGGTATTAAATATTTCTATCTCAGTATCCAAAAGAATTAATTACGTTAGTGTAAGCCTTACCGTCCATATTTTTATATTAAGTCGGTTGATTCTACTTCTACACCTTTTCCTATAGTTATCTTGGGTAAATATCCCTCTTAATATGCGGATTTCCAATGCGCACGAAAAACAATGCTTTAGAGTGCGCAGGAATTATTACAGATTCTTGTGAATAAAAAGGAATTTTAGTAGTTAAGACTTCTAAGTGACCTTTTGAATAATCAATTTTAGCTTTAGTTTGTTGAAAAAAGTCGTTGCCTAATATCCCCAAGATTGAATAGGAAAATCATCGAGAAATTACATGAAAGTCGACAGGAATTCCCAAAATTATCTTGGTAATTTTCCGATAGTGTTGCACGGGTGAATTATTGATTCCGTTTAATTTTAATATATGCGTTTGAATCTAAGTCTGGAGTTCCTGAAATGCGAGCTTCTTTAATAAGGTTGGGTTCCCGATCCCGTATCCAACATAAAAGTTTTCAAAATAATTATTTCCGTTTAAACTTAACTGAAAACAGTAGGCACGCAGCTTTCTTTATTCAAATTAATTTCTACCGGTCGAATTATTGGAAGCTCGATTAGTTGTGTTCTCTGTTAGCTGCAGTCAATCACTGGGCGCCCCGAATTCGTCGGCTCCCCCGGTTTCGCGCCCGCCGTCGGGGGACCCTTGGCAAAGTTTCCATGTTTTCTTTCGGTTTTTTCAACTCTCAAAATACAGTTTCCTATTGTGTCCCGTTTCCTTGCAAATATTCTACATTGAATCTGCTTTAAAATTTGTGTTGTAAAATTGGAATTATTTTCCCGATGACCGATTTTTCACGAACAATTTCGAAGCAACTATGTCCCGTTTCTAATTGCAGATTTTTGACAACTAATTGGGGACGTTTTATTTCCCAAAAGAATTGCCTATTAGTAACTTGTCTTTCTCTACATTGAGATGCTCGATGAATGTTTTTCTACATACACGAATTTGGAGTTCATATATTTAAAGATGTCTGTGTTGGCCGGGTTGTTATCCTTTTGAAAGATAACTCAGGTCCAGTGAAGTTTCAAAGATAGAACAGTTTCGGGTGGCTCCAGTTTTTGACTAAGGGTAACCCAGGCCTTATACGTCGCCTCTACTTGCGTAGAGGGAAGGATAGTATCCTGTGTAGTAATAGAATATACCGTTTGGGATCCGGCGCTCAGTGCTGTCTTGCATTTTGATAGCGTATTCCGTGCGAATAAAACTCCATACCACATAGCTCCTTAAGCGATGAGATGCATTGGTGAATGGTGTCCCAATAAGTCATTTCCTCCTTCGATATCGACGCAATGTGCGCGCTTTTAATTCGCAATAAACCGCTGATCTGAAGCACCACTTGATGGCGTTAAGTTTTACGTTGCACTGTATTCCTTGTATATGTATCTTACCATTCGCTAAATACTACGACGCTTGTCCAGCTTCCAGTAATACGTGTGAAAAGCGCTGTCCATAACAATGTACCGTCATTTTTCAACTTTCCCGCACAAAGGTTACAGGCCTACCTTATAGTTGATTAATTTTGAAGTCCTGATTATATGTGGTTCCTAGTCTAGCTGTGTTGATGCCAGTGCATACGTAAGCATTCCTTGACGAGACGTTTCTTGAAGTATAGTGCGTATTTGCCATTTGCTACTGCCATAGTATGAGGAGTGCATTCCACATCTTCTTACAATACGATCTATTTCTCACCTTGCATTGTCTTTACCATTTTAACAGAATGGAAATCGTTGGCTTGCAAATAAATTGCAATTTAATTGGTGGAAGTTGACCTTCTGTGGCGGTATGGTCGCATAGTGTAGAAGGCGATATCGGTGGTTATGGTTGGATGAAGCTGAACCGCAATCATATCCGATTATT
Organism: Harpegnathos saltator; assembly: GCF_003227715.2. Classification (NCBI taxonomy): domain Eukaryota; kingdom Metazoa; phylum Arthropoda; class Insecta; order Hymenoptera; family Formicidae; genus Harpegnathos; species Harpegnathos saltator. Next base: position 35,657 of record NW_020229932.1, read on the forward strand.
CCCTTGATAAGCGGGAAGATGTAAGGTGAGAAAGCAGAATGAATCCCAGATGCATTCTGGACAATTAGTGATTATTCTAATCATTAAACTTTTTCTTGGTTATACTTGGAATGATGTAAGTATAGCCGAGAGTCTATTAGGATGAACAATAAACGCGCTGTCCTTCTTTGTGCAATTTGATTCTGACATTTAATTTCTTTTCTTATTTCTAATACTGTCGTGTGGCCCAGTGTATTGATCTCGCGTGAATTTGTCCGGGTTTGGTCCCGTTTAAATAAGAAGACATAATCTCCCGGTTTAAAAGTTCTGAGGTTTATTTTTTTTTCGTAATAGCCCTTAGATTTTACTTTAGCGCCTCGTCAAATATGTCATTTGCTTGTAATTGCATTTTATGTAATCGAGTAAATAGTTGTATCAAGTGAAATGCACATATGTTTTTTATTTTGTTCCGTCTTGAGTAATGGTTCGTTTGACGGCAATCCTCGCGGGTCCCTACTGAAAACTAATTCGTATGGTGTAATGTTTAGTGCCTTCATGTATGCAAGTATTTAATTTTGTATCGCTAAAGGTCTACTCCTTCATCCATTTCCTTTCATTGGATTGCGTATTGGTTTCAAATTATTCTCCTAGTGCGTGGTGGAGATTTTCCAAGGAACCATGTTGATTGTGGATGGAAGGGCAGTTTGTAACGAACCTCGTATTCTGTAGTAATTTTGCACTTTTTCCTTATTAGATCGCTGATGAAATTCTTCCTTGGTCGTGAGCACAGCTTTATGGTATGTCCCAAAAATAGCGATAAATCTCTTCACAAATTTATCGGCTATTTGTTGCAGCTAGTTTGATCCGTAATGGTACGGCCTAAGCCTGAAAATTTACTTAGTTGATCTTGCATTGTGAGAATATATTCGTTACCATTTTTAGTACGTGGTAATGGTCCCTACTATATCCATGGCAATTTTATCGAATGTCACATCCTGGAGTAATCCCGTTATTACATAGTTGTTTAGTTTTTACTCGACCAAATTTCTTTAACTGCATTGCGAATTGTCGAATATGACGTCGGACATCTAATTGAGATTTTCCCCAATAATAATTCGACGAAATTCTGTTGTATGTGTTTAGTTACTACCTGCTGTGAACCTCCTACTGAGAGTGCAACTGCATTCCTGAAGTATTGCTTGCGCGTATATCTCGTTGGTGGATATTTGAGATCAAGCCTTTGCCAAATAAATATCGTAATGGCTGAATCCAAGATCCTGTCTGAAAATTTAGTTTTGATATCGTTCCATGTACAAATTCAGAATATATCGCTCTGGCTACATACTATACTTGCGAAGATTCATACTCTCAGCAGTCTGTCGCAAATTGATTATTGCTTCGTGTTATATTTTTTAATGATCATAGTTGGGCCTTCCTTCTGGATCTTTCGCTAATCGGTAAATATAATGTGATAACCTCTTGTTTTCTTTTTATAAATTTTGCGATGCTATTGGATAGATTTTGGTAACTTTCGGCACTTTCTTGTCTTTCGAATAATTTATTTCCTCCATCATCCACAGGATTCCCTGAAAATATCTGTAAAAATATAGCAAATTACTTTGCGTAGGAAATATAATTCTCTGGAGTCTATTCAAATTGCTTTCGTTGCTTGTGATTTCGTATTAAAGATTGTTTGAGTTGGTTCGCAGTCAATTGTCTTTCTTCGTCGCGTGTCCTCCAGGTAGAGGTTCGGCAGTAGGTTTTGTTTCTTTCGGTTTTACGACCTCTTCATAGGTTCGGCTGTTGGATCAAGCGTTTCGCTCCGACTTTCGGGTCTATAGCCCGAGAGAGCGTTCGGTAGGTCCGTGTCAGAATCCGCTGGCATGTCAGTATGCGAAAGGTCAGGCATCTGGATCCAAGCCTCCACTGTTTTTGTGTTTTTGGTAACATTCGCATTGTTTCTGCCGTCGGTCAGTGGCGAAATATTCTCAAGAGTCCACAGTCGGTGCGCGGTCGTCGGAGAAGGGAAAAAATGGCCCCGTGTGCGCGAAACGTTCTCCTCGGTTGAAATTCCTCATAATGGGTGATACATTTGTGAGTAATGTCCTTCGTGGAACCGTCTCTTCGTGTGATTCTTCAGTGTCGCTGTCTCTCTCAAGAAGCGTTGAGATTAATATTTCTGCATACTTGGATTCATTTGGATTTAATTTGCTTCTTGTATTTATCATCTGCAATCCTTTGAAAGTGAGATCAATAGGATTCGCGTGACAATGCATCGCATTTACATTAGTTTCCACGGCCTTATAAACACATCATAATCATATCAGATAATTTCAATCTCCATCGAAGTAGTTCGCATGTTCGCATCCTGAACGTTCTGTAAACCACTTAGAGGGTTTAAGTGATCTGTTTACAAGACGTTATTTCTTCCCGTATAAATACGGTCACAAATGCTTACACAATATATTTAATTGCTAAACTTCCTTTTCGAAAGTATTCATATTTTATTTCATTCTCACTCCAGGGTACGGAGATGGCGTAAGCTATAGGTCGAATCCTTATTAATAACTCTTGAATAGAAATTCTCGACTAATGAGCATAACCGGATGCGTCGGTTGTTAAAATAAATGATTTTGAGAAATCGGGGTAATTGCAGCACAGGTTCCTTACATACATTCGTTCTTTAGTATTGTGAATGATTGTTGCTGTCTCTATATCCCCATATGGAAGGTATTCTTTTTTAATAGTTGGTGGTTAAAGGTCTTTGATAATTTAGAAGATTCGAGAATAGAAATCTCCTGTAAATACACGCCGCTAATCCCAAAATATTGGTTTGAATATTTTTTGTGGTTTTTGGTATTGGAAATTCGTAGTACAGCTTCTGTTTTTTAAGATCCGGTTTCACTCCTGCCATTGCTATCACATGACTAATAATTGATTCTCTGCGTTAAAATTGACATTTATCGGGTTGTAATTTTAAAATTAGCTTCTTGAATCGTTAGCATTAATTGTGATTCGACAATTCATAGTGGTGTTCTTCTAGAGATGATTGCGTATACTTCAATATCATTCCAAGTAAACAAGATGCTTCTGATGCTTTTAGTTACCCCGATAAAACGTGTCCTTAATCTGTTGAAAAGTTGCCAGGGACATTTTTTAACCGAAAGGCATGACATTAAACTCATAATGTCCAAAAGGCTGTGATAAACGCAGGGTTTTTATGTCTATACGCGAGGATCCATTTATTTGATGGAATCCTGAAGCTAAATTAAGAATACAAAAAATATTGAGCTCACCGAGTTGATCTAGGAAAATGTCGATTATATAGGTAACGGAATAAGCATCTCCAAATAGTTTTTATCATTTAAAACGCGAATCAATCAGCAATACGCATCGCTTATTGCTTCAAGTTGATCGCTTTGGGTAATGATCAAGAATTGGAGAATTATAGCGGCGATTGAAGAAGGCCGAATAATACTATTGGCCTAATATTCTTGTACTTGTTTTATCAATTTCTGTTTGGTGAATTTGAGAAACCTATATTGTTTTTATATGATTGGATATCGTCTATAGTCGGTATGCGATAGTGCAGTAACTGCGTCGAAGTCAGGTTTGTTCTCTCGCGTAAATAGAAAGCAATCTTGATGAGATTGTATTAATGCTATGCTATAATTTCGTTTTTAATTTAATGCGTTAAAATCCATTAGGTCCAAATAGTCTGTCTAATCGTTCGTTCTCATGAGTTGTCGGTGTTGAATTTTATTTGGAGAACGTTTGTTATGCAAACTTTGAATTAGATGAAATGAGTTAGATAAGTCGCAGGTGCTATATCGCACTGTTGTTTTGTTCCGCGTCGTGATCGTGTAGTCGTGGTCGAGAGAGAACGCTGCTGCAGGCTAAAGGCATTTGAGAGTTGAGGACTGCGGGAGAGCTAGAATGTCGTACTGTTATAGAAGGTGATACATTTTAAATTCATTGCATTATTTTGGTCGGAAGATTGATAAAATCTCTGGGTTACGGGAAAATTGGAAAGATCAATTACTGGTACAGTTAGTTTCCATTTATAATATTTTCATTGTCTATCTGTATAATTCTCATTGCATTTTTTAATTTTTGGAGTTTTAACATTTCATAGGAGCCTTAAATACTCCTTGAGTTTCATTAAATTTTATCATATCTTTTCAGTTACATTTGAGAAATTATAGTTCCTCGCAATTAAAATACCATTTGTAGCTGATATGGTTCTTGAGTTTTCACAGGTTTTGTTTTTGATTGCCAGGCAGCGCAAGTGGCAGGCTTCGGATCCTCTTTCCTTTTTAATCAGGTAGTTCGTGTTCGGCTTGCCAGTATGGTTATCCTTTTTGCGGTTAGAACCTGCTAGGTTGTCTGCTTAAATATGCATAAAATAAATCTGGGAAAAATACTTCGAGGAGATTGACGCAATTAGTTCGCAATCATCTGGTGAAATATAATAGAAAGGGCTTAATTATAATAATTCGTGTTTGTTTAGAAGAGGAAAGAGAAGGCGACCACCAAAACCTCCTTCCTTTTTTTTTTTCTCCTTCTATTATATAAATAATAATAATAATAGAGAGAAAGGAATGATATTGAAATTATAAATTGTTATAAAAATATTTTCCTTTCTCTCCTTTTTTTTATATATATATAGTATTTTTTGTTTTATATATAAAATACTTTTTTTTTTTTTTTAGAAAGAAAATACCATTGAAATAGTATTTATGAAGTAGAATATTATACAGGGAAAAAGGAAATTTATTGTTATAATTATTTATCTTTCCTTACTCTTTTCTCCTCTTTCTTTATATATATATATATATATAGAAAAGTAAAAATAAAATACGATATATATGTATATGAAGGTATAAGAACATAAAATATATAGAGATACAATGTATATAAAAGTAAAAAAAAAGGTATAGTATGTGAGAAGAGAAAAATATATATATTGGAGTATAAGAAGATATAAATATATGTATTTATGTATTCTGGTTATTAGTATTCGCTTGTAATGGGTTCAGCTTGCCTAGATCAATTAATTCTGTTCTTAAGGAACTATAGCTTAGTCGATTAGGACGAGACATCTGCATTTCGACTTCCGCGGATTGTGAGGATACAGTCCTTCGGATCTTCATCCATCCTTCCTCGCCTTCCGCCAAAAGTTTGATTAATTGCTTAGCCTTTGTTGACCATGTTAAGGATGGTCCTGCAGGTTTTATATTATATAAGCTGCAGGAAATGTTTGCCACGGCATCAGGTAGCTGGTCCGGTAGTTGATATATATCAGTAAACGCTTTTCAACACATTTTCCCCAGTCGCCCAATCTATGAAGGCGACTCCTTTTCTTGTTGCTGTTACTGTACCTCGACACCATTGGTCGAGGTTACGTACTGCTACTATTCTTCCTGGAATGATCGCATGAGGTAGCAGGATGTACCTATTCGGTCTTCTTTTTAATACCCACTCCAGGTCTTCTTGTAACTCCAGGAGCGTTGTTTTGTTGTACTTAAGTTGTACCCAAAATAATGTGGGAGATTCCACTCGGATGATTTGCACGGGTAGAGGGTTTCGAGTGAGAAGTAGTAATAATGTTGATATGTGTGATATTCATTCCTAAAATAAATGCAAATATATATATATATATTTTTTTGTAGAAGAAGTTTAGGATTTGAGTTCGAAGGTATATGAGTATTGTCCTTTTGTGGAGAGAGTGGATAAAGTCGTTGGTATTCCGTTTGATTGGTAGAACTAGAAGGTTCGGTGATTATGGGGGGATGGGTTGGTCCCACATTGACAGTTTGTAATTCAATAGCTGCTTCAGTTTTGGTGGTCTTCCTTCCACCGATTAGAATTAATAATTGTGTGAGAGTCCCAGAGAGCTCCTATTAAATAACAGGAACACCCATATATTGAGTGTAGTGCGAAACCATGTAAAATGGTGTCCAGTAATAGTTTAATAAACCGGAAAATAAGAAAGATTCCCATTATTCCAGCACTAATGTTGCCGAAAATCAAAAATCGTCCCCAGATTTTTTCCAAGTTGAAGTGGCTAGTTTTCTAATGAAGCTTCGTCTAAAAGGTTTGTAAATGATCCTCCATGGATCGTAGCGCTGTGGCCCATCATTGCTCGAGCCATTGTATTGAGAACGGCAGGTCGTTCTGCTGGGAATAAGATATGATCTTTGAATTCGTCGAGATCCGATTGGCTGTAAATGCCGCTGGTGGCCAGTGCTCCAGGACTGGTGTATTTCCATTCTGGTTTAGTCATAGGTTTCAAAGTTGTTGGCGGAATGGATTTTATCGGATTTGGCACCATTTTGTACCAATCTTCTCTAATTGGTACATCCCAAGTGCTAAGGGGTTGCAGTTGACCTGTGTTCCTTGGCGAAGCAGTAAAGTGAGTTTGTGGTGCTAAATAATATGTTTCATTTTCTCTTATTACCGGGAAGTTGAGTATAGCAGTTGGCGTTCGAGCTACTTTGAATTTCCACTGGTACACATTTAATGATGTGTATTACTTCTCCGGCTAATATCGAAGTATAACCTGATGCTTTCATGAAATGATATGCAAATATATCTGGAGATTGAGTTGCTATCGCCAGTGCGTTCTGTAGCATTTTCTGCTTGAGATAGCATTGCTGATATAACATATTCCTGTAAAGCTGATTTAATTGTGGCTCGGAAATGTTTTTCTACATACACGAATTTGGAGTTCATATATGTAAAGATGTCTGTGTTTGCCGGGTTGTATATCTTTTTGAAGATACTCAGGTCAGTGAAGGTTTCAAAGATAAACAGTTTCGGGTGCTCCGTTTTTACTAAGGGATAACCGCAGGCCTTTACCTCGCCTCTACTTGCTAGAGCGAAGGTAGTATCCTGTGTAGTAATAGAATATACCGTTTGGGATCCGGCGTCAGTGCTGTCTTGCATTTTGATAGCGTATCCGTCGAATAAAACTCCATAACTCCATAAGCTCCCTTTGCATGAATCATCTGTATGGTGTCCCAATAAGTATTTCCTCCTTCGATATCGACGCAGTGTGCGGCTTTTAATTCGCAATAAACCCCTGATCTGAGCACCACTTGATTGGCGTTAAGTTTTACCGTTGCACTGTATTCTTGTAATGTAATCTTTACATTCGCTAATACTACAACGCTTGTCCAGCTTCCATAATCGTCGGTGAAAGCGCTTCCATAACATGTACCGTCATTTTCAACTTTTCCCGCCAAAGTTACAGGCCTACTTATAGTTTGATTAATTTTTAATCCTGATATATATGTGGTTCCTAGTCTAGCTGTGCTATGCCAGTGCATACGTAAGCATTCTTGACGAGACGTTTCCTGAATATATGCGTATTTGCCATTTGCTACGTCCATAGTATGAGAGTGCAATTCCACATCTTCTTACAATACGATCTATTTCCACCTTGCATTGTCTTACCATTACAGAATGGAAATCGTTGGCTTGCAATAATTGCAATTTTAATTTGGTGGAGTTGACCTTCTGTGGCGGTATGTCGATAGTGAGAAGCGATACGGTGGTTATGTCGGATGAAGCTGAACCGCAATCATATCCGATTATTCCCTTGATAACGGGAAGATGTAAGGTGAGAATAAGCAGAATGATCCCACGATGCATCTGAAATTATGATTATTCTAATCATTAAACTTTATTCTTGTTTACTGGAATGATGTAAGATATCCGAAGTCTATTAGGATGAACGATACGGCTGTTCTTTTGCAATTTGATTCTGACATTATTTCTATTTATTATTTCTAATACTTCGTGTGGCCCAGTGTATTGATCTCCGAATTTTCCGGGTTTAGGTCCCTTTAATAAGAAGACATAATCTCCCGGTTTAAAAGTCTGAGGGTTGATTTTTTTATCGTAATAGCCCTTAGATTTTACTTTAGCGCCAGTCAAATTGTCATTTGCTTGTAATTGCATTTTATGTAATCGAGTAAATAGTTGTATCAAGTAATCATCATATGTTTTTATTTTGTCGTCTTCGAGTAATGGTCGTTTGACGGCATTCTCGCGGGTCTACTGAAAACTAATTCGTATGGTGTATGTTTAGTGCCTTCATGTATGCAAGTTATGTAATTTTGTATCGCTAAGTCTACCCATTCATCCCATTTCTTTTCATTGGTTGCGTATTGTTTCAAATATTCTCCTAGTGCGTGGTGAGATCTTTCCAAGGAACCATTTGATTGTGGATGGAAGGCAGTTGTACGAAACCTCCGTATTCTGTAGTATTTTGCTACTTTTCTTATTAGATCGCTGATGAAATTTCTTCCTTGGTCGGTGAGCACAGCTTTAGGTGATCCAAAAATAGCGATAAATCTCTTCACAAATTTATTGGCTATTGTTGCAGCAGTTTGATCCGGTAATGGTACGGCTAAGCTGAATTTACTTAGTTGATCTTGCATTGTGAGAATATATTCGTTACCATTTTTAGTACGTGGTAATGGTCCTACTATATCCATGGCAATTTTATCGAATGTCCATCCTGGAGTATCCGTTATTACCATAGGTTGTTTAGTTTTTACTCGGACCAATTTCTTTAACTGACATTGCAGACATTGTCGAATATGACGTCGGACATCTGATTTCAGATTTTCCCAATAATAATTCTGACGAATTCTGTTGTATGTTTTAGTTACTCCTCTGTGACCTCCTACTGGAGTGCAATGCATTCCCTGAAGTATTGCTTCGCGTATATCTCTTGGTGGATATTTGATCAAGCCTTTGCAAATAATTATTCGTATGGCTGAATCCAATAATCCTGTCTGAAATTTAGTTTTGATATCGTTCTATGGTACATTCAGAATATATTCGCTCTTGGCTACATTTATACTTGCGAGATTCATGCTCTCAGCAGTCTGTCGCAAATTGATTATTACTTCTGTTATATTTTTTAATGTCATAGTTGGACTTTCCTTCTGATCTTCGCTAATCGGTAGTATAATGTGATACCTCTTGTTTCTTTTTATAAATTTTGCGATGCTTATTGATAGATTTGTAACTTTCGGCATTTCTTGTCTTTCGAATAATTTATTTCCTCCATCATCCACAGGATTCCCTGAAATATCTGTAAAATATAGCAAATTATCTTTGCATAGGAAATGTAAATCTCTGGAGTCTATTAAATTGCTTTCTTTGCTTTGTGATTTCGTATTAATTGTTGCAAGTGGTTCGCAGTCATTGTCTTCTTCGTCCGTGTCCTCAGGTAAACGTTTCGGCGGTAGGTTTCGTTTCTTCGGTTTTACGACCTCTTTATATGGTTCAGCTGTTTGGGTCAGCCGTTTCGCTCGACTTCGGGTCCTAATAGCCCGAGAGGCTTCGGTAGGTCCCTGTGCAGAATCCCTGCATTCAGTATTCGTAGGTCCAGGCATATGGACCAAGGCCTCCACTGTTTGTGTTTTTGGTAATTCCATTGTTTCTCCGTCGGTCAGTGGCGAAATATTCTCGAGAGATTCCACAGTCAGTGCGCGGTCGTCGGAAGGATGCGTGTCGCGAACGTTCTCCTCGGTTGATTCCTCAATATGTGGGTGATCATTTGTGAGATGTCCTTCGTGACCGTCTTCTTCGTGTGATTCTTCAGTGTCGCTGTTTTCTTCAAGAAGGCGTTGGATAATTTCTGCATCCCTTGGATTATTTGGATTTAATTTGCTTCTTGTATTTATCATCTTGCAATCCTTTGAAGGTGAGTCAATAGGATTTCGTGACAATGCATCCGCATTTACATTAGTTTTCCCGGCCTTATAAACTACATCATAATCATACTCAGATAATTTCAATCTCCATCGAAGTATTCGCATGTTCGCATCCTGAGCGTTCTTAAACCACATTAGAGGTTTATGATCTGTTACAAGAGTAAATTTTCTTCCGTATAAATACGGTCTAAAATGCTTAACACAATATATTATTGCTAAAACTTCCTTTTCGTAAGTATCATATTTTATTTCATTCTCACTCAGGGTACGAGATGCGTAAGCTATAGGTCGATCCTTATTAATAACTCCTTGAGATAGAATTCCGCCTATGGCATAACCGGATGCGTCGGTTGTTAAAATAAATGATTTTGGGAAATCGGGGTATTGCAGCACAGGTTCCTTACATAATTCGTTCTTTAGTATTGTGAATGATTGTTGCTGTTCTAATCCCCATTGGAAAGGTATTTCCTTTTTTAATAGTTGTGTTAAAGGTCTTGATAATTTAGAAAATTCAGGAATAAATCTCCTGTAATACCCCGCTAATCCCAAAAATTGTTTAATATTTTTTGGTGTTTTGGTATTGGAAATTCGTGTACAGCTTCTAGTTTTTTAGGATCCGGTTTCACTCCTCCATTGCCTATCACATGACCTAAATAATTGATTTCTCTGCGTAAAAATTGACATTTATCGGGTTGTATTTATCGGGTGTAATTTTAAATTAGTTTCTTTGAGACGTTGCATTAATTTTTCGAATTCATGTGGTGTTCTTCGAGAGATGATGCGTATACTACAATATCATCCAAATAAACAAATGCTTCCTGTCTTTATATTACCGATAAAACGATGTCCATTAATCGTTGAAAAGTTGCAGGAGCATTTTTTAAACCGAAAGGCATACGATTAAACTCATAATGTCCAAAAGGTGTGATAAACGCGGTTTTATGTCTATCGCGAGGATCCATTTCAATTTGATGGAATCCTGAAGCTAAATACAGAAAATACAAAAAAATATTGAGCTCCACCGAGTTGATCTAGGATGTCGATTATATTAGGTAACGGATAAGCGTCTCCAATAGTTTTATCATTTAATAAACGAAAATCCAATAACATACGCCATCGCTTATTGCTCAATTGATCTGCCTGGGTATAATCAAAATTGGAGTATTATACGGCGATTGAGAAGGCCGAATAATACTATTGGCTAATAGTTCTTGTACTTGTTTATCAATTTCTTGTTTGTGAATTTGAGGAAATCTATATTGTTTTGTATTAATTGGATATTCGTCTATAGTCGGTATGCGATGTTGCAGTACGTGCGTCGAAGTCAGTTGTTCTCTAGGCAAATAGAAACAATCTTGATGAGATTGTATTAATGCAACTATGCTACTAATTTCGTTTTTATTTAAATGGTTAAAATCCATTAGGTCAAATAGTCTGTCTAATCGTTCGTCATCATAGTTGTCGGTTGAATTTATTTGGAGAACGTTTGTATGCAACTTTGAATTAATGAAATTGTTATTGAGATAAGTCGCAGTGTCTATATCGCACTGTTGTTTTGTTCCGTCGGATCGTTGAGTCGTGTCAATGTTTCATCCATTCGTCAAGAAATCGGCTGCTGCAGGCTTACCAGCATTTGTGATTGAGGCTGGGAGAGCTAGAACTGTCGTACTGTTATTAGAAGTGTGATTACATTTAAATTCAATTGCATTATTTTGGTCGGAAGATTGTAAAGTTTCCTGGTTACGAGGGAAAATTGAAAAATCAATTACTGGTACACAGTTAGTATCATTTATAATATTTTCATTTCTATCTGTATAATTCTCATTGCATTTTTTAATTTTTGGAGTTTTAACATTTTCATAGGAAGCCTTAAATACTCCCTCTTGAGTTTCATTAAATTTTGTACATATCTTTTCAGTTACATTTGAGAAATTATATTCTGGATAATGCGATTGTATTTTATCGTGTGACTCTTCTTCGATAATATACAGGGTGTCCCATTTTAATCCGGCTGACTGAATAAAATTCGAGGATATTTTTCAGAAAAAGATGTCAGACAAATGTTGCTCAGTTCTAAGGGGGACATTCGATGCCATCAACAATTTTGACCTCGGATGAAGGGTTCAAGGTCATTCAAGGTCAACTTTTTTTTCTTAAATAGGAACCCCTATTTTTCACATCGGCAGTCGATTCTACGTAAAAAAAAATGAAACTTTTGTCTGAAGCATTTTTTTTTTATAACGCAAACTAATTTCACTTATTCAGCCTCCAAAATTGAAATTTTCAAACTTTCTGAATTTTTTACTCGAGAATGTTGGGATTTGGGGGGAAACTGCAGAAGATAAAAAGTTCTTGGAATGCTGCAAGGAATTCACTCGAATTTTCGCATAGTTGATCGTGCACTTTTTTCCGCCAATGTTCTACCTGTCAAGAGGTACCTCGAAAAAGGTACATGATCAACTATGCGAAAATTCGAGTGAATTCCTTGCAGCATTCCAAGAACTTTTTGTCTTTTTCAATTTCCCCCCAAACCCCACCATTCTCGAGTAAAAAATTCAGAAAATCTGAAAATTTCAATTTTGGAGGCTGAATAAGTGAAATTAGTTTGCGTTATGAAAAAAAATGCTTCAGGCAAAAGTTTCATTTTTTTACGTAGAATCTATTGCTGATGTGAAAAATAAGGGTTACCATTTAAGAAAAAAAGTTGACCTTGAATGACCTTGAACCTTTCCCCCGAGGTCAAAATTGTTGATGGCATCGAATGTCCCCCTTAGAACTGAGCAACATTTGTCTGACATTTTTTTCTGGAAAATATCATCCTCGAATTTTATTCAGCCGGCCGGATTAAAATGGGACACCCTGTATATACTTTCATTAGTTTTTAGAATATTTTCCTTAGAGTTATTATATAGTTCAAGAGATTTTTCCTCCTGGTTACCCACTTTCTCCCTTGGACGAGAATCTGGAAATTGTCCCCTTGGTCGGGAGGATCGTGGTTTGGATAGGAGAATTGGGAACTTTCCCTTGTAATCTTATCTAAGCCTTTGCCTAATCCTACAAGAAGAGTCGATTCGAACATTTTTTGTTGATTAATTTTTTCTTTTTGTTTAATAGGAGCATAGAAGGTCGCTCCTTGCTTTTTATTCTGAATTTTCGTCACTAGGGGAAGTTGAGACTGATTCCCCTTTTCAAAATTTTTATTTTCAACATTTCTTGATTCGACAGGGGTTGCGGGATTTTCCTCCGGTGAGTTAATATGTATATAATTAAGTGTACCTTGGCCGTCGCATGATGCCGCATTTCGTGGTTCTCTTTCTTCGCGGTCAAGAATATGTTTCCCTTTATCTTTAGGCTTTTCGTTATCTCTATTATTCTCAATATTTCCATCTTTAATATCGTTATCCTTCTCGTTATCTTTTAAAATCGCGGGTCGTATATTGATAGTTGGTATTAATATTTCTATCTCAGTATCCAAAGAATTAATTACGTTAGTGTAAGCCTTACCGTCAATACTTTTTATTAAGTCGGTTGATTCTACTTCTACACCTTTTCCTATAGTTATCTTGGGTAAATATCCCTCTTTAATATGCGGATTTCCAATGCGCACGAAAAACAATGCTTTAGAGCGCGCAGGAATTATTACAGATTCTTGTGAATAAAAAGGAATTTTAATAGTTAAGACTTCTAAGTGACCTTTTGAATAATCAATTTTAGCTTTAGTTTGTTGAAAAAAGTCGTTGCCTAATATCCCACAAGATTGAATAGGAAAATCATCGGAAATTACATGAAAGTCGACAGGAATTCCCAAAATTATCTTGGTAATTTTTCCGATAGTGTGCACGGGTGAATTATTGATTCCGTTTAATTTTAATATATGCGTTGAATCTAAGTCTGGAGTTCCTGAAATGCGAGCTTCTTTAATAAGGTTGGGTCCCGATCCCGTATCCAACATAAAAGTTTCAAAATAATTATTTCCGTTTAAACTTAACTGAACAGTAGGCACGCAGCTTTCTTTATTCAAATTAATTTCTACCGGTCGAATTATTGGAGCTCGATTATTGTGTTCTCTGTTAGCGCAGTCATCACTGGGCGCCCCGATTCGTCGGCTCCCCGGTTCGCGCCCGCCGTCGGGGACCCTTGGAAGTTTCCCTGTTTCTTTCGGTTATTTTCAACTCTCAGAATGCAGTTTCCTATTGTGTGCCCCGTTTCCTTGCAATATCTACATTGATCTGCTAAATTTTGTGTTGTAAAATTGGAATTATTTCCCGATGACCGATTTTCACGACAATTTCGAGCACTATGTCCCGTTCTATTGCAGATTTGACAAATAATTGGGACGTTATTTCCCAAAGAATTGCTATTAGTAACTTGTCTTTCTCTACATTGAGATGCTCGATGTCCGCGTCGCTCGCACCATTGACATTCTTCGTTATTAGGAATATTATTCCGATTAGGATTCGCGTAACAATTCTTCGCGTTATGACCCGGTTTATTGCACATTTGACAAATAATATTAGTAAAATTAGAGGAATTATCTCTACAATCTCTAGAGACGTGACCAGGTCTCTGGCAATTTTGGCATATAACCTGCTGATTATTAAGTGAACGGCAAGTTTGAACAGTATGACCGGGTTTAGAGCATATCTGACATGAGACGAAATCGCTTTGTACGATTTTTACCGGCTTTTGTCCGATAGCTTCCCGGAATCTACATTTATCTGCACTATGGCCTCGTTTTTTGTAAATTTGGTAGACTAAGATTTCGATCCCCAAGGATTTTGTTGCATTTTGTAATATCAGTTTACATTTATCTGCTGTATGACCGGATTTTTTACATATTTGACATAAATCTGTATTGACTTGAAAACCTTGCAACCTGCGTATTTAGAAAATATCCCATAATTCTTTTTCAATTCTTAAAGCTTCTTCTACGGTTGCGGTTACATTCAAATTCCTGGCAATTCTTTGCTCTATTTCGGGCTTCAGCCCTTTGATAAAACTATGAACCAATTCATTTTCTAATGACGTTTTATAAGAGCGATCTATTGCTCCGTTATTCGTGGTCCGGTGTGCTTCTAAAGTACGTTTACCTATTGCTTTCGTTCTGTTCGCGTATGTGAGTACTGTTTCATCGGCTCGTTAGTAATTTCGCCCTAATTCAACTTGTAATTGCATTAAGCTTTTAGAAGAGCCGTATATATGTTTCAAAAAATTTGTTAACTGATTAATCCGCGAGAAATCCTGGTCTGGTACAGAATGACGAGCGTCGCCAGTTAATCTAGTTTGAATTATTTTAGTCAAATATTTTTCGTTTTCGGGCGGTAACATGGACTTTGCTAATTCGCATCCTTCTATAAAATATTCTACAGGTAGATTTTGACCATCAAAGAAAGGAACAGCCTCTACGGCATATCGTAAAGTAGCGGAAGAGTTATTTATTACTACGTTATCGTTCATAGTTTCTGTGGTTGTAATAAGTTCTAAATTAGATTGTTCTCTATGATTGCCTTATTTCGTAAGATCTTTTACCGTAAGTTTACTGCTAGGATCAATTTCACTTTCTGTGACAACCAGACGGAAGGAATATAAGGAATTATCAAAAGATTTATACCGCATAGGTTCAGCACAAAAACTAGTTTCTTCGACAGATACTTCGCGATAGGACTCGGGGGTTTATTAGTTCTTTGAGGTGAATGAGTTATACTAAATGCGCTGAGAGAAAGTGGGCTATCAATCAAAATTTTCCGGATAGTTGAAGTATCGACGTCAGATGTAGGTGCAGGAAATGTTTCAGGGGTATTACAGGTAGTTTGTTCGTTGTGTGGCACGAATGGTATAGATGTATGTTGAGGTGGTTCCGATGATTCTAACTCGCGAGGACGACGAAGTGGTGTATTCTCGACAGCTTCGCGGAATGTTTTTTTCCACCTCGTCTTTATCAGATTTAGACCGCGTATTCATACCCTTTTCCAACAGTCACTCTTATCATCCCGGACGAGCCCGCAAAATTTTTGGTATGTTACGCCCTAGAAGAGGAGCGCAACTTTCCGTTCGTGAGTAAGGCGAACCTCGTTCGTAACCAGTGAACGGGTCAGGGACCCGACGGGTCCCTTTACTCGGACACCGACGTACGACGAGCGGTCCGTTTTTCGGTCAAGGACGCGGGTCCCTTTACCGGGGGTAGGACCATGAGTTGACTGTTGGAAGGTGGAGTGGTTTTGAAACTAATTGGTGATAATAACTATTAACAGATTTATTAAAATAAAGATGACAAAATGATATAACGGCGCGGTTTGAATTTTTACAGATTTATTAAGATAAATATATTTAGATGAATGAGTGAATGTGTGTGTGTGTGTATGTGTGAGTGTATGAAATGGAAGAAGAAAAGAATGGGAAAGAGAACGAATATGAATAGGAAGTTAATCAGGTGAAGGGGAACGAGAGTGGTATGGTGAATTTAAAGGAGTGCACAGTTCAGAAAAAGAGACGGGAGAGTAGGAGATTGAAGGGGTAGAAGGAGTGGATGCGCGTGGAGGAGACGAGGGAGGACTAATATGTAGACGTCGGAGTAGGAAAGGGGGTAGGAGTGTCGGGTCTGGGTGAAAGTCTGTTTCGAGTGAAATATTTATAAGGGAACGGAGAAATTGTAACTGATGTTCGAATTCGTATGGATCTCTAATTCCGTACACCGTCTCAAAGAACCTAAGGACTTGTTGGATGGATACCACGGAATGGTGGTAGTGGCCCACTAAAACCGTAATTCCATAAGGGTGGAATTAGTAAGAATGGAGATAAGGAGGTTAGAATAGTAAATAAAACCACTTACTGCTGATTCAAGCAAGGAAAGGAGTGGTTGAAATAATCTGCGTGTGGTCCCAATTTCGGGTTGTCCACTCCCAACTGGCAGCTGCTTTTCTTTTTTTTTGTTTTTGGAAAGTTGGTGAGACCCCACTAAGAATAGTATTCGTGGAAAACACTGTGCACTTGCCACATTTGAGTCACGGTTTATCAAAATCTGAATATCTGAATCTGAATATTTGAATCTGAATGCTCAAGTACGAAACTTGGATATCCGAATCTGGAATTGAACACGAACTGAGTCTAAACCTGAGTCCGAATCTGAGTATGACTTTTTCGTCTCCGTGTGTTCTTCTGTGCGCGGAGGCGGATTACCGCCTTTTTTTACCGGTTTTTATACCAATGATCGGAAGCAGGAGCTATTAGGGTGGGTAGAGAGATGGCCCTTTGAGGAAAGGGTGAAGCCCTAAGGAGAACTCAATGAAGTTAAAGATTTAGTTACTAATTTTTATTATTGGTCCTGGTTGACAGTAGTGGGAAAAAGTCTTAGCCATTAGCGAAGTTAAAAGACATTGTGGGAGGAGACAGTTAGTTCTAGAAGACGTGAATATAGATGGAATAAGGCGTGGAGCGTGGATGTCTCATAGTTTTGGGTGGATAGGTTATGATTAGGCGCGACAAGTGTGATGGTGGTGGATTCTTGTGAGATAACGAGATGTATACAAGTGGCCGGCTGGAAAAAGTCAAGATGCCGTAAAGCAAAAGCTGATATCAGATTTTACGACTATCAGTGATGTAGGCTTTGTTGGTTGGCTGATAGGGCACATATGGTTTTGGATTGGAAAGATGTAAGTTTCAAGTTTTAGAGCAGGAATGCTCTGAGTTGCTTTGTTTCACTGAAGGTTTGTTAGCGCGGAGTTTCAAATTTTAATAGCTAGGCCGACAGACACACTTGGCGAACACTACCCAGATATAAACTTTGAACGAAGATGTGTAGATTTTTACAACAGGGCACTGTTTCCTGTTATGGAATTTTCCCGAATCGCCTCTCATTTGGTGTGACGGCTGTTCGCCAGATGGGTCTGTTTCCTAATTTATATTTATATATGTATATATTCCTATTATAGTTATATTAGGAGAATATAAATCCGCGAGAGGAAGACAATTATGCTAGTTAAATCTGCAGGACGTAACAGTACAATGACAAAAATATGTCATCGTGTCCAACTCGTCTTTGATGGGCTCTAACGCTCTCTCAGCAATTTTTGCATTATGCGCGATAAAACTATGATCTATCAACATTTCTTCCTCATCAAAATCGAGCTTGTCGTACAACTCGTACGTCGTGTAAGCGTGTCAATAGGCTCGAAAGATCTCTGATACATCATAATCTAGGCCACTATTTGTACGAGGACTCGACTCTATCGCAATCGTCACCGCGACGACTATCGATGTTTGTTTTTCTTTCAAATCTAATTGGAACGACGTTCTCCGAGATAAGATCGCGTTAGTTTAGGCAACTCAGAGCACTCGAGGGTACACTCGTGCGTGTTTCCAGATTCATGTTCGACAGGATAAAATTCCCGCCGATATTTTTGTTGCATCTATCCTCCTCGCAATATGCACGAAATGTATCAAAAATCGCCAATATCGCGATCCAAGTCACAACAACAACACGTCGCGTAGCATTACATTAAAGTCGCCGATTGGCGCCGTGGTGGGGGTACATTGTACCTGATTGGTGGAATTCCCCCACCACTGTGATTTTCGACCAATGAACAAGTAAAGCTTCCCCCTCTACTGTACAAGTTGTACAATTTTCCAGTACATACCTAGCCGTGCCGGGCGCGCGCTGTTACTATTGTACGTACCGTAGTACAGAGCAGTCAGAGCGTAGTCAGAGATACAATAGGACCAGGGGCTACTGCTCTGTACTCCGGTATTTTCGAAAATATATATAGAACGGGTGGTTTGCTGCGCGATCTCGCGCTGCCGACCGACTCGACTCGATCGAACGAAACGAGAGCGAACGCGATACGACAAGTATATGTCGGAACCTAACCTATATTACGGGGGGATAATTCAGAAGTCACGTTCGGCTTCGTTCGTTTTCTCTCTCCCTCAGCGAACCTTCCTGAAAAAAATGTACAGCAACATTCGGCCAAGCTGACGGGCATTTCCCGCAATGTTCGTTTTCTCCCCTTCATCGAAATTGTTTTGAAGAAAAATATGTAGAGATCGATTCGGAAAGGCTTATGTGAGCCTTTCGCATTCTCCGTTTTCTACCCCTCTTCAGTGGAAGCACTTAAAAAAAAACGACCAGCTCGATTCGGCAAAGCTGACGGGCATCTCCCGCAATGTTCGCTTTCTCCCCCTCATCGAAATCTTTTTGAAGAAAAACATGTAGAGCTCGATTCGACAAGGCTGCCGTGCGCCTTTCGCATTGTTCGTTTTCTACCCCCCTTCAGCGAAATCACATAAAAAAAACGAATAGCTCGATTCGGCAAGGCTGACGTGCATCTCTCGCATCGTTCGTTTTCTCCCTTTCGTTAAAATCTTTTTGAAAAAAATATGCAGAGCTAGATTCGGCAAGGCTGACGTGCATCTCTCGCATCGTTCATTTTCTCCCTCTCGTTAAAATCTTTTTGAAAAAAATATGCAGAGCCAGATTCGGCAAGGCTGACGTGCATCTCTCGCATCGTTCGTCTTTTCTCCCCCTCAACGAAATGTCCTGGAAAAAAAGGACAGCTCGATTCGGCAAAGCTGCCGGGCATATACCGAATCGTTCGTTTTCTCCCCCCCCCTTAGCGAATTTCGCTGAAAGAAAATGTACAGTTTGATTCGGCAAAGCTGACGGGCATCTCTGGCATGGATCGTTTTCTCCCCCCTCATCGAAATCTTTTTGAGAAGAACAGGCAGAGCTCGACTCGACGAGGCTGACGTGCATCTCTCGAATCGTCCGTTTTCTCCCCCCTGTTGGAAAAAATACCAAAGCCTCGATTCGGCAAGGCTGCCGGACATCTCTTGCATCGTTCGTTTTCTCCCCCTTCAACGAAATCTTCTGGAAACAAACGAACAACTCGATTCGGCAAAGCTGCCGGGCATCTCTCGCATCGCTCGTCCCCTCTCCTTGAACGAAATATCATGAAAAAAAAACGAATAGCTCGATTCGGCAAGGCTGCCGGGCATCTTTCGCATCGATCGTTTCCTCCCCCCTCTTGGAAAAAAAATAGCAAGCTTCGGCGAGGCTGACGGGCATCTTTGGCATCTTTCGTTTCCTCCCCCATCTTGAAAAAAAAACGAACAGCAAGTTTCGGCGAATCTGAAGTGCATCTTTCGCATCGTTCGTTTTCTCCTCCCCATCGAAATTTTTTTGAAGAGAAACATGCCGAGCTCGATTCGGCAAGACTGACGTGCGCCTTTCACATCGTTCGTTTTTTACCACCCTTCAGCGAAGTCACAGAAAAAAACGAATAGCTCAATTCGGCAAAGCAGACGGGCATCTCTCGCTTCGTTCGTTTTCTCCCACCCTTTTGGAAAAAATATGGAAACTTCGATTCGGCAAGGTTGACGAGCATCTCTCGCATCGTTCGTCTTCTCCCTCCTCAGTGAAATCTCCTGGAAAAAAACGAATAGCTCGATTCGGCAAGGCTGACGTGCGCCTTTCGCATTGTTCGTTTTCTACCCCCCTATAGCGAAATCACATAGAAAAAAAAACAAACAGCTCGATTCGGCAAAGCTGACGGGCATGTCTAGCATGGTTCGTTTTCTCCCACTCATTGAAATCTTTTTGAAAAAGACATGCAGAGCTCGATTCCGCAAAGCTGCCGGACATCCCTCGCATTGTTCGTTTTCTTCGCTACATGCGCGAAATGTATCAAAAATCGCCAATATCGCGATTCAAGTCATAATAGCAACACGTAGCGCAGCATTACGTTAAAATCGATTGACACCGTGGTGGGGATAGATTGTACCTGATTGGAGGAATTTCCGCCACCACTGTGATTTTCGACCAATGAACAAGCAAAGCTTCCCCATCTACTGTACAAGTTGTACAATTTTCCAGTACATACCTAGCCGTGCCGGGCGCGCGCCGGTACTATTGTACGTACCGTAGTACAGAGCAGTCAGAGCGTAGTCAGAGATACAATAGGACCAGGGGCTACTGCTCTGTACTCCGGTATTTTCGCTAATATGTATAGAACGGTTGGTTTTCTGCGTGAACTCGCGCTGCCGACGGACTCGACTCGATCGAACGAAGCGCGAGCGAACACGATGCGAAAAGTGTATGCCGGGACTGCCTACAGTACGGGAGTAATTCTGAAGATCAATTTGAATATGTCTTTAGTCGTTGATATATCTTGCTTTACTTGGCCGGATCAGTAATCGGTCTTGCCTTAGTTAGCTGCTGGATCAGTGATCGATCCTGCCTTAATTTTCCAAGTCTCATAACTCGGAAAGCACTCAATCGAACGTAACTTCGTTATAGTGATTTGGAAAGCTCTCTAGATAAGCTACAACAGTATGTAATAAAAAATGGAGGTTTCCGTTAAAAGAAACATTACTGACCTTGACCTGATTTTGACAGTCATTCAAGGTCAAGTTCACGTTTCCATTATGTGTCCCCCTTCAATCCATGCGACTTTCTTTGGAAAAATTTTTCAATATAATCATCGATTCGCGAAATAATCGACCATATCACTTAAAATGAAACACCCTGTACCTCTTTATATTTCGCAATTTTTTGGCTATTTCTTTGTAATCAGCGATTTTTTACGCTTACATTTTCGTCGCACGCCTGTCCTATACGTAGGTGGGAACACTCTGACATACATTCATTTAATTTTTTTATTATTTCCAAATGTACAATTCAAGCTAATGGATACCTAACCTAACCTAACCTAACGGTTGGAGAAATGTCGAGCGTGTTGACAAGTGTAGAGCAGAGACTTGACACTCTCAGCCTCATCGTGCACCAAAGGGTTGTAAAGTAGCATGAATAGTAGGGCTATACTCCGCACGGAGAACTAAAAATTAAACGATTGCAAAGTTAGAACAAAACCAACGATCGCTCCAAGAGCGCTGATCCATAATAGCGGTGTTTGCATCAGAAACGGTACGATAGTATCGCAATTGTTGAACGGGAGATAAAACGTTCGAGCTTTTTCCCGCGCGTCCTCGATGATTCTATCGGCACATGCTTCGCACAGCTTCATATGGCCTTCCACTCGTCCTCGCCCAAAGTAGTGAGCTATGGTAAATACAAGATCACGTTCTTCCTCCGACATACCAGCGTGTATTTCAAAGGCTCGTGGTGTACCGGTGTATAGTCCAAGGTACACGTGGCGAATCATATTCCATGTACAACTTATGCCATAACTCATTATGTCCAGGCGTACAAGACGCTGCAGTATCTTGTGAATCGTTTTGACGTTGTATGTGTCGCCCATAGAATCCACACGACCGAGTGGAACACACAAAGCTCGACTCGTTTCGTAATCAGATGTAGAACATGTCGTTACTGTACCGCCACAATAGTTCATATTCGCGTGCGATACGAACGATTCGGTCAGGCTATCAATTGCACCATTTTTCCATTCTTTGCTGCCTTGTACAACGGTAACAGCAGCAGCAGGAACTTCGGAGTGCAATAGAAACAATGCGGCTAATACTCGTCGCCGTGTTCTACAAACAGCAACGTCATCGCTCAATTTGTCGTTCATCTCCTCGAACTCGACTCGGGTCGTCTTGATTTATATGAGGAATCTTAGACAGTATTTGTCTCTAAGAAGTGATCATGAGCGAAAAGGAACTTTCATTTCCGTGCGACAAACTGGAGGATGAGGAGGAGGACGGACAAGAGATTGAGGAAGAATACGATGACGGCGACGGCGAAAACGATGCAGACGATAGTGGTGCATCGAACATTACCACTGCCATCTCCGTTGCTGCTGCTGCTGCTCAATCTCACAAAGATCGTTCGATACGAAGTCGCGGGGCGACTCGTGTCAATCGCGCTGCTCGTCGTCATCGTAACAACATATTTTTACGTTCCTCGCGTACAATCGAGGCCCGAATCAGCTCACGTTACGACACATGTAACGCGTATTTGCTCGATGAATCATTGATTCGCGGGTCGTACATTTCATTCGCTCGTTGGTTCGCGTCGTATCTTAACGAAACCAATGCGCCCGGATGTTTAGTGGTCGTAGGTGTTGCTAGGGTCACACGCACGCGCAATTGCAATGTATAACACATTGATCTTGGCCGAACGATGCCGATACCATGCGTCTATATCGACTCCAATGACACGCATCCCATTTTCGCGTTGAAACGAAACATTGGATATCCGATAATCACGATTCTCGTCACCATTCAGGCCAGTCGCCTGGAACATCTGTTATCATGCGACGGAAGTACCAGGTATGTCGGTAATTACTTTCCGGTTTTTGTAACAGATGTCACTAGCCATAAGTATGCAATGTTATGATTTGATACATATGTCATTTTATTCTACTGACATTAACCTCAAAACTACACAAATTACGTTCCGCCAAAATAACAGCGTTATAGATTAATAATTTTTTGAAAATGTCGAGTTTTGTGCCTGAAAACGTGCATTTGCGGCATGCATTACTTTTCTTATTTAATCAAAAGAAAAAAGCCGCTGAAAGTCATCGTTTGCTGATAGAGATTTACGGTGAGCATGCTCCAACCATAAGAACATGTGAAACGTGGTTTCGACAATTCAAATGTGGTGATTTCAACGTTCAAGACAAAAAACGTCCTGGTAGGCCGAAAACGTTTGAAGATGCGGAATTGCAGGAGTTATTGGATGAAAACCCAACACAAACTCAAAAACAATTGGCAGAAAAGTTGTATGTGAGCCGAGTAGCAATTTGTGAACGATTACAAGCGATGGGAAAGATCCAAAAGATGGGAAGATGGGTGCCACATGAATTGAATGACAGGCAATTGGAAAATCGAAAAATCGTTAGTGAAATGCTGCTTCAAAGATATGAAAGGAAGTTATTTCTGCATCGAATAGTAACGGGTGATGAAAATGGATTTATTTCGAAAATCCCAAGCGAAAAGTTTTTAAGCGTGGTGTTTCCACTCTATAGCATGCGCAAAATGTGCGATCGTGTTGCGGACACGATGCGACACGCCATGAACGCATATTTGTGCGATTGTATGAGTCTTATGATCGTGATCGTTGTGAATTAGAGGACTGGCGCGATGACGATTTCAGCGACGAAGACGAGAGTGCGTCTCACTGTTGCAATGCAGCAACAACAACAGCAACAACAACAATAACAACAGCACCGAACGCGATTACGATAGAACGTCGAGTCGACGGTAGCGACGAAATGGCAGAGCGTGCGCGAGGTTACGAAGTCGCCACCGTCGCCGTTTCGCAACTGGCGCCGCTGCTACCGTAGCCACAGGTGGTGCGTGAGGTTCACGAAAATGAAGACGAAGACAATCGTTCCTTCGTCATGTCAACGTTGTTGCGTAAAGATAAGTTCGGGTGCGTGTACGAACGCGTCGATTCGGATGCTTCGTTTCTATCGCGATTGAACAAGTACAGTAGAAACGGTAACGGGAACGATAATAACAACAACAATAATAACTCGTCACTGGCTTCGTCGTCGTCTTTTTTGGATCATCGTCGTACTACTATTTCTCAACCGGAGCGCATAGCTGGCATTTTGCGCGAGCCGGGTGACAATGTAGCTAAAGCTATTCGTCGTAGAAACGAAATCTTGGACCGCAACGCGCGTGTTTTAGCTTCTCTGCGCGACATGGACGCCTCGCTGTTGCACACGCATCCAACGGATCGCTTGAAAATTGTACATGATGGCGACAGCGCGGTAGCGGTCTAAGCGATTCGTCTGCGCGGCACGATGCCTCTGCTCCCGACGACAACAGCCCTCACTTCGCAAACTTCGCACAAAGATTCAAGTCGATTCAATTGGACTTGTGATGCCAACGAGCAGGCATGTTACTTTTGGCTCTATATTTATTCTTTGTTTCTCAGATTTTGCTCAGTGCGAGCATGAAAATGCTCTGTATGTTGCCGCATATCGGCACTTTATGTAACATTGTATTCGAGGGCAAGATGTCGACGAAATCTTAGCCAACGCCAACGATGAACATGCGCGGCAACACTTCCATATGACGACGACAGCGACGACAACGACGACAACGACAAAAAGTAAAAACAGTCGCGAAGAACGGTCGAACGATAGCGAAGCGTGTCAATGGCTCAAAAAGCGAAACATTGATGCAATTGTCATAGCTGTTGTTGCAGCAGCCCATGATAGCCACAGATTCGTTGCGGCCGAGTGAATGGTCGTTACAAGTGCTATCATCATCGTATTGTTTGTTAATCTTACGAATTTACCATGCGCTTGTGTCGCGGTCACGTTTCGCCAAAAAGAGAGGGAATAGCGTAAGACGTCGAGCGCCACGAGCGAGTGACACCGCGCGCGCGCGCACGCTCGCACGACGCACGTACGCGCGCACACACACACACACACACACGCACACACGCACACACGCACACACACACACACACACACACACACACACACACACACACACAACTCGCAATCGACGCCCATTGGTATCGGCAGCAGTGCTATCGGCAATACATAGCGAAGATTACAGTAGATATATATACGCGCGCACGCATCCCTCATCGCCGCCGCCACCGTCGCCGCTGCGAAGACACCGCCGTTGCGCGGAAACACAACGACATGGCTAGAATTTTGTATCCTCTGAACATATACTTTCCCGCTGACAAGTCGCGCAACAGCGGTGAAAATATCTTACGAATCGACACGCTCGAATACGCAGAAGTCTCGTGCAACAGTAGCGTGACGCGACTGTGCACGCGTTCACCGATGGATATACCATGGACACCGACATTGTTCGTAGGTGTGCGAAACGGAGCCATCGCAGAATTACGACGTGACATAAATTTCGCCCTGATGTTGCATCGACAAGGGGTCGTGGTGACTATGTCGCGCACCCCGGTTCGACCATTGGCCCGATCCATCGATCGATCGTTGTGGACCATGCGAGAGAACCAGACGCTATATGAGCTTCGTTTCGAAACGTATAGCACGCGAAGGAGAGCCAAAGCTTTCCTCCAGGATAACGCCGCCGCTCGTGTCAATGATTACATATTGTTCGCTGTGGATAACTCGGTCGCGTTCGAAGTTATGCTGGCCTCGTACTTTCACAAACGCGATGACTAATTGAAGAGCGGCGGTGCGACTGATGACAGCTGCTACAAACAACAAGACATAAACGTTGACTCTACGTTCGAAATGTGCAACTGGTGCTATATGAACGAACGAACTGGACAGAAACTATGTCGCCTCACCGATCGCGAATTGGAACTCAACGGATTGCCCAAGGATCCGATCGCCACGCTGCCGATTATCAGTTTCGACTTAGAAACAGTGGCTCGCATGGAAAGTACGGTTCCTCGCGGCGTGGAGCGCGACGAACGCCTATCATCACACGCGCTCACCGTTCACCGTGGCCAAGAGAACTCTGATCGACAAAAGTACAACAAAGTATACGGTTACTTGTTCATGGCTTACGCACCGCTTGACGACGATGACGAGGTGCATAGAGAAGAGACTAGATTGTGCGAGAGTCTTAAATCAGCCGACACGTACGGAAACGTCATGTTGTTTCGAAGCGAACTTGATCTACTGTACAATGTGGTAGAAATGTTGTCACACAACGAATTTCTGGCTGATTTGTACAACTTGGACGATCCAACGGATGCTTCACGTCTAGCGTGCATTCTCGTGGGTTACAATACGTGGGAGTACTATTATACCTTTCTCTGGAGCAGATTGATATTTCACAGACTATACGAGCATGCGGTACGCATGTTACATTTGCGCAGCGAACCGCGTTTCTGCAAAACTCAAGTTAGCTTCGACCTCATGATGCATGTAAAATCCAAACACCAAGCTCAAGTGGGCTCGATCGCTCTGGCGCACGTAGCGCGCTTCTTTGATGCGTCCGATGCGGCAGAACGCGCGTCCAATGAACGTTCGCGCCAACTGAAGATGAGCTTTGACTCGGTAGCCATTCGAAAATTGTACTATAACAAGAACAGAGAAGAACGATTTGATCGCGACCAAGCCTTTGGACGTCTCGATTCTAACAACGGTGTCAATATGCTACGTGTAGCCCTGTACAATACGCAGGACTGCGCCGCGGTGTATCATTTGCAGCAAAATCTAAATTTTTTGGACAGAACGGTGCTGTACGCTCGATATTTCAACGTCGGTCTAATAGATGCATCGCACGCGGGAACAGTCGTCTACTGCCAAATGCGTTTGCCATACGAGCGTTGCGCGATTTCAAACTTATGCTACCTCTGCGTACCAATACTACGTGGCCGTACACTGTGCCGCAGGTGACGACGACTCGCAAATTCGATGGCGACATCGATGAAAATGAAGTCGCAGACCGCAATAACGGACCGTGCGTACTGCGTCAGCGTAGGCACGGCGATTACTCCGTGATGGACGAATTGGATCTCATGCGGATCGGGAGCCGCGTGTACATCGGAGGAATAAGTTCCGCGCTCGCCGAGCACTATCGTCGCCCCATAGGAGTGGATTTCGCTTCGTTCTATCCCTCCATCGGCTGCGAGTACAACTTATCAATGGAGACCGCTCGTGTTTTGACGGTGAACCAAGTGCGCGATTTGGTCAACCGCGATGATGCCGTTCTCGATGAACTCATAGCCGCGGGAGTACTGCGATGTTTCGATTACGAGCCCATTGATTCGCAGCGAAAAGAAGTCCGCATGTCCGGAAGAGATAGTCTCGCGGCCGCAGTGTTGCGCGATACTGAAAACGGACACTGAACGCGGTTGGTACGAAGGAGCAGAGTTTCGCGGTTCGCGCGAGCTACGAACGTAAATCCAAATGAAAGACGCGTTATGCTGGTGTACCAAGTTAGCAGCAACAATTCTGAGCACGGCTGCGGCAGCGGCGATTCTGAGCCAGTGATATATGGTCTGTGGCGTTATTATCTGGCGCAACGAAAAGTTTACAAGGCGCAACTGAAGTTCAGTTCCAATTTGGATCCGGTTCGACGAAGAGTGGCGACCTGTATGGAAAAAATGTACAAAGTAGTGGCTAATAGTTTGTACGGATACTTGAATTACGCTAGAAGCGCGGTCTATTCGCCCTCGGTCGCCGCGGCCATTACACTGCTTTCGCGAAAGACGTTTCACGAGACGTCGTGTGAATGAGCATTCCCTGTAGTCTTGACGACGGAGAACAAATCGCCCACTGTTGCTGCTAGGGTTCTGAGCGTTCTAGCAGGTACAATGAGGACGACGACGACGACGACGACGACGAGCAACAGGACAGTAGTCTAGCTGCGGGTGAAAAAAAAGAGCTGAAGAGCATATCAGTAGATGAGGTTTACGCGTTGATCATATTCGGGACAACGAGGCGATACGATCAATTGCGCGTTGTGTCGTATCGTGTCAGGTAATGTATCGTGACACGGATGGGCTCATCGTGTACCTAGAACTAACGGATCGCGAAAACGGTGAAAAGCGTCCCTTGTTCAAACTGGAACAATCATGCTGCGAACGATGGCTCGTCGCGCTAATAAACGACACCTTTCGTCGTTACGGTCGAACATATATTTCCGTAGACCTGGATGATTTCGCCGTCGAAGCATGTTCCATCATGGGAAAAAAGAAATACTGGAAATGGATGAGCGGTAACAACGCCACCAGTTTTCGTGCGATAACAAAGGGCTTCGAAAAAAACGTGCAGCCGTTCGTCAAACATATCGTGCGTTCGCTGGAACTAAATGTTACGACCACGTGGTTGGCGCTCGAGTCCTACGAACCGAACATATTGAAAGCGCATCGATTGAGCGTCACCGATCCGATACGGTTCTTTGAGGCTATGTATGATGCGTTGCATGAATATGCGACCCTTCACGGTAGCGAGTCTTTTTCGTTCAACTTGACACTGAATCCGCGCACCGTATCGAACGCAGAGGCCACATTTATTCAAGATACACTCAAAAAATACGGTTACAATATCGGTGAATGCGTTCGGTGCGTATTCACTCTGACGAGACAGAATGTTGCGACCGAATAAGACTATTTTCGCACTCGTTTCGTGCTCGCTCGAGACTTCGATCCGCGAGCGGATGAAATAAATTATTACAAGGTGGTTCGACGCTTTGCTACGTATTTTTTACAATTGGTCGAAGGGCAAAAGCGAGTCGCGTCGACATAAACGGTGGCTCGCGAGTACGCGATGAACGCAAGTGAATTCGATCCTACTCTCGGCCAAGCTTACGTGCGATGGGTCGTGCAACGACGATGACAGCAAGGGATGGAAATCGCTAAAAATCCGTACGCACCTCTTTACAAAAACGAAAAATGCGACCCAGACGCCGCATTGTTACGAATGGTGCACGATAGCGCATTGTTGCTTGTTTATCGAACAGAAAATAACTCAAAAATTATATAGAAAGTGTATAGAAATAAATGGATTGAATAAAAATCAAATCTTTTACATTCTCCCAGTACATATCTCAGTATGTCGGAAGCCGGAAAATACCATACGAGGAAAGGAGCGACGTCGATCGAGCTCATCGGACATACGTCGTCGCAAATACGAGGGCAGTCTGAAAATTTCTCGGCCTAACAATGAAAGAAATTTTTTACCGTGAAATATGTTTTATTTTTTCAATATAATCTCCTGAAATTTCAATACATTTATTCCAACGTTTTTTCCAATAATTCAATACCATCATTAAAGTGGTGTGATCCCGGGAGGTTCATTTCGCTCTGATGTTTAGTGGTGGATCCAAGTTTTATCAATGGTTATGAAACGACGCTTGAAATCTATTTTATTTTGCTTTTAAAACGACGACAAACACGCTTGAGAAATACGCATTCGAATGCGTTTCTTGGTGAATTGCTAGCAAATGCGGCACTCATCTTGCACAAAGCTTTTTCAACTGGTGCTACTACTCGAATGATTTGACAGATCGAATAAAATTCTACATAGGTTTATATCAGGGATGCCACTTTCTAATACAATTATAGTTTGACAGTTTCTAATGCCATGAATGTGTCAGGTCGAGAACTTTTCAGACTGCCTACGTATTTATGCACGCGATTTCTCGTGCTCGACGAAGTCCGAAGGCGACGCTGACGGAGGCGGAGCGTCAACTGCAACTACGACAACAATGGTTCTCGTCATTGGATCGATCGTAATTTTCGTTCTTTGCGTTACTATTTCGACGATGTTTGCGCTATAGGTGCAGCTGGTATCCGCACCCGTATCAAATGGTCCTACTCGTTGTCATTCGATCAACAATGTAATAATCAATTCTTCGTCTCGTTGAATCTATTCTATTATCGAATCTATTTTATTGCCGAAAGAAGATATTGCCGAGATCAACTAGTCAACAGCGTGCCGGCTGTGGCCAGCCGTTCGAGCACGATACGGAGCGCGACCGCTGTAGTACGAAACGAATTCTTCTCTTCGACGGCGAAACGCGCGAATCGCGGACAATCGAGCAATTGTGTAATAACGCACAAGTTCGTTGCATTTGATTCAATCTCGCGCGGTGCATCATTGATAAATTCATCGTTCTAATCATCGCGCACTCCGTTCGAACGACATAAAAGCGACGTTAACACTGTGATCAAATAAGTTTTTCTTCGCGCTCCGCGCATCTTGCTACATTCGTGCGCGCGCGCGCGCGCGCGTGCGAGACGATGCAAGTCGCTGTTGTAATTATTTTCATCGCGTTTTTAGTTATATGGTGTGTCGTGTTTTATAGACAACGAGTGTACTCCCCAATGTCAACAAGTAGCACAAGATCATTACGACGAAATCGTGACAATGCCTTTCCCCTGTGCTCCATAGTGCGTCCTGGAATACGTCGATTCATGGGGGCTGAGTCTGTCGATTCCGTTCGCCGATTATGCGTATTCGACAGTGATTGCGCCGCACTGTGTCGTGTGTACAGTGGCGTGAATCATCATTGCGACGCCTCTCGCAGAACGTGCGAATTGGTGCGATTGAACGCCACGGATGGCGACAGGAGGGATGACGGCAACGATGGCAGCGGCGGTGGCAGCGACGGCAGCAGAGACGACAACGAGCACAAGTGCGATATGATAAATGGTGAATACGCGATGCTTGTCGGTTTCTCCAGTCTCGGTGCCGCCATTTGGCAATGCGTACAGTTGTATCAGCATTTTCGCGAATGACACAAGTTTTGCAAAGGTGGAGTGTGGGATATGAATACGATAATGCGCGAACCTACCTATCGCGACTGCACATGTCCGCCCGATACAAAACGTATGGTGCTGAAGACGGCAACAGCCTCCGATGTACGTTTGCCACATTGCGCGCCCGATCATCAGGTTCGGTTCCATAAAGAAGTCATGGATATCATGTAACATATACACAAATGCGTCAGCATTTTCGGTTAGGTTAGGTTAGGTTTTATGACACACGAGCGTGGGAAGAATTGCGCAGAAAGGGTCACGCAAGTAGTAATAGTGTATATATATACGTATACAGGGTGATTCAAAACAACCTTCCATTATTAAAAGTATAAAATCCTGATAAAAGTATAAAATTCTAAAACAACCTTTCCTCTTGCAAAATTTTGGCAAAAGCTTAGATTTTAAATTATTAAAAAAAGTAGCAGACCTATTGCGGGTCGAGTACGGGAGGTAGAGAGGTGCGGCGCAACTCACCGTCAGATGTGGGCGCTAACGCGGAGTACCCGCAGCAATCAGCTGATCACACTACACATGTTATACACTAGCTACGTTCCAATATTCATTGCTAGAATAAAAATCTGTGTTTTCTGTGACATTAGGTGATTGTTATAACTGGCAAAAATTTTGGAAAACAACCGGGATTGTACGCGCACACACATGCAAGCACGTTCTCGGTCTCTCCGAGTCTTTCTGTCTCTTTCTCACTCATTCACTCGTATTCACTTATATACTTGGAATAGGCAACAACACTAATAAACACTTAATCACTGTGCATAACTACCAATCACGATCGATGAATCGTTTTGGGCAACTGGTAAGCCCTGAAAAAAACAAAAATAAATACGTGTTTCTCCCAGGGATTTTCAATCGCCGTGAGCTGTATGTTGATGCAACATACCGTGTACAAGTGTTACCTGTGA
Source organism: Harpegnathos saltator (assembly GCF_003227715.2). NCBI lineage: Eukaryota > Metazoa > Arthropoda > Insecta > Hymenoptera > Formicidae > Harpegnathos > Harpegnathos saltator. Next base: position 67,414 of record NW_020229932.1, read on the forward strand.
AATTACTTGTGACTACTGTCTGTTGTGAAGGAAGCACGTTTACTGTTGTTGACGGCGATTGAAAATCCCTGGGAGAAACACGTATTTATTTTTGTTTTTTTCAGGGTTTACCAGTTACCCGAAATGATTAATCGATCGTGATTGGTAATTATGCACAGTGATTAAGTGTTTATTAGTGTTGTTGCCTATTCCAAGTATATAAGTGAATACGACTGAATGAGTGAGAAAGAGACAGAAAGACTCAGAGAGACCGAGAACGTGCTTGCATGTGTGTGCGCGTACAATCCTGGCTGTTTTCCAAAATTTTTGCCAGTTATAACAATCACCTAACGTCACAGAAAATACAGATTTTTATGCTGGCAATGAATATTGGAACGTAGCTAGTGTATAACATGTGTAGTGTGATCAGCTGATTGCTGCGGGTACTCCGCGTTAGCGCCCACGTCTGACGGTGAGTTGCGCCGCACCTGTCTACCTCCCGTACCCGACCCGCAATAGGTCTACTACTTTTTTTAATAATTTAAAATCTAAGCTTTTGCCAAAATTTTGCAAGAGGAAAAGTTGTTTTAGAATTTTATCAGGATTTTATATTTTTAATAATGGGAGGTTGTTTTGAATCACCCTGTATATCGCCTAAGCGTCAGAACAGTCCAGCAACCGCTCGTCAATATGCGACAAAGCCTCGGAGACATAATTCAATATTTGGAGTCCTCGTGGGATAGCGAGTACGTAAAGAATTTTCTCCGTTCACAATCGGTCACGATGAGTACCATGTACGAGAACAATGGCAAAATGAGCGAGGAAGTCGACATCGATAACGACATCGATAACATTTGTGAATCATTGTTGTCGCCGCCACTGTTGAATCTGCACCAATGCCGCATCAGCACGCCGAGCCGATCATCGCAGCAGCAGCAGCCCTATGAATCGGAAATGTATATTACGACTATGTCATCGTCGACGACGATGACAATGACGACGACGACGACGACGATGACAACGACGACGAAGGAAAATGTTTGCCCGTTTCTGGTCTCGACAAGTTCGCCACCACCAAAGTTGAACATTTACTCACCTTCTGCGACGGTGACGTGTACAGCTACGGATATAATGGATCTGCGAAAACCATCGGTTCTTCGTAGACCTGTGCGATGCAGTCCAAGATTATACGCGCTACGCATGCGGTCATCAGTGCAAAGGCGTGCGTGCAGCATTTATTGTCGCGGTAACAATATCCCTAATTTGCACGCCTATCCATATCTGCATCCGTCGAGCGAATGTGTGAAAATCACGTTTTCACCGCGAAAACGCGGACGATTGTCTGCCACAGCTGGCAAAAACGACAAAATTCTCAATCTGTCCAAACGTACACGGTAGAAAATATTGCGCTAAAATATTTGAATGTGTGTGTGGATTGTATATCAATAAATACAAGAATGTAATCAATAAATACAAGATTTTTTTTCATACAAGTGTGCAATTTATTTATAATAAAGCGAATAATACGAAGCGTGCATGAGACGGATCTGCGAAATGTTTCCTTCGATATTCTCGCCCCTCTTGCTCGTTGCGATTTTCATCATCGCTGTCTTCGCATGGATGCTGAGCCTTTTACACAAACATAGGCTTTCCCAATGCGAAACAGATCGGCTTGTAATATCTGCAGAGAGATTGCACAGAGCTGTATTTTCAAGCGAGATCGTCGACGGCGCTTCTCTGCTAGTTTCAACAGCGGCGAATGACAATGGTGACAGTAGTGCTGCTGACTCCCGTAGTCGTCGTAGTAGCACCAGACGGCAATGGTATGAATGATTCATAAGGCCGGATATTAGCGGAAAAAAGTTCATCCTGTGTACGATTTCGATTTGAATTTGGTTCGATTCCTGCGCGTTGTCGATGATTGTGGAATCGTAGAGGTTGCTCCAGCTGTATCCATTCCTGATCCCGCGACGTATCATTCGCGTTTCACCGGTGACGGATCGCTGCTCGTAGTTCGTCGCGCGGACTTGCTCTCTCTGGACGATCGAGTACCCAAGGATGCGTTTTCTCTCGCACGTCTTATCGGTGGATGGGTCTATGTCTCAAAGGTCGACGATTCGACCGTTGCCATTCGAATCGAATCGTCCACAGAAGCAGTACGCATACGCTTGCCGACTCGCGTGAAGATAGAGTTCCTTCCAAGCGCAATGAAATCGTATGACAGCAGCATCAATATTCGCTTTGTTCGTCAGAGTCAGTGTTCCACAGCGATCAGAGACGACTTCGGAGATCTAGTCGCGCGCCCAGTCCTTTACGGTGATTATGTAGAATATTATGCGCGACAGATTGAGCCGAATCGTTTCGAACGTGTGCCTCGATCTAGTGAACGATATCGCATAGAAGTCAAAGATTTGGAATGGCTTTGTCGCGACGAATACGACGATGAACCGGCTCTTTGAGTATTCAACGAGTGGGTAGGTTAGGTGTTGCGTTTCGCGACGGTGCTTTGCCTGGCTGTATCACTACGACCACCACTGCGTCGTCGTGCGAACGGTACGTTTATTGCCAGGCATCGGTGACTGCTGCTCCGGCTCTAGCCGGCTTTGTCCGTGTGCTTGCGATTGCGTTTAGCCGCGGTGATGGTGGTGGTGCCGGCCCCAGGGTTTCCATCAGATAAAGTTGCCTGAGCCTCCGCTATAGCATCGGCTAAACGGTCGTACAAATTTGTTATGTCGTTGCACAAGACCTGGCCGCTGTGTCGTAACTTTTCTGCATTCAGACATGAGACGACTGTGTAGGCAATCGCACGAAGCGACTCGTACATGTCGAGCGATGTTCGATGCCACAGGGCTCGCAACAGCTCATGCGCATTCTCGTTGCGTATGATGCTCGCGCGTCTCGATAATATCTACGATTGTAGCGATTCGATCGCAATTACAGTGTGTCATGAACGATTTGTATGTTTCGTAGAGAACAGTTAGCGATTGACTTGACAATACATTGAACACCAATCGATCGAGCGGGCAATGCAACGGATAACTGATCATGCCGAACATGACGCTGACAACGCGCGGCTTCTCGTATGGGGTTGTCGAAATGCGCCACTAGCGACCATACGTCAGCGTTTCATACAATATCGTGACATCTGGATCGCTTTCGATGCGGCCAAGTATCTTGCGGATTTCCATCAAAACCCGCGGCGATACACCCAATAATTTTACTATAAGCTCTCTCGCTGTGTCAATTATGGAATCCAGCCAAGCAATCTCGTCGAACAAGTCTTTGTGGTCATTATCGGATAACGATGCCGGCGGCGGCGATAGCGGTGGCGACGACGGTGACGTTTCATTGTCCGAAATATCGGCAATTTCTGCAGTAGCGCTGGCGGCTGCTACCTTAGAGTTACCGCCGCCGGCGTTACTGCCTCTACCGAACATCGAGGCCAAGAACGACGAGGAACCACCAGATGACATAACGGTCGACAATGTCGACGATGGGATGACGACGAACAGTGCTTTGAACAGTGACAGTGACGCTCACGATGACGCTTACGACAACGATGACATTCACGACGAATTAGCACGAATTGATTCTGGGAAAAATGTTAAACGATTCAATCTGCGCTCGTTCACGTTGTTCAACTCCACGATACGTTGTGCTCGATGTTGCTTTCCGTTTAAAACAAACATATCTTGCGTGTTCCGTAGAAAAAATCGCATACGATGCAGCTCCATTAGCTCCAATTCGAACGAATCTAGAAATTCCAGCATTTTGAACGCTGCTGCCGCTACTGCTACCACGACGTCGGCATCCGGGCAAGAAAGTGACGACAGCAGCGCGGACAGGCTCGAGTTTACCCTACGGTTTATCGGTTCTACGAGACGAGGAAGAAACAGGGCGGTAGACGCAAAGCTTCACTCTTGCACCGAATCAGTCGCAGACGTGCATTGTCGCGAACGGCGCAAAAACGACGAAACGCCAGCGAGATCAATGTCGATTTGTTCGCCCGATGCTGTTCTTCAAAACATGAATGACAATGAAGACTATTCTTCTCTTCTGAAACAACCGTTCGTATCGCGCAAAATGCTATGCTTGGACGGTCGAATAGGACAGGCACTGGTGCGACCAAACAACGCGCCTATGTCAAACAGTCCGGTCGATGCGTTGCTGCGTGCGCTACCATGACACGCGTAGATATGAACACGTACGTCTTTGAGTGTCACGAATGACAGCGTCACTAACGAGCACCGACGACTCTCTCGTCGTTACAACTTGTTCTCATTCTGGTACCGCGCTATTGCTGCGTCTCGTCTCTATGGTTATGCAAGATGTACAACAGCGAGGTTTGAATGCTAAGCATGTTAAAGCAGATGGGGCCGACCGATTCCATGGCGAAAACGAGAACGGTGACGGTGGCAGTGCCACCGCGACAACAAACGACGCAGCATCATCGTACATTGGTTTGAACAGAAGCTGTTCTCAGCGACGTACCATCGAGATATGCCGCATCGTGAATACCCCGAAACGCGACGAAAGTGATCTGGTGCAACTTCGGAATTCGAGCCTCAGCTTTGAAGTGGTTGCGCGCAGAAAGTCACGAGCCATCGTTCGTTTCACAATGGATCGTCGTGGGATCGCGGTAACGCTCGCTCGTTTGCGCAAATTGCCTCGATTGATATTTGTCAGCTACAAAAATCTCGTGTTTCGCGGCATCATTGCGGCCGCCGCCTCTGCTGCTCGCAATACCACGGCGGCGGCTGACGAGCTTTCACGCAGGCTATTGTACGTAGCAAATTTTACGGTCTATCACGCGTATCACGAGAGCGAAGACACTTTCGACGAACAGCAATTTGGGAACAAGCGGAGGCACATGCGTTCTTTGCTCTTTCTCTTGGTTGTCGTTAACGCTGAAACGCTACGCGTTAGCAACGGTCGCAATCTCAACTTGGCGCTCAATATGTAGAGTATCTGAAAAGCGTACAACGATGTCGGTTACCATATGCTTGCAGAAAACAGCATTCAACAAATTCGCAAAATCCGCAGGGGCACCGAAACAGCCACCTTTGCGACTCGCGGACATCAAGTCGATCGATACTTGGGCAAAGTGTCTCGCGTAGGCATCAATGCGGTGCGGCTGAGACGATACTTGTGCGATTGCCGGAGTGACAAGGTATCGGTCAAGCAGCGCTCGCCCGCTCACTCGTTATCGTTTGAACACCACGACCATGTAGGTGGTAGGCGACTGTAAGAGATAGCGTGGTGAGGGAACAAACGCGAGCGAGGAATAAACATGAATCGTCCACGCGACGCCAAGGGGAAGTTTCTGGCATTGAACAAGGGCGATGACGGCTGTGCCCGTGATCACAGCAAACGCCGCGGTGTAACAATGAAAAAACACAGGTGTCGGAAGCGTCATCGCGTTGACAGAGGAGTGGGCGCTCTGCGTAAATCGGAAGAATTTGTACGAAATCCCACGAAGCATTCGCCGACGTGGATCCGTATCGACGACCAACGAAAAATCTCACGTCCACACGCGCCCCGAAGATATCGGCGTAAGAGCGAAGCAAACTCGTTGATCTACGAGGACGCAAATGCTATGTGGACGGCACGTGCGAAATAGCCATCGACACCAAGGCCGAGGAACGACGACTGCAGTATGCACTGCATGAAAATATCAAAGCAGGCGAATCACAATTGCCGTACGTACCGCCGCCGCTGCCCAAATGTCGTCGTCGTCAAGTCTAGTACGACGACGATGTCGAAAGTGGAAGGCTTTGCGACTATTGTAAGCGACAAATGCAAGATACGATGAAAATGATGTTATTCACTATCGTTGTTGTTGTTGTGTACCAACATGTAGCGACGGAATGAAAATAAAAAATTGATGCATCTTTCATAATTTTTTCCATCTTCCCCTTTCGTTCGTTCATTTCTTCGCTTACGCGTTGAATTCGTTTTCAAGGGCGACAATCATGCGAATATTTTCGAGCAATGCAACTCACGCGGCTCGTTACCGCGCGCGCGGTTTCTTAACACGGACGTTCGCGCTCCTGTGTAACCAAGTAACAGCGTGGCGATATCGTCGGATCATACAGAGTGTCTTAAAAATACCGGAACCCGCGGATAACTTTGCAAGATCAAGTTTTCATGAAAAACTCTAAATAAAAAAGTTGTAGGATATCGAGTAATAGACTTGATAGCGACCTTGAATTTAATCTTGGTCATGACTTTCAAGATTATTTGGCGGTCAACTTGAAAAATTTAAATGGGATCCCCCTATCTTTTATCACACTTTTTTCTACCAATTAATTTGAACAATTTTTGTCTGCAACAGTTTTTCATTTGCCTAATATTTTCCAGATATTGAAGGAAAACTTGATAATTTTTTCAACTTACGATATTTCGCTAACTATTTGTCGGAAGAAAAAATGGTACTAGACCTTCTTGCTTTATTTAGTCTCAAGAATATATTGATACAATATCGCCCTGACTTTTGTTAACTTACTGACTTTTGAACATTTCAAAATTATCAAATTTTCACAAAAATAAGGGCACTATTGTAACAATATATTCTTGAGACTAAATACAGCAAGAAAGTCTAGTACCACTTTTTCTTTCGACAAATAGTTAGCGAGATATCGTAAGTCAAATATTATAAAAGTTATTAAGTTTTCCTCAAATATCTCAATCATTATTATCATTATAATTATTATCATCATTGTCATTTTCTTCAGCGGTTGACAGTTTTCGCTGTCACCGCTGCGCGCTGTTGCTCTCTTTCATTCTCATGTGCACGATAAACTAAACTCAACGCAGTGCGCTTTTGTGCTCGTCCAAGCGAGAATCCTACATAACTGCCACCAAGATGTGCAAGAGCGCATCCGATACCATTGCCATTGCGCAATTAGCCAAGCGTGACTTCAGAACTGCTCCGTAATTATAGGTTAGGTTCCGACATACATTTTTCGCTTCGCTCGCTTTCGCTCGCGCTTCATTCGATCGAGTCGAGTCGATCGGCAGTGCGAAACGCGCGGAAAACCACACGTTCTATATACAGGGTGCACAATTTATCTGAAGACATTGAAATATCTCGAGAACTATGCATTGGATAAAAAAAGTGATTAATAAAAGTTGTTAGTTTCGAAGGGGGACATCCAATGATACCAAACTCGACCTCCCACCCCACCCCCTGGGGGTGGGGGTTGGGGGCAACTTTGAAATCTTAAATGGAAATCCCCATTTTTTATTGCAGTTACGAATTCTACGCCACAAAATACGTAAATTTTGTCCGAAACTTTTTTTTTTATTCGTGATAGATGGCGCTGTAATCGCAAAAAATTATATTTTCCGCAATTCTCCAGAAATGATCATTGGATTGAGAAATAAAAAATACCTGTTCAATATTTTTAATGAACATAAGAAAAGTTATTCCCCCCCATCCTCTCGGGGTAGGATGGGTGATAACGTTCAAATCTCAAATGGGGACCCACATTTGAGGACCGCATTGGGACCGCATTGCACTGCCTTTTATAATAAGCCGTAGTTCGCCATGCACCCATAGCGGCGCGTCGAGCAGTTCCCTCTTCGATTCGGGTTCCCATTTGAGATTTGAACGTTACCACCCACTCTACCCCGAGAGGATGGGGGGGGGGAATAACTTTTATTATGTTCTTTAAAAATATTGAACAGGTATTTTTTATTTCTCAATCCAATGATCATTTCTGGAGAATTGCGGAAAATATAATTTTTTGCTATTACAGCGCCATCTATCACGAATCAAAAAAAAAGTTTCGGACAAAATTTACGTATTTTGTGGCGTAGAATCCGTATCTGCAATAAAAAATTTCTATTTAAAATTTCAAAGTTGCCCCCAACCCCTACTCCCAGGGGGTGGGGTGAGAGGTCGAGTTTGTTATCATTGGATGTCCCCCTTCGAGACTAACAACTTTCATTAACCACTTTTTTTATCCAATGCATAGTTCTCGAGATATTTCAATGTCTTCAGATAAATCGTGCACCCTGTATATATTGACGAAAATACCGGAGTGCAGAGCAATAGTCCTTGGTCCTATTGTATCTCCGACTGCTCTGTACTACGGTACGTACAATAGTACCGGCGCGCGCCTGGAACGGCTAGGTACGTACTGAAAAATTGTACAACCTGTACAGTAGAGGGGGAAGCTTTGCTTGTTCATTGGTCGAAAATCAAAGTAGTGGGGGAAATTCAACCAATCAAGTACATTGTACCCCACCGCAGCGCCAATCGGCAACTTTAACGAAATACTGCGCGAAGTGTTACTGTTGTGACCAGGATCGCGATTTGGCGATTTTTTATACATTTCTCGCATGTAGCGAGGAAAACGAACAATGCGAGGGATGCCCGTCAGTCTTGTCGAAACGAGGTTTTCGGATTTTTTCAAAGATCCGAGAGAAAACAAATGACACGAGAGATGCACGTCAGTCTTGCCGAATCGAGGTTTTCGAATTCGTTCCAAGATTCGGGGAAAAACGAACGATTCGGACGATGCACATCTGCCTTGCCGAATCGAGGTTATCGAATTTTTGCAAGAAGAGGGGAGGAAACGAGCGAATCGACAGATTCTCGTCTGCCTTGCCGAATCGAGGTTTTCAGATTTTTTTCAAGATTTGGGAGAAGACGGACGAGGCGGGAAATGCTCGTCTGCCTTGCTGAGTCGAGGTGACCGTTTTTTTCCTACAGGGGGGAGAAAATGATCTATGCGAGAAATTCCCGTCTGCCTTGCCGAATCGAGGCTTTCGTATTTTTTGCAAGAAGGCGGGAGAAAACGATCTATGCAAGAGATGCCCGTCAGACTTGCCGGATCGAGGTTTTCGAATTTTTTCCTATAGTCGGAAGACAACGAACGAGGCGAAGGATGCTCGTCTGCCTTGCTGTGTCGAGACCGTTCTTTTCCGAAGAGGGGGGATGAAGCAAACGATGCGAGAGATGTATGGCGGTCGGGCTGCTCCCGCCATCTCCAGATCCGACGGAGAACCAGCAGGCGAGCCGCCATAAGCAGATTCTCCAGCCGAGGGCGCTGTTTTGAATTTAATGTGTTATGCGATCGCGTGCCAAGTTTGCACGTTTGAGTCGTAACTTCTGTGCGGGCATAGTAGCTTCTTTTGAATGCGACATTTCTCACGAATCCCGTAGTGATCTCGTTGCCTCACAGGTGCAGTTTCGTGTTCATGCGTGCGTTTCCGCGTGTGCACCCCTCTGCGTGCGTGTCCGCGTGTGCACCTCCGTGTGCGGTTCCGCGTGTGCACCGCTTTACGTGCGCTTCCGCGCGTGCACCCCTCTGCGTGCGTTCCTGTGCGTTCATCTCGTCACGTGCGTTTCCGCGCGTGCACCCCTCCGAGCCCATTGCCCGTTCGAGGGTTCCGCCGGTTGAGCCGATCACGCGCGCGTCGCGTGCTGGGTCGTCGAGGCCACGCGCGCCGTCGCGTGATCGCGATTCGTTGTTGTTTTGACGGGCGTCAGGTCCCGAGCTGTGCACGTGCTCGTTTCTTGTGCGTGCACTTAGCGTGTGCTCAGGTGACCCTTCGGTCCGTGCGATGTAACCGAAAAGTGCGTGGCGCCGGCGTGAAAGTCGTGTTCTCCGCCGCTTGCGAAATCTTGTTAGTGCGTTCTGCGTTTCGCGCGCCTCTTGCTTTGGTCAGCCCGGTCGCGCCGTGCACAGCCGGCGGTTAGTGTAGATAGTAAGCCGTTAGTAGTAAGAGCGTGCGTTCCCCCTTGCGAGGGGATTTCAATAAAGACGGTGTTGTGAACTCCATTGCACAATTATTGTTTCTTCGCGCGGGGGTGAAGGACCCTCACGATCCACTCCTGGACACGCACCAGGACGGCAGTGTCGCGTCCCTTTGCGCTACCTGGGCGGTCGCCTATGCCCCCATGGCGGTCGTCCGTGCATAAAACAGGTGACTCCCACAAATGCTCGTCTGCCTTGCTGAGTCGAGGTGACTGTTTTTCTCCGATGAGAGGGGATGAAACGAACGATGCGAGAGACGCACGTCAGCCTTACCGACTCGAGGTGTTCGTTATCTTCCCTAGAGCAGGGGGGGATGAAGCGAACGATGCGAGAGATGCCCGTCAGCCCTGCTGAGTCGAGGTGTCTGTTTTTTTCCGAAGAGAGGGGATGAAGCGAACGATGCGAGAGATGCCCGTTAGCCCTGCTGAGTCGAGGTATCTGTTTTTTTTCGAAGAGGGGGGATGAAGCGAACAATGCGAGAGATGCTCGTCTGCCTTGCTGAATCGAGATGTCTGTTTTTTTTCGAAGAGGGATGAAACGAACGATTCGAGATATGCACGTCTGCCTTGCCGAATCGAGGTTTTCGAATTTTTGCAAGAAGGGGGGAGAAAACGAGCGAATCGAGAGATTCCCATCTGCCTTGCCGAATCGAGGTTTTCAGGTTTTTTTCAAGATTCGGGAGAAAACGGACGAGGCGGGAAATGCTCGTCTGCCTTGCCGAATCGAGGTTATCAGATTTTTTTTCAAGATTCGGGAGAAAACGAACGAGGCGGGAAATGTTTGTCTGCCTTGCTGAGTCGAGGTGACCGTTTTTTTCCTACAGGGGGGAGAAAATGATCTATGCGAAAGATTCCCGTCTGCCTTGCCGATCGAGGCTTTCGTATTTTTTGCAAGAAGGCGGGAGGAAACGATCTATGCAAGAAATGCCCGTCAGACTTGCCGGATCGAGGTTTTCGAATTTTTTCCTATAGTCGGAAGATAACGAACGAGGCGAGAGACTCATGTCACCCTTGCCGACTTGAGTTGTTCATTATCTTTTCTAAAGGAGGGAGAAAGCGAACGATGCGAGAGATGCTCGTCAGTCTCACCGAAGCGAGCTCTGCATGTTTTTTTCAAAAAGATTTCGATGCGGGATAGAAAACGATCGACGCAAGAGGTGCACGTCATCCTTGCCGAATCGAGCTGCTGGTTTTTTTTCAAAGAGATTTGTCGCATCGCGTTCGCTCTCGCTTCGTTCGATCGAATCGAGTCGGTCGGCAGCGCGAGACCGCGCAAAAAACCACCCGTTCTAAATGTGTTACGGAAAATACCGGAGTATAGAGCAGTAGCCCCTGGTCCTATTGTACCTCTGACTGCTCTTTACTACGGTACGTACAATAGTACCGGCGCGCGCCTGGAACGGCTAGGTACGTACCGAAAAATTGTACTATAGCTATACAGTAGAGAGGGAAGCTTTGCTTGTTCATTAGTCGAAAATCAAAGTGGTGGGGGGAATTCCACCAATCAGGTACAATGTACCCCGACCACAGCGCAAATAGGCGACTTTAACGGAACGCTGCGCGAAGTGTTGTGACCAGGATCGCGATATTGGCGATTTTTGATACATTTCTCGCATGTAACGAGGAAAACATATGCAACGAAAATATCGGCGATTTCATCCTGTCGAACATGAATCTGGAAACCGGCACGAAAGTACTCTCGAATGCCCTAAGTTGCTTAAACGAACGTCTTTCATTTCGCACGTTTCGGTCGGTTTGGAGAGAAACAATATCGATCATCGCCGCGGTGGCAACTGCGATATAATGGAGCTCTCATACAAGAAGCGGCCTAGATTATGATACATCGGAGATTTTCAGAATTGATACATTTTGAATGTCGCATGCGAGTTATATGACAAGCTCGATTGTGACGAGAAAGAAATGTTGAATCATGATTATAGTTTTGCCCCGTATAATGCGAAAATTGTTGAGAGCGTTAGAATCCATGAAAGACAAGTTGAACGCGATGACATATTTTCGTCATTGTACGAAAGCACTGAAGATTTTTTGAGAAAATAACGCGTTCCCTATTATTTCATGCTTGATGATACAATGTTACATATGGGGTGTTTCAGACTACCCGAGTCACCTGATTTTTCCGTAAACGCAACATTTTAGAGAAAAATATTTCAGATAAAAGTTGTAGGGCTTTGAAGAATCTATTTATTGATGCCATAAATTTCACCTTAGGATGACCTTGAAAAGCCTAGTCGAAATCAACATAAAAATCTTGAACAGAAACCCAAATTTTTTATTACACCGTCCTTTTCAGCCGATTAATTTGAATAACTTTTGTCTAAAACATTTCTTCAATTGCTTAATATTTTTTGAGATATTTCAGGATAACTTATGGACCTCTGGAAATTTCAAAATTCATCAAATTAATCAAAAGTTAGGGCGTCATTGTAAAAATATATTCTTGAGACTAAATAGAACAGGAAAGTCTAGTACCACTTTTTCTTCTGGCAAATAGTTAGCGAGATATCGTGAGTTAAATAGTGAAAAAAGTTATTAACGTGGAAGGAGGCTGCGAATGGTAGCGTAGGCCGGCCATTTATACGGGAGCGCAGGGCAGCCATTTATACGGGAGCGCAGGGCGGGCATTATACGGTAGCGTGAAGCTGAAGAAGTTATCAAGTTTTCCCTAAATATCTCAAAAAATGTTAGGCAAATAAAAAAATATTTCACACAAAAGTTGTTCAAATTAGTTAGTGGAAAAAGATGGTGTAATAAAAAATTGGAGTTTCTATTTAAGATTTTGATGTTGATCTTGACTGGGCTTTACTAGGTCATCCCAAGGCCAAATTTATGGCATCGGTAAATAGATTCTTTGAAGACCTACAACTTTTATCTGAAACATTTTTTTTCTAAAATGTCGCGTTTACTAAAAACAAGCGGGTGATCCGAGTGGTCTGAGGTACCCGATATATATATATATATTGTTACGTCCCGTGGAATTTTATTGGATTCAATAGAATTTATTTGATAACGTGGATATGACTATGAGGAAAACGCCCCTGTACGGAGAACAATACACGGTTTGCGAAACACATCGAACGACATAGAGGAAGGCAAATATTGTTTATTAACTTGGATATCGAGAGGCTTACTGTGATCGGATGGCTGGAACGTCACTGTTTAGGCATCCGATGGAACGGAAGAAGGAGTCCTCGTACGTGCCCGCGTTCCTCCCAGCTGAGATGACGGAACGTCGAATGCTCGCGATATCGCACTCCCGGCTTCCGAAAGTCGCGTCTGTCTTTTCTTGTACGAATTAATTAAGAAGATCGTGAAATTGGTTGAAGTCACGAATACACTTAGTTGCAACAATTGTAATGAGAAAGAACCAGAAAGAAAAAAAAGGAGATATACGAGAATATGAGAGACCGTCACGAGATGATGGAACTTGAAGATTCTCTAAGTACAATAGTTAAGGAGAGACTTGTGAGCACGCGTCCGAAACGTGTGACGGCCTCAACGAGAGTGAAGAAGAGGGCGGTTCGCCGATGGGCCGAGGAGTCCTTCTTCTTTGTGTCGGAGCAAGACGCGAGTTACTCGATCGGACGCAACAACGATAAGAACCCCGCCAAAGTGTTGCCTAAACAGTTCGGTTATCTTAGAATGAATATGTTTACAATTTTATAGTTAACCGCAGGTGGACAATAATGCGGCAATCGCGAATTTAGGTACGACGCTTTACAATGATAGGCCAAGGAAGCGTTCCTGGCGAATTCGGCGCAACAAGTTTAATAATTTTAACGGAGAGTGGCAAACGGGGGTAGTACAATTTTATAATGATAGGTTTTTACTTCTTTACACTACATTTCTAACGCTTTGATCTAATAACCGGATAATATGTAAAGTTTAGCGAGATGTCGGATGAAAGAAACAAGGTGGAGAATTACGACGCGATATGTCTTGTCTTCCATCCGAGATTCCTAAGAGCGAAGCTGGGCCGTGCTGCTGACGCAAAACAGTTATGAGATTCGTAGAATCACAATGCTTATACTGCAGAGTTATAAAGATAACGATTAGAAAAGTTGTTAACGGTTATAACACAACTTTCCCACACTTAGTGCTTATTTTTATTGTTAAGAAGCAAGAGATGGGGAAACTGCATAGTCTGTCCGCTATGATAAAAATAATTTGGAATAATAATAAGAAATAATAGCCAAGCCCTCGCGCAACCGGGCTGTTATTCTTGAGACTACGTAAGCAATGATAAAGCATACGCGCGCTGTAGAAAACGACGTGTCAAATTAACATAGAACAGAAATGCCGAAAAGAAAGAAAACAGAAAAGAGTAGCACAATTCATACGTTGAGTCTGGCACTTAAAATGTGTCATCCAAAATCGATATATCAAATTAACACACGCCAGTGTCGGAAATTTAACACAAGGTTTTCCATATACAAAGGAATAGTAAAAGGCATTAAAGCTAACGCATTAACTTAAAATAAAATGCTAGTCACAATTACAGATCGCCGTTACGAATATCAACATAATATAATCCTAGTCCATATCGAACGAGGGAGGGGAGAACCAGAAGTTTAGATTGCAAGATGTACCGCTCGATAAGGATAAAAAAAGAAATAAGAAAAAGGGGGGAAAATAGGAGCTGAGACGTAACAATATATACACAGGGTGTTTGATAGCTGATCATGCAGACGAAAGTTGGAGATAGATTGGGTGTAGCCGAGAAGAAAAGTCATGTACCATAATGTCAAATTGGCAATAGTTACCGAGTTATTAATTAAAATATGTGAGGCAACGAGCGCGTAGAGAGCGGAGGGCGGCCACGGTAAGCACGTAGACATTTGATACAGGCGGAGTCAGCGAGTGGCGATAAGCGAGCGCGCGCGGCGAGGGGCAACGTAAACGACAAGAGGCGAGCGCGCGCGACGAGGAGCGAGCGAGCGCGAACGACGAGGAGCGAGCGAGCGCAAGCGACGAGGCGAGCGAGCGCGACGAAGAGCGAGCGAGCGCGACGACGAGGAGCGAGCGAGCTATAAGGAAAAAGCTATAAATAAAAAGCTCGCTCGCTCCTCGTCGCGCGCAATCGCCTCTTGTCGCTTACATTGCCCCTCGCCGCGCGCGCTTGCCTGCCGCCACTCACTGACTCCGCCTGTATCAAATGTCCACGTGCTTACCGTGGCCGCCCTCCGCTCTCTACGCGCTCGTTGCCTCATATATTTTAATTAATAACTCGGTAACTATTGCCAATTTGACATTATGGTACATGACTTTTCTTCTCGGCTACACCCAATCTATCTCCAACTTTCGTCTGCATGATCAGCTATCAAACACCCTGTATATATATATATATATATATTGTGACGTGGCGGCCGTGGGGGCGCCCGTCACAAGAGAAACCCTCGGTCCTTACGCGAGATTTGCGGGGGGAGGGGGGAGGGAAACCGATTCCCCCCCCCAAAGTAATTAGGCCTAAGAATTAAGAGCGTGCAGGTGCGACGGTCTCGCGTCCTCAAGATTTGTGCCCATGGACCTCCCGAGCCGGCCACCCGGACAGGAAGACCAGGGAGGATGCCGAGGACGTCGCTCACCGCCCGGCGCGGCCAGCTCAGGTGAATGCGCTCTTTTCTCGTCTCGTCGCAGAAAGTTTATCGTTATTCCGCAATGATTACCGCTGCCGTGTATTATTCCACAGGCTAACACGACAACAAGGACGAAGCAGCAATATACCGTCGAGCACGTTCTCGACGCATGGGTCGCTAGCCAAAAACAACGGCTAGACGGACAAAGAGCCACGCTCGCGAGACGCCGTGAGCGAGAGAGAGAGAGAGAGAGAGAGAGCGAGAGACCGAGAGAGAGCGAGCGAGACATGGCATCCGTTCCGCGGATTGTCAACAGAATTCGCGGAAAGATTCCCGGACGAAAAAGAAAAAGGAATAACAGGAAAAAAACGGGAGACTGGAAGCTCCGTTTTTCTCTCTCGATGAAGAGTGAGTTTCTCGCCTCGAAGAAAGGAAGCGGATTCGCTTTTGGCCTCGAACCAGTAAGAATTCGAATTACCGCTCGCAAAAGAGAAAGATTTGTGTACCGCTCGCCAGAGAAAGATTTGTGTGCCGCTCGCAAGAGAGAAAGAAGACTTGGTGTTCCGCGTGCGAAGGAGAAAGGAGAGTGGGAGTTCCGACCGCTACCGGAAAGTGGAGGAGGGCCGTGAATTCTCGAAGGCCAAGATCCCGGAGAGGACCGAGCTGCCGCTGGCCGCGTGACCGGACCGACCGACCCGTCAACCATCGAGGACTACGCCGCCGGGAGGTTCCCGTCACTGTAAGACCGTCCACCTGCCATTTATTTTTCCGGTGTACCGTTCAGTGTCGCGTCCCGTGAAAACGCATTGTATATGAAGAGCGGTATCGACCTCGCGTAGGAGCGACTGGAAACGAACTCACGTGCACCGTATCGCGAGGAGCCGGAGGTTACCGTCTTCCGGTATTAACGAATAAATTTAAGTCTCGCCAAATAGGCCGTTTTGGTTATTTCCCTTTTAGTGTGTTCCGCCTCCCGATTTCCGACGAACCCTTTCCGTCTGCCGACTCGAATCAATCCCGAGCTACCGGACCCGACGGATTCGCGCGCCGCGGGTAAACTTCGCGTTGGTGAGTGGTGCAGCCCGCTGCACCTGGCGCCCAACATTCGGTTGGTGCAAGACCGCGGCGCACGGACCGACGGTGGTTTGTCGGCGCTTCGAAAGAAACGTCACAATATATTGTTACGTCCCGTGGAATTTTATTGGATTCAATAGAATTTATCTGATAACGTGGGTATGACTATGAGGAAAGCGCCCCTGTACGGAGAACAATACACGGTTTGTGAAACACATCGAACGACATAGAGGAAGACAAATATTGTTTATTAACTTGGATATCGAGAGGCTTACTGTTATCAGATGGCTGGAACGTCACTATTTAGGCGTCCGACGGAACGGAAGAAGGAGCCTTCGTACGTGCCCGCGTTCCTCCCAACTGAGATGACGGAACGTCGAACGCTCGCGATATCGCACTCCCGTCTTCCGAAAGTCGTGTCTGTCTTTTCTTGTACGAATTAATTAAGAAGATCGTGAAATTGGTTGAAGTCACGAATACACTTGGTTGCAACAATTGTAATGAGAAAGAACCAAAAAGAAAAAAAGAAAGGAGATATATGAGAATATGAGAGAGCGTTACGAGATGATGGAACTTGAAGATTCTCTAAGTACAATAGTTAAGGAGAGACTTGTGAGCACGCGTCCGAAACGTGTGACGGCCTCAACGAGAGTGAAGAAGCGGGCGGTTCGCCGACGGGCCGCGGAGTCCTTCTTCGTGAGGAGTCCTTCTTCGCGACGCGAGTTACTCGATCTCCGGATGCAACAACGATAAGAACCCCGCCAAAGTGTCGCCTAAACAATTCGGTTATCTTAGGGTGAAAACGTTTACAATTTTATAGTTAACCGCGGGTGGACAATAATGCGGCAATCGCGAATTTAGGTACGACGCGATACAATGATAGGCCAAGGAAGCGTTCCTGACGAATTCAGCGCAACAAGTTTAATAATTCTAACGGAGAGTGGCAAACGGGGGTAGTACAATTTTATAGTGATAGGTTTTTACTTCTTTACACTACATTTCTAACGCTTTGATCTAATAACCGGATAATACGTAAAGTTTAGCGAGATGTCGGATGAAAGAAACAAGGTGGAGAATACGACGCGGTATGTCTTGTCTTCCATCCGAGATTCCTGAGAGCGAAGCTGGGCCGTGCTGCTGTCGCAAAACAGTTATGAGATTCGTAGAATCACAATGCTTATACTGCAGAGTTATAAAGATAACGATTAGAAAAGTTGTTAACGGTTATAACACAACTTTCCCACACTTAGTGCTTGTTTTTATTGTTAAGAAGCAAGAGATGGGGAAACTGCATAGTCTGTCCGCTATGATAAAAATAATTTGGAATAATAGTAAGAAATAATAGCCAAGCCCTCGCGCAACCGGGCTGTTATTCTTGAGACTACGTAAGCAATGATAAAGCATACGCGCGCTGTAGAAAACGACGTGTCAAATTAACATAGAACAGAAGTGCCGAAAAGAAAGAAAACAGAAAAGAGTAACACAATTCATATGTTGAGTCTAGCACATATAATGTATCACCCAAAATCGATATATCAAATTAACACACGCCGGTGTCGGAAATTTAACACAAGGTTTTCTATATACAAAAGAATAGTAAAAGGTATTAAAGCTAACGCATTAACTTAAAATAAAATGCTAGTCACAATTACAGGTCGCCGTTACGAATGTCAACATAATATAATCCTAGTCCATATCGAACGAGGGAGGGGAGAACCGGAAGTTTAGATTGCAAGATGTACCGCTCGATAAGGATAAAAAAGGAAATAAGGAAAAGGGAGGAAAAATAGGAGCTGAGACGTAACAATATATATATATACACGGTGAAGAAAAAGTCCCGGAGCGGTAAAATATCTCGAAAACCAAGCTTTTTAGAAAAAATGTGTCGAACAAAAGTTATATAATTTCAAGGGAGATGTAAAATAGCTATATCATTTTGTTTACAATGGCACCACTTTCGTAATATTCACTGATCATTACTTTTCTTGAAACATTTTTATATTTGCTTAATATTTTTTGACATATTTGAAGAAAGACTTGACAACTTTTTCAATATTTTACTTGCGATATCTCGCTACCTATTTGTCGAAAGAAAAAGTGGTACTAGACTTTTTTGCTCTATTTATTCTCAAGAATATGTTGTACAACATATAACAGGGCGCTGTTGTACAATACAACAGCGCTCTGACTTTTACTAACTTACTGACTTTCGGAAATCTCAAAATCATCAAATTAACGAAAGTCAGAGAAAAAATTGCTTTAAAAACTATTTAGCGTGAAATAGGAAAAGATGTGCAAAATGTTGATTCGTTATTAATTTTAAATAAGTTGAGTCAGTTCGTTGGGAACAAAGAAAGAAATCAATAAATATATTTTAATATATTTTAATTTTATTTTATTATTTTATTATTCCGTTATGCTATAATATCAAAGGCTTTTGCGTATACATGCACACTTAAAAATTATAAATTGAATATTATAAATTAAAGTCTACCATATAGAGCAATATCAAAGATTCGTATTTACACGGGCTCGCGTTAAAATTAATTAACAACTTTTAAAGAGCATAACAAGATATTAATTTAATTATCGTTTCAACGAATCGGACGGATATGTTTATAAATCTACGATATATCAAAATATATTGTACACACAGCTTTCTGGTTCCTTCTTCATACACTTTTTGATTTTCGCAGTCGGTCAGCGGTTTGACGTAACCAGTCGCTTATATGGGAGCTTTCCTTCGGATGTACATGTACCAGCTTGTACGACAACTGCATATCTATGAAAAATGATTTTCAGAGATCGGTACTCGTGAGAAATATATCAGCGGAACTGAAGAAAAAGAAATGTACTCACTTAACTGGTGGATGCAACCTGATGACTTGTTCGCTGTTCAATCACATCCCAGTCTGCGTCCTACAAAAATGATAACAATTCAATAGGATCGATGTGGCCCAATATGCATCTATGTACCTGCAGTATATCTTTTACGTATATCGAACTTAACCTGAAGTAATATACTCATATAACAAGCGTAATATACATGCAAATGTAACATGTATAACACCAAAGGCTTGTAAGATTCCTTGATTTATTTTCTTAACTGTAATAATTGTTTCGTCTATTCTTATAGTATTTACAATCAAATTTGTTGTGGTATTAAGATATTGGCAAAGATTCTGCCTTTGCTGGACGGATCAATCATCAGACTTGCTTTTGCTGGCTGGGTCAATCATCATTTTCGTCTTTGGTGGCTGGATTATTTCTGTTATGAATTAATCCTTTGGAACATTTCAACAAACATTATACCTCCTAAAGCTGAAACAAAAACATTAATCGGAAAAAAGAATTGATCCAATATCTAAAATTATAATGCTCGCATAAATAGCATAATATGTTTGTATTGCATATTCATGCATCTTTAAGACATAAATAATATACATTGGTACAGGTTCAGAATATTAGCTACTTATCTGACACTTGTCCATCCTTCATTTTACTTCTTTCTATCGTCTCCTTTGCGTGCTTCCATCGTCTCCTACAGGTTTTATTTTCCAGTTGGCGATGACAAATTCCAATTCGAAGAATGAAACCGCAACAAATTGAGTTATATTTATCTAAGCATGACACAAAACTGAGAATTCACTTTTGTTCAGTTATATAATATCTTCCTGGAAAAATATATACTTTGTATTGCATATTCATGCATCTTTAAGACATTAATAATATACATTGGTACAGATTTAGAATATTAGCTACTTATCTGACACTTGTCCATCCTTCATTTTACTTTTTTCTAACCTCTGCTTTGCATGCTTCCATCGTCTCCTACGGGTTTTATTTTTCAGTTGGCAATGACAAATTCCAATTTGAAGAATGAAACCTCAACAAATTGAGTTATATTTATCTAGGCATGACACAAAACTGAAAATTCACTTTTGTTTATTTATATAATAATATCTTTCTAGAAAAATATATACTTTGTATTGCATATTCATGCATCTTTAAAGGCTCGTCTACATTAGCTGTAAGAGTAAGGCGGTAAGGTTGTAAGACACGAAATGAAATATTTTCATTCGCCGACAGCTTACATTACAGCCTTACAGCCTTACTTTTATAGCTATTATAGACGAACCTTGAGACATAAATAATATACGTTGGTACAGGTTTAGAATATTAGCTACTTATCTAACACTTGTCCATCCTTCATTTTACTTTCTATCCTCTCCTTTGCATGTTTCCATCGTTTCCTACAGATTTTATTTTCCAGTTGGCGATGACAAATTCCAATTCGAAGAATGAAACCTCAACAAATTGAGTTATATTTATCTAGGCACGACACAAAACTGAAAATTCACTTTTGTTTATTTATATAATATCTTCCTAGAAAATATATACTCTCTCTCTCTCTCTCTCTCTCTCTCTCTCTCTCTCTCTCTCTCTCTCCCTCTCTCTCTCTCTCTGGCTGTGATATATTAGTGAGTGATTATTGTTGCTCAGTACTTTTATTTTATTTTTACAAAAGTCATAAAATTACAAAGCAACAGTAATTTGTCACTCGCCGATTTATTATGGAATCAGTATTAATTTTTTATAAGGATAATTTCTCCATATTTCATTTTTATTTATATCTTTTTATTTATATATAAGTTTTTCACCTTATTATTATTTGACTTTTATTTATTTTCATTTTAATTACACATCACATCACAATATATTTACATATGTACGTTTTATTTATTTTTTCAGTTTACTACTTCAGCAGTGTAAAACTTAAGCGTCGTCTACAATGGCAATAAGCAGTGTTACGTCCTGGACAAGCATAGAACATGCAATGTCTAGATTTGTTTGGTTTACTTCGGATCAGCGCTATTCTTGTCCAAATCTTTATTATTTGAATCTGTTGCCTTTGGAGGTGGGTTACTGTTAGGTTTAAAAATAATAGTATTCTCGCTACTGTTGAATTTAACTTCAAATATATTTCCCTTTATTTCAGATTTTATTCTCGGGGCCGAAGATTTTGATGGATCTGTTTTGAAAACAGGCAGGTCGAGCGTGCCTGGATTATATGATTTGGATTTTACATCTTAACGTCTTAGCATTTGCAGACGGAGTCCCAAGAACAATAATCTTTAATACCGACCTTTTGATTCCAGACTCAAGACCCTTTGGTAATCGGCTAACAAGAGGCTCAGCGAAAGACTATCTGATGGCTAATTGGAGGCTAACAAGAGACTGCCGAGAGACTGCCTAGAGACTGACTAGAGACTGCCCAGAGGCTGACGAGAGACTGCCTAGAGACTGCCTGCGCGCGAAGGGCCGAGCCCTTTTTATACCCAAGCCCGAAACTATGGATGTCAATTGAGCGTCTTTTCCTAATTCACCATTCATTATTTATTAGTTAAAAAATATAAAAATGTTATTATCTAGTAATTAAAGTTATACTTAATCATATGTAGTGTTTGGTAATTCAATTGTCTTGTTGTTAGCTGATTTATTAATAAAATTGTTTTACTAAGAAATGGAAATGTTGTTATTGATTTCCTTTGGTATAATATAAGAATTTGGAAACTTTGAATATTAAAAGAATTATTTCATTCGGGCGTAGTAATCGTTAAAGTTAAATAATACGAATAGATCCTCTTACAATTCTAAAGTGCATATACATTAGGATAGGCGGTTTGACAATAATATATGAAGAATTATTTGCGAAATATGATGATAATTATTTAATATTATTTAAAAAAAGAAAAATAGAAGAAAGAGAGGAAATTATTTTCCTCTTCGAGTCTTTGTTTCAGGTCTTTGTTTGGTTCGCAGTACGTGGGACAGCTATCACTCGATGATATCTATAACATAAACACATTCCAATATGTGCGCGGCTGTGCCCGAACGAAATCGTTCTTAGTCCCCGAGACAAATGAATCTATAAGCTAGCTCTAAATTTATTTCTTAAATTTCCTTATTCTCTCCTTTTTTATATATCAGGTGTAGTAAAAAGAAATTCATTATTTTTGCATGAAATTGAAGGCTTTAATTACCATAGTTAGAATGATCCGATTTAGGTCAAATATGCGCCGTTTTGTTCGATAACTTGTTGCCATTTTGAAGATAATTTCATTATGCCTCTCTCATAGAAGCCCTCGTCCCTATTGGCAAAAAATTGAGAAAGTCGATTTTCACAAGCCTCTCTTGAAGCGAATTTTTCACCAGCAAAATTGTTCGCCATGGACAGGAACAGATGGTAATCACTTGGTGCCAGGTCCGGACTATAAGGTGCATGCATAAGAACCTCCCAACCAAGCTCCCGGAGCTTCTGGCGAGTCACTATCGATGTGTGTGGCCTAGCGTTGTCCTGATGGAACACAATTCCTCTCCTATTGGCCAAAGCTGGCCGCTTCTGGGCGATTGCTTCCTTCAGACGGTCCAATTGTTGACAGTACAGTTCCGAGTTAAGAGTTTTGCCGTAGGGGAGCAGCTCATAGTAGATAATTCCCTGCCAATCCCACCAAACACACAGCAAAACCTTCCTAGCCGTCAATCCTGGCTTGGCCACCGTTTCCGCCGGCTCACCGCGATTCGACAACGACCGTTTTCGCTTGACGTTGTCGTAAGTGATCCACTTTTTATCACCAGTGACCAACCGCTTCAGAAATGGGTCGATTTTGTTGCGATTCAGCAGCGATTCGCAGATGGAAATTCGGTCCATGAGGTTTTTTTTCGTTAACTCGTGTGGCACCCAGACATCGAGCTTCTTTTTGTATCCAGCCTTATTCAAATGGTCCCAAACGGTTTTTTGTGCAATCTTTAGCTCTTGAGCAATCGAAACAGTGCTTACATGACGGTCGGACTCGACAATGTCCATGATTTTATCGATATTTTCGACAATTGGCCTTCCAGTGCGTGGTGCATCTTTGACATCGAAATTACCGGAACGGAATCGACGAAACCAAAATTGCGCGTGATTGGCTGTTACAATATCAGGACCATAAACACTATTCACATTTTCAGCCGCCTGGCTTGCGTTTTCGTCCTTATCGAAGAAAAACTGTAAAATATAGCGTATTTTCTCTTTGCTAGTGTCCATCTTTGACGCGCGCTCAAACAAAACTGAGTCAACTAATTACAAAATTGCCAGAAAAGTTTTTTTACTACGAAATCTCATCTTTCTAACGCCATCTAGTGGAACCCGATCGGACTTATACAACGCGAGATACAGATAACTAAAGCCATCTATTGGAAAAATAATGGATTTCTTTTTACTACACCTGATATTTACTATGTCGATGTCTGCTTCAGTCCTATGTTAATGTTAATTTTATTTCAAAGTATGCTATTTAGTATTATTTTTATGTTATTTAGTTGTTTGATAATCTATCGCTTACTAAACGAAGCAAGAAGGTAGAAAGAAGAGAGAGAAAGAAGAAGATAGATGATAATTTATTAAATAGTTTCGAGTATTAATTATATTATATTATATTAACGATAAAAGACGGCAGAGGTACCTGTTGATTGCAGAGGTATTTGTAGGAGGCGTTGCAGTTGGATTAGTCGATGATAGGTAAGGATTTGATTGGGTAGGAAAAGATATGGTGAGTTTTGGTGAGAAGATAGGGAATTTTAATATGGTGGGATGTTACACCCCCTCCTTATGAAAAGAAACTGACAGAAGAGTTACGTTATTTTCTGTTCAATGTAGAGTCCGATGTTGCAGGTTGTTGTTGTGTTGTAATGGAGAACTTCCAATAGTGTTCTCTTTTAGTATAGTGCTCCGCGGAGGTACTGGTGGTCTTGACTTTGGTCTGCTGAGATTAATCGAATTGTTGTGTGGTTCTGCGTACAGCTGGCTAGCTACTGGAGCGGCGGTGGTGGTGGCAACAAGGGTCGCGTATCCATTCTGACACTTAGCTCAGTAGAAGATTGCTCCTTATTTGGTTTTGGGGATGATACTGGAACATTCCGTCTCCCCAAGTGCAACAAGAAGTTTATGATGGAGGCGAAAATTGTAGGCTCCACCCGTATACCGAGTGTAGCGCATATCCATGTATTGCAATACCTGCAATCAGTTTTATTAGTCTTATTATTATCCATATGCCGATAACTCCAGCACTTGCAGTGCCGAATGTCATAAAGCTCCCCCATAATTTCTGGCTAACGGTGTCGCTTAATTTGTTGAGACTGTCTTCGTCAAATAAATTCGAGATTGATATTCCTGATGTAGGAATACGATGTCCAGCTGCGCCCCTGGAAAATGTATTGAGAAGAGCAGTGCTTTCTATAGGGAACATGATGTGATCTCGTAACCGGTTGAGGTTGTCGTGGGAGTAAATTCCGCTTTCGGCGAGATGTTCAGCATCAACGTACTTCCAGACAGGTTCTATCATTGGTTCTAAGGTTTGTGGAGATAGTACTGCAGCAGGTTTTGGCGTGAAACTAATCCAACCTCCATTAATTTTATACATAATGGGTATGATAGGGTTGCAATCAACTGGTGTACCACTGCTGAGCAAAATATGGGTTTTAGGTGACAAATACATAGATTGATTTTGCGCTAGCACAGGTAACTCAAGATAACAATTTTCGGTTGGACGAAGCGTAACTTCAGTAGGAACACATTTAATAATATGAGCCATGTAACCAGGCCCTTTCATCAAGCTGTATGCAAATAATTTAGGTTGGAGCGATTGCCACAGCATTTTTCAAAACTTGGCGTTCTAGTTTACATTTTTGGTCAACAATATTATAATAGAGCTTCTGCATTTGTGTTTTTAAATGTTTTTCGACGTAAATAAATTTTGAATTAATATAGGTAAAAGTATCTGAGTTATTGACAGGGATTCTGGTCTGTTCGGCAAAAGGGTTATTTCTGGTAGTTTCTACTATTAATAGTTTAGGATGTTCAGTCTGTATCAGGGTGTAGCCATACAAAGTATGTTCGGATGTTTTTGACAAGGCGAAAGTGATATCTTTGGTTGTTAACGAATACACAATAGGATACTGAGTGGAATTTTTATCGGATATTTTGGTTGCTAGACCCTGGTACAATACATTATACGCACAAAAATTACAAGATTCAGATGGAAGTGGGGCCCAGTATACATTTGCCCCATCCTCGTCAATACATTGATTTTTAGAAAGTTTGCATTGAATTTCAGAACGCAATTTAAGAGAGTCTGTTTTCGCAGCAGCATGATAATCACGTAACGTAATCGAGATGGATGCTTCGACGACAACATTGTCCCAGCTACCATAAGGGTCAGAAAAATGACCCCCTACACAGGAGCCATCGACAGACGAACTACCGGCTACGGTAAGAATACGATGATGGGTATAGTTGGATGTTAATTCGGTAACAGTGTGAGAGTCTCCTAAAACGATAGAGCCAATTTCGTGAAGATAAAAGCATTGTTCTGCTTTAATGTTCATAAGGTATTTTCTGCGACCTCCTTTCACCAGGGATATGTGGGAATGCATTCCACATAAAAAATCTGTCGATCGACTTCTATTTTGCAGGAAATAGTGCTTATCTCAGTGAAGTCGACGATCTGGAGTAGTTGGATGTACACGGATGTAGAGTCTGGTTCAGTGGTAGGGGAATGGCATTCTCCAACGTCCAAGAGCGATATTGTTGTCACATTCAGAGAAGATCCCCCACAATCATACCCGAGAAGCCAAAATGTTGTCTCTATTAAGAGCATCACCAAAAGAATGGTACGCATCTGTAAAGAATCAATACCATTACAGTAATTTGATTGTCCAAAAGGTTTCTCTCGATAGTTTCAGCCAGGATCAGAGAGATGGGATATGCGTAGTTTATTAGCATAGACCATTCTGGTTGTGTTTCTGAATTAGATGCGGACGTTTTCGTGGTCGAGGATTTCTAGGACTTTGTGAGGACCCATGTATTCATCAGAGAATTTATTGGTTCGTTTCTCCGTCTGCAGAAAGACATAGTCACCAACATTAAAATTAGTTTGATTTAGCCGCATATCATAATATCGTTTCGAGCGAATTTTTGCTTGTTCCAGGTTAGCTTTGGCTGTTTCTTGTGCTTCGTAAATTTGGTCGAATAAATTGAGCAAATAATGTTGGTATGTTCCTATACCTTCCTCTATGGGTTGTTGACTGGATGGAGTTCTGGCTGTTCTTCCAAATACTAATTCATGAGGAGAGAATTTGGTTCCTTCATGGATGCTCGTGTTATAAGAAAAGGTAGCTTGTTCCATAAACTGATCCCATTCTTCATTTTCATTTATTCATTCATTTATTAATGAACGTTTTCAGATACTCTAAGAAGACATGATGTGAGCGTTCGATGGATCCATTGGATTGCGGGTAATAAGCAGATATGCGATAGTGCTGAATCTTGAATCGTCTGGCAATAGCTTTCATTAGAAGTCCTAGGAAATTGGTGCCTTGATCCGTCAAAATTCCTTTCGGACATCCAAAACGACAAATAAAATGATCAACGAATGCTTCAGCAGTTGTTGCGCTAATATCTTCCATTGATATTGCCACGGAATACTTGGTGAGCAGATCCTGTATAGTTAATATGTATCTATTACCGCGTTTAGTTTTGAGTAAAGGACCCATAACGTCGAGGACTACCTTGTCAAAAGCAGCTCCAGAAACGTCTGTAAGGACCATTGGTTGCTTTGTTTTAACTCTTACTAGTTTCTTAAGTTGACATTCTCGGCAATTTCGAATAAATTCTTGAATTTGTGTTTTTAGGTTGTCCCAGTGGTAGTTTTGACGTATTCTAAGGAAGGTTTTCGTTACGCCTTTATGTCTGCCTACGGTTGATCGGTGATATTCGGAAATGATACGTGGCCGTTCTTCTTCAGGAGGTACGATAGTGAGACCTTCGCAAACAGTGATGTGAATGGGTCTTTGATCAAAGATGTTTTGTAAATCTTGATAAACTAACGCCCAGAAGATATCATCCAGTTGTGGTGTTTTTGCTATACTAAAGGATTTTAATTGAAGTTCGATGGTGACGTCTAGTATAGAACGGATAGCTTCGTGTAGTATTTTCCGATCAATGATTGTTCGCCTTTCTTTGACTGGTAGTGCTATTAAGTATTTGTTGTTAGTACCATGAGGAAACACACGCGCTCGACCGAGTGTCAACTCTATTAAAGGGGGAAATTTTTTCAGTATTTGAAATTCTTTTGCCCCATTGTCGTATGCGTGCCCATCGACAGTTACTAATATAACTATATTATCTTTTTGCAATGAGAGTTGGTCCCTGATCGTCTTTATTTTCGTTTGAACGAGATGTTGGTCCATTGATTCATCATTTTCTTCACCTTCTGCAAATTCAGAAGGTTCTGTTGAACAATCGGATTCATCTTCGTCAGCAATTGGTGGAAGAATTATCGGTCTTTTAGATGGATGTGTAATAGGACTGGAAGGAGGGGCAAATTTTTCGATAATATCGTCATCGGGTGGCGATGATGTTGATGGCAGTGAGGAAGGTTGAAGGATATTTGGTGATTTCGTGATAGCTAAAATTTTAGGATTAGAGACTGAAGATACATTGCTTATGTCTTCCTTTTCGTGTTTGTCTGAATGATTTACTGAGGTAATCTGACGAGGGTTTCGTGAAAGGGCATCTGTGTTATGATTCGTAGATCCAGATTTATACGTTACTTGATAATCATATTCTTCCAGCTTCAGACGCTATCTCATGAGTCTTGATGTAGGATCTTTGACTCTATAGAGCCATGTAAGGGGTCGGTAATTAATGTGAATTTGTATCCATATAAATAGGGTCGAAAATAATGTGTGCAATAAATGATGGCCAAAAGTTCCTTTTTTATTGTGGAATAGTTTGTTTCTGCTGGGTTTAGTACTCTGGATGCGTACGCTATCGGAAGGTCTTGCCCAATGTCTCCCTGACTCAGAACACCTCCGATAGCAGTGTTAGATGCATCGGTGGTGAGTATAAAAGGTTTGGAAAAATCCGGATATTGCAAGACAGGTTGTCGACAGAGTGCCATTTTTAAAAGTTCAAAAGGTTTTTGCTGTTCTTCTTTCCAAACGAAAGGAACTTTTTTCTTGAGTAGTTTTGTTAGAGGTTTAGTTAGTCCCGAAAAATTTGGTATGAATCGACGGTAATAAGCAGCAAGACCAAGGAACTGCTCGATGTTCTTAGGATTTTTTGGGATAGGGAAATCTCGGACAGCAATAGTTTTTTCAGGATTAGGACGTACACCATTTTCGTCAATTATGTGTCTTAAATAGGCAACCTCGCGTCTCAAGAATTCACACTTATCGGGTTGTAATAGTAAATTAGCTCTTTGCAATCGGTTCATAAGTTTTTGGATTTTTATATTGTGTTCACGTAAAGAGCTGGCGTATACAACGATGTCGTCCATATAAACAAAAAGCTCGTTTCCTTGCAACCCGGAAAGGACTTGGTCCATTAGACGTTGAAAGGTAGCTGGTGCATTCTTGAGACCAAATGGCATTCTATTAAATTCGTAATGCCCATGAGGCGTGGAAAATGCGGTTTTATGGGAATGTAAAGGATCCATAGGAATTTGATGAAATCCGCTGGCAAGGTCGAGAACAGAAAAATATTTGGCTCCTCCGAGTTGATCCATGATATCAAAGATGTTTGGTAAGGGATAGGAATCTCCGATGGTTTTTCATTAAGATTTCTATAGTCGATCATCATTCTCCATCTTTTATTCCCTTTAGACTCTGCTTTCTTGGGAACGATCCAGGCGAATTGTAGGGAGAAGTAGAGGGTTTAATAATGTTATTTTGTAATAATTGTGAAATTTGTTTGTTAATCTCTTCTTTATGCATAGGCGGAAAACGGTATTGTTTTGTATTTATGGGTGAGTCATCAGTCGTAAGGACTTTGTGTGATGTACTTTGAAAGACTTTGTGGCGGTTTGTCCCAAAAAGTCGTCTGGAAGATAGAAACGATCTTGATGACGCTCTACCAAAGATTGAATATTGGATTTTTCCTCGTTATTTAGATGATCTAGACGAAGAAGGTTGAGAATTTTGTCTGTCCGTGACTCGGATTTGGAAGTTAAAGAGAGGATATAATTCGATTTGCCCAAAGATTTTACCGTTCCTAAGACAGATGAGGGCACAGATATAGAAAGTTTAGATTGATTAAGATGATTGCCTAAAGATTTTTCCTGTCTTATGGCAGGTGGAGGCAATTTTACTAATCCCGAGCTTACTAAATTGCAGTGAGAGTGATCGCTTCCAGATCCTTCCTTGGAGACATCGCTAAGATGATCAAAGCTGGAAGTAATTTTTGATGCACTCGTGAGATTAAAGGAATTCGAAAAATTGTTGCTATTTAAGCAAGCAATTTCTGATAAACTGGAGGCAGTTTGAGAGACTTCTTGTAGATGAACAGTAGGAACAAGAAGATTGAGTTCGGCCTCAGTAGTGTTAATGACACGAATATAGGTCTTGCCATTAATACACGTGACCAAAGAGTCTCCTAAATAGACTCCGGGCGTCACGTACATTCGTGGTAGATATCCAGTTTTTATTTCCGAATTTGAAACTCTGATCATGAAGCCGACATTTGATCTTGGAGAAACTACAATACTTTCGTGTAGTTTAAAAGGAATCCTATTGTAACGAGGCGCAGATGCACCTCATTACTACCGGCCCGACCGGCCACCTGTCGGGCCGAAGAATGGCGCTTTGCGCCACCCTAAAGTACAGAAACGATCGCGCCGCCGCTATCACGCACCGCCGCTATCGCACGCCGCAGCGATCACGCGCTGCCGCTAGCGCGCGCGGCCGCGATCACGCACCGTCACCGTGCCTCGCGCCGATAGGCGCGCCGCTCGATCGCCGCCGTATCAATCCTAGCGCGATCAACTATAAAACGGCGGCGATCGAGCTTCTAGTCACCAGACCGATCCGTACCGCCGTTCTAGATAGACACTCTATGCCGATAGCTAGAAGATCCGGACCGTTTCGCTCTGCTTTCCGTATTCCGACTACCCGACCGGCGACTAAGCAAACGGGATTGTGCGTCCGCAGTCTCGATCGAGCGTACTCGATACTTGGCCGTCTCCCGTCTTCCTGGGTTCGTGCGTGCGCGTGCTCAGTCGAGCGTACTTGACAGTCTCTCGCCTTTACCCACCGCCTTGAGTCAGGGGTTCGTGCGTCGGCGAACTCCGCTGAGCGTACTCAGCCTTTAGGCGATCCGTCTAGCGACCAAGAACCCGGGACGGTGCGTCCGCCGTCTCCGCTGAGTGTCCGCAGCACTTGGTCGCTTTCCTCCGCGAACGTAGGGAAAAGGGAAGGTGCGTACGCCTTCTCTGTCGAGAGTCCTCGGCCCCGACGGACGAAATCATTTCGCGTACCCCGCGACTTGCGTGCGTTCGTTCGACCGAGAATCGAAATCTCCGATCCGGCGACCATTTATACGCGAGCGATTTCGAAGCGAGTATTGGGCGATAATTGTTCGAGACGCCCAGCGTCGCGAAGCGTGACCGATCACCGCGTCGTTACCGTCGTTACCGTCTACATGCGTCGCGCAATAGGCCCCGCCTTCCGCGCGGCCTATCCGTCCGTACGAGCGCTTGTACCGCTCACCGCACCGCACCGTACCGTACCGATACGCTTTATAGACAACCTGCGACACCGCCTTCGGGGCCGAACTCTTGTATCCCAGTAAGCATACAATAAAACTAAGTTATTTCGATTGCCATTATCAAGTGTCTCGTTGCTTTACTTCTTCGAACCCGGACCCGACGAGCACTATCCGCGCGTAGCAACGACCGAACAGCGGAGTTCGGCCGTTACACTATGTTGTTTCCATGTAACATGTCCACTGCCGTAATCTATTTGTGCATTTTGTTCAATAAAGAATGAGGATCCCAAAATTCCTTATTGCGTAATTGGA
The DNA here is from genome assembly GCF_003227715.2 of Harpegnathos saltator. Classification (NCBI taxonomy): domain Eukaryota; kingdom Metazoa; phylum Arthropoda; class Insecta; order Hymenoptera; family Formicidae; genus Harpegnathos; species Harpegnathos saltator. The sequence continues at coordinate 98,726 of NW_020229932.1, forward strand.
AAATGATTATCTACGACATGGAAGGTTACTGGAGTACTAAAAAGGTAGATACGCACTATTCTCAAAGTGTCTACGGCCTTTTCAATACTTCCTTTTAATTTTAAAATTTGTTGTTTGTTAATAGGTATCGTTGGATTCAAGCTACCGATTTTTATAAGGTTGGGTTGAGCTCCGGTATCAAGCATTAGTGCTGTTGGTCTTTGGAAAGAAGGCGAATCTAATTCTATCGTAGGCACTCTTCCTGCTGCAAGCTCGAAAGCTGCAATTCTGACACTTCTGTCGATATCGGGTATAAGGGGCGCACTTCCGCTTGTCCCCGACTTGCGCCCGTGGTCGAGGGACCAGGTAAGTTTCCCTGTTAGTTTTCGCGTTTAGTATTATTGTATTGTCTCTTTCGACACTCAGAAATTAAGTGACCACAATTTTTACAGTATGCACAAATTTTTGATTGGGGAGGAGGATCGATTGGTTGTGATGGACGCTACGCGTTAGTTGGAGCGTTACCACGAAATGGAGGACGGTTAGACTGTATAATATCAATGCGCGATGTTTGCTTTTGTTGATTAGGAGGTGAGTTTGTGTTAACTGGTCTATTTATATTATCTCGTAGACGTAGACGATCTCGCTCAAGTCTTTTGCTGATAAGGATAGCTTCATTATATGCCTCGTAGAGATTGTAATATCCTTCCATACGAATTTCGGTACGGTATTCAGGCGGAAGACCTTCAAAAAAGGATTCTAATGTGTATGAGTCGATCTGTTCAATTTCGATATTATTAAGAGGCCGTTTGTACTGAATTTAGTCTCCCTCTATTATGGCATTTCGTAAATCTTTTACTCGACCGATATAATCTAAAATGTGCTCTGAAGGTTTCTTGAAATTTATGCTTAATTGTCCACGATAATAGTTGGAAGATCTTGCAGGCCCGAAAGTTCGTTTCAGTGAATCTGTGAATTGATCAACTTGTATTGTGTATTTCATCTTCAACAGCTAGGTATGCGTGCCCTGTTAGCTTATTTCTCAATGAACGTACTAAATGGTCCTCATTCATAAGAGGGATCAATTCTTTTGCGCGTTTACAAGAGCGTGCAAATTGTAGTACAGGTATATTATGTCCGTCATATTTTGAAACAAGTTCTAAGGCATCTCGTATGGACGAGTTAGAATAATTTGTTCCGTAATTTTGGAAAGGATTTGAACTAGCTGGGAAATTAGGAGCAGTTTCTTGAGTGGGAATAGGAAAAGGTCCCTTACACGGTTCTGTCATTGATATTAGAGATTGATCTGGATTAATTTGATGTTGTGTATTTGGATTATCTTGAAAGAAAGATAGTTGTTCTTCTTGATCTATTTGTGCTCCACTTGGAACCTCTGTTCTCTTTTGGACCATATTCACGCGATGTTCTAGATTTAAAAATTGCTCTGGTAATGATCTAATTGTCGCAAATTCCTTTTGAATAGAGCTTAGAATAGCACCGAGATTATTGATATCGACATTAGCGGATCAAATTCTTCGCGTTCTTTATCGAACTCTTCTCTTTGAGCTGTCAATGTTGCCGCTTGTTCTCGCAAACGTTTTTCTTTAAAAAGAATTATTTCATTCGGGCGTAGTAATCGTTAAAGTTAAATAATACGAATAGATCCTCTTACAATTCTAAAGCGCATATACATTAGGATAGGCGGTTTGACAATAATATTTGAAGAATTATTTGCGAAATATGATGGCAATTATTTAATATTATTTAAAAAAAGAAAAATAGAAGAAAGAGAGGAAATTATTTTCCTCTTCGAGTCTTTGTTTCAGGTCTTTGTTTGGTTCGCAGTACGTGGGACAGCTATCACTCGATGATATCTATAACATAAACACATTTCAATATGTGCGCGGCTGTGCCCGAACGAAATCGTTCTTAGTCCCCGAGACAAATGAATCTATAAGCTAGCTCTAAATTTATTTCTTAAATTTTCTTATTCTCTCCTTTCCTATTTTATATATTTACTATGTCGATGTCTGCTTCAGTCCTATGTTAATGTTAATTTTATTTCAAAGTATGCTATTTAGTATTATTTTTATGTTATTTAATTGTTTGATAATCTATCGCTTACTAAACGAAGCAAGAAGGCAGAAAGAAGAGAGAGAAAGAAGAAGATAGATGATAATTCATTAAATAGTTTCGAGTATTAATTATATTATATTATATTAACGATAAAAGACGGCAGAGGTACCTGTTGATCGCAGAGATATTTGTAGGAGGCGTTGCAGTTGGATTAGTCGATGATAGGTAAGGATTTGATTGGGTAGGAAAAGGTATGGTGAGTTTTGGTGAGAAGATAGGGAATTTTAATATGGTGGAACGTTACAGCAGTAAGAAGTCTGTGCTCTAGCCCTAAGAAATGGATCAACCATAGTTAATTATTTTTGTCATAATCGACTGTGCTCTGGCCCTATTTCTTACCGCTTATGCTTACGTCTTACTTTTCTGCCATTGTAGACGACACTTTAGGGCCAGAGCACAGACTTCTGCATAACGCATGTATGCGGTAGAACTCCGGCAAATGCTGCAGTGACCAATCAGAAGACAGGCGCATGCCGGAGCCGCAGCCGGACCTGCACCTGTTTCCTGATTGGTCATTGCAGCATTTGTCGGAGCTCTACCGCATATATGGAGTCTAAGGCTGTGTTCCAAAATTCATTGCCAGTACTAAAAGTATATGGTTTGTGTCACGTATATTATAGATTTTCAGTGCTAGCAGTGAATATTGGAACGCAGCCTAAGCTCTAAGGCCCAGTTCCACAACTTGCTTTAAACGGAATTTAAAGCTAAACCGATGGTTAGAAGCAATAGTATATGCGCATATACTATTGCTTTTAACCATCCGTTTAGCTTTAAACTCCGTTTAAAGCAAGTTGTGGAACTGGGTCTAAGCCAGCGGCATAGCGGTGCTTGTTTTCGTGCTAAATTTCGTGCTGGATGAAAATACTACGTTCACGATTGGTACATTTCCGAAGATGGATGAAAATGCACCAATCAGAATGCAGTACTTTCATCCAGCAAGCAATGCAGCACGAAAACAAGCACCGTGTGCCGCTGGTTTTACTAATTCGCAGAAATTAAAATTGTGTTGTCCAGGGGTTTTCGTTCGTACCAGCATTTTCCCATCTAGTTTTCGACAAAATGTCGTGTAACTCGCGTTCTCACAGATCAGATGAACGACGCGATACGTGAGGCGCAACGCGTGATAACCAATGAGCGTTGCGTGTCGAAGAAACTCATTGGATATCACGCATTGCATGTCACATATAGGGTGCGTTCGGGGAGCGCGTTCCAAACGCTACCAAATACTACAAACTCTGTTCAGAGAGCTAATAATGCCGTGTTCCAAAATTCACCGCCACTGAAAAGTTATAGTTTGCGTGACACAAACTATATATTTCCAATACTGGCGGTGAATTTTGGAACACGGCCTAAGTCGGTAGTATTTTAGCGGTATTATGAAAAGAGAATGAGGCAAAATCAGAAAAACGCAGTGTTAGCTATTTTGACACATACAGTGCATGATTTATTAGAAACATCATCGTCTTCTGATAGCGATGAAGAATTAGAATTAATTACAAAGTGTATAAGAAGATGTAAAAATGTGCCCAGAGTGGAGAATTATGTTCAGCTAATAGTGCCAGCACTTTAGTGACCAGCAATTTAAAGCTTATTTTAGGTATTGCAATATGAATAGCAATATAAAATATATTAGTTGACTTACTTAAAGATGTAACATATAATAATTAATTAATGCATGATTTAGAATATCTCCTGTAACATTTGACCACATTTTATCCATCATTGAGCCAAGTTTACATAGAGAAAAAATCGGAACACCAATGATTGATCCACATAAACAATTTTTATCAGCATTGTGGAGATTAGCCACAGCAGATTCTTTCAGGTAACATTATATTAATGTAAATTTTTTATGCTATGTTCAGTAGAAAAAGATAGTTTATTAAATATAATAAAAGATAGTTTATTTTTGTATTATACTGTAATTTTGAAACTATGATGTTTTATTCAATAACACACACACACACATAATTTAAATCTTTCCAACATATTTATCGAGAATAAATTTTTTGTTTATTTATAAAATATTTATATTAATAAACTGCTTTAAATATTAATAAACTGCTTTGTAAATGTGTCAGAAAAATATTAAGTATTATTTAATAGAACATCTTACAGCAAAATTACTGACAAAACATTTACTAAATCATTATTCTTTGCTGTTTCCGATAAATTATCGATAGTTAAGACTACCCGGAGATTGCAAAAATTGGCCCTAAAACTTATATTATCAATCTTTTTTTAACATTGAAATATATATGTCTTTTATTTATGTAAAATATAATCCATTTTATAGTAAAATAAGTTACATATGGCGTTAAAAAATTACTTAGAGAAAATTGTTGATCTTTGCAACAGATGACACAATTATTTATGTAACATAAAAATGTATGTTACAGGTGTTGTCCGCCACGAAGACAAGGACTTAAAAATAGAGGAAAACGAAGGACTTGCCACCGCGGAAAGTGTTAACTTTTTCAACGATTTATTTGACAGTGTGAATGGAAGTGATAAAGAGTGTGTTGAAGACAATGACCTGCGACAAGCGGTGAGTGAAACAAGTGTTTATCATGTTTTCTGGGTAAGTGCAAAACGTATATTACGCGAAATGAAATATGTTGATAAGATTTCACGTGAAATTATTAAGAATGTGCCAACTGTTACAAACTGGAAATTCACTATAGACGGATTTCAAAAATTATGGGATATTTTACATTCACAATTTGGTTTTCATAAACTAAATGCTCGATATTGTAATCAAGATCCGCTAGAAAAATTTTTTGGTCAAATTAGAAGTCACGCGGTTCGTCATATTAACCCCACTCCTTCACAGTTTGAAGAGTCGTACATCACTCTATTACTAAGCAACATGAAGTCAGTATCTATAGTTGGCGGTAATTGCGAGGCCGTTGATGATAACTCTATGTTGTTATCATTAGAAGAGTGTTTGAAAGGTGACTTTTCAGACGTGGAAGTGCATGATGTCGCTCGCAATGACAACGGCGATGAAGTGCATGATTTTGTATCGAATAATACAGTAGATAACAGTATTTCCGCGTCATTTTCAGATTATTCTCGCGTAATGATAATTTCAATTCTAAAAAAAGTTAACAATTGCTCGGAATGCGAATCATGTTTCAAAAATAGTGAATTTTTTGTTTGCGCGAAACAAATAGTCAATCGAGTTTTTAAATTGTTAAAAACGAGAAGTAATAGGCGAAACATTGCGCAAGATTTTATACAACATTTTAAAGAATGGAATAGGAATATGAGTTGGCATGAGTGTATTGAGCATAGTGATAAAATATTTGATATTATGATTCACGTAATTATTGTTCAATGTATTATTTGGTAGTGTAGAGACAAAAATTTTATGTTAAAAAACACTAATATTAATTCCTTAATGCGCGATGTAAAAATTAGTATAAAACAAAATAAACGAATGCGTGCGTTATTTAAAGAAAATAAATTGAAAAGAAAAGAGATGTTACAAGCGTATAAAGAGTCCATTCAAAATAGAAATAGATATTAATATTTATTATTTTGTAATTAATATTTTTCAATTCATTTTATTATCAAATTATTTTCAATATATAATGTAATATAATATTTTTTGTATTATATATATGTTAGGGTATGAGTGCTTAGTTTAGCGAACGGGGCAGGTAGGATTCTTCTACTCTGGCTCATCTGTCTGAAGCAGTCATATTTTCCCTTTCTCTGACAGATCGGGAAGGCATGCCTTCAGGTCGGAGGAGAAGGGGATGAGACTGGAGGAAAGATGTGACGTCCTTAGCCTAGCGCCGGACAGGTAGCATCTGAGAAGAATATTTAGGAGAATGAATGATGGACACTACTCCAACCTCCAACTCAGGAAGCCATGCTTTTTATACGGAAGGCATGCCCTGAGGACGAGAGGCGAAGTATTGCTCTTCGGCGGAGAGAGTTGTCCTTGAATGGATTGTATGATTTTATGTATGTATAGATGTGTTGTTTAACTGTGACACATCTTCATTTGTTATGTTATAGCGTATCATTATATTACACGTAAAATTATTATCACATTTATATATTGTTTGTATATTTTTGTAGTGTGGATGGATATTTATTGATGCTGGTGGTTTTAGGCTGCGTTCAGGAAGACTATTAGAACTATCAGCATCATTCTATCCTTGTACATCTAATGAACAATAAAGATAGAATGACGCTAAGAGCGCTATTGCGTCTCCCCGATCGTATCTTTAGCATCAAAATTTTTTAACCACACCAGGTATACTAAAAATGTGTTCCTGACAGTCCGCAGTCTGTAAGTGGGACGGAAAAACTTTGATGCTTTATTATATAAAAATTTAACTTTTTTTTGTTAATATTAGAACCCTTCACAATAATTAATACTATTTATATTAATAAAGCTAAGCATGTAAAAATGTGACTTTACCACTTTATTCATTATAATTGTGTTACAGCAAAATATATTGTATATCTTTATTATATCATTTTTATAAGTTATGCGCGCATTATAAGTCATGTATAATATGTTATTAATATATGTATGTCATTATATATAATATATGTATACACATCTATTGTGTAATAAATATTTGTATATTTGTTTGTAATGAAATGAATGTCATATGTATGTATGCTTGTGCGTATTGGACTGTGTAAGAAGCAATTTCAAATTTTTTGGGTAAAATTATTTTTTTAGGTTTTAACATGTCATATTTTATATCATTATCATTGTACGGAAATGAAAAGTGACGGTAGATTATAATCACTTTTAACTTTCATAAAATGATAATAACAAAAAATAACACATGTTAACAACATAAAAAAATTAATCTTACCGAAAATATCTCAAATTACTTCTTACATTATTCAATGTACACGAGCGTACACATATACGACACACAACGCGTGAGACACATATAGGCACTCATACGCGCACTCATACATGTATGTAACATACACACACACACTACACATATACACACGTACACATACATACGCGACTGATTCGAATATAGCGGGTATCCCTACTCCTCGTGACATCACTCATTTTAGTTCGGCCCTTTCCTGGGTACGCACCGTGGTGGCGCTGAAATGCGCCACCCATTTTTTAAGAGGCGAGTTTGCACTCCCTGATCTGCGCCTCGTTACAAAAGTCAGAGAAAATTACGTCTTCATTATGACAGTCAGAATCTGACGTTTGTAAGTTAGCTCTATTACTTCTATTTCACGACTTTGAATATGACTTTTAATTTTAGGATTCGCTGGAAATTTATGATAGGATATAAGATGCTTTCGGAATTTTCTCCATGAATTATAGTCTGATAAACATTGGGATACTTGGCACTTATATACAGTAATATCATCAAACTTATGAGCGATACTTAAATGCAACTGTAGAGCATTGACAGAAGTCAAAGTTAAATTACAATTTTTCTCTACACACTTTATTATTTTGATATTTTACTTCTGAACGTTCGAAAATATCTGTCACTGAAAGTTCTATGCAAAATAAGATTATTCCTAACTTGCAATTAAAAAAAAATATTTTTAATTATAAGTTAGGAATTTAAATTAAAATAAAATTATATATTTAAATTATAAGTTAGAATTTTTTAAATTATAAGTTATTTATAACTAGCAAAATTATTGCTAACTTATAATTTAAAGAAATTTAATCATCTGTTAACTGCAAATAATCATTTACCAATGTTGCTACAGATGGTACATGCTCATCGCATTGAGTTTTAAATTGATAAATAGCTTGTTGAAGGAAAAGCCATGGTTGGCTACTCTAAAAGGGATAGGACGCATGCAAAGCATGATACGCTTTGAAACACACATCTATTGCACGTAAAGGACTTTCTACCTTATGTGGAAAATTATCGATATAAACATAGAATTCCGTTATATTTGCTATATTTTCACCAATTATGACAGGGAACGGCTGAAGTTGTTTCTTAGCAACAAAGAGTTTCTACCTCATACGTTCTACTTGCACTTCCAAGTCTCGTAAAACCTAAAAAAGATAACTTGTGAAATTTTGACACATATAATTTTAGAAATATTTTTTTATACTGTTCTTTTCTTTCTCTTACAATATTACATGATATGTATAAAAGGAGATGTTGAAGTGATTGTCGAACTCTGATATGAAAGCACCTTAATTTAATAGGGAAAACATTATTTTTATATCGTTTTTATTAGCTATTAGATTATACTTTCATTCCTTTTCGTATGTAGGTATATTGTTTAAAAGCGTTTTTAATTCTGTGCAACGACCTAAATATTACAAAATAGAGTCTATATATATGTACATTGTATTGGTAAAGGTTAAAACTTCAACATTCCCAAAGACAGAAACATTTATTTACTTTGATATCCAGCAGGAAACCAGCACCCAAGTCTGCAGCTGTAGGATGCCACTTTCCAACATTTGTTGGAGAAAAAAGTGTTGGAATTGCTAGCAACACCTTTACAATTTCCTCTGAAAATAAATTGATCTTTCCTACTGTTCCTGTACAAAGAAGATAGCAAAATGAAAAGTATTTGAATGTATTACCTTCAACAGTTGTGGATTTTATAGTAGTTTTCAAAAGTTTTTTTATTTTTGCAGCAATTTTCTCCCAATTAGACAGAAGTTGCATCGAATAATTTGGGTAGAGGTAGTGGAAATCTTGTTCTAACTGGAATTGGGAAAACAATATTATTTTAAAATATTAATTTAAAAATAAAATAATATAATTTTATTTCTAGTAACAATTTACCAAAATATAACCCCAAGGCTGTCGCAAAACACGAAATTCGTTAAAGTATTTAGTAATTTCACTAATAAATTGTTTGCCCTTTTTTCGCCTATATTCTGTACTTCTGAGTTTTAGCAGTCTTACAGAAGCAGTCTCTTTCCATTTTACTATAGCCTCATTCTGTGGTTCCAGACACCTTCGTAACCACTGAAAGCTGTCTAACTGCATTTCTGAAATGCCCGCTCCTATAATTATAATATCATATTTAAAAATATTTCCATATATAATAATAACTTATATCTCTTATCGTATATAATTTGCTGTGATCACAATATCAAACTGGAGTAAAAAGTGCTTTAGAATTGTTTAAAAATCAAAATATTATGCTTCTATACCATTAAAGTTATGAAAAATATCTATGTTTCCCTCTTCTTCTTGTAAATTGGTACTGCGAAGCTCTGCTCTTCGAAGTTTACATATTAATCTCGTGTACTGATCATATAGCTTTCCTTTAGGCTGTACTGCACGATCAGTTCCAATACACTTCCTTCTCGGGATGTACCAAGTATCCTATTTTAAATAAAATAGACAGTTGCATAAGTAAAGAATACAAAACTATTGTTACGTCATGCTGACTCAGCGAACCTCAAAACTCTTATATAAATAAGAGTTATCGAATTTATTTTTACTGATTACACGTCTAAATGCGCTCAGGCACGTTACCACACGACCTATCTCACAAGTTATCACACGAACAATTTCTGGAAATTTTGATACCCCGAAAATACTAATAATCTTAACCTAATCCCTATTTGATTTCCTACGAACTTAATCACTGATATCAGCATCATGACATCGTTCTTATAAATATCGATATTTACTTCTTAAGATAGCTGCCACGATTTTTTTATTTACAAAAGTCTTTCGAAATCCTCTTATTGCCACATGCATCTTATCTCCTATAAAATAATCATCTGGAACATTCCCCTAAAAACCCCACTCTCTCAACCGAGCTGACTTTTTGAGAAAAGTCAAAAGCCTCATACACTTCTCGCCGATCCAGCACCCAGGACAGACGCTTCTCTCCAGCACCCCTTCAGGGTTTTCTTAACAATCAAGCCAACTTGTGGCTTAGACCAACCAGTATTCTTCACTTGTTAATTATTCGGTGCAACGATCTTGTGCCTTCTTGGGTCATTGAAAGCGATCCTGCCGAAACCAGCTGCCTGTCCTTGGCGCAGAACTTGAGGCATCTATTCTCACAGAGACGCAGCAACCACACCTTTCATTGTCTACTAAGATCAGAGAAGTCCAGCAGTAAGTTATTTATATTTTATTTTACCTGAGTGACCTCTTTCGTTTCATTTTTTTATCTATCCCTCTCTCTTTTCTTTTCCTTTCGTTTTACTTCCGTTTTCTATTCCCCTTGGCATTCCTTCTTAATTGTTAAATCAGACCCCAGTGGCCAAACCTTTCGATCACAGTCGGACATAACGAACACGGAATTTTGCTCAGACCGCGATTGTTTATACAACTATGTATACGTACACTTTATAAAAGCTTGTAAATTTTATTTCATTGTGAACATCCGTCTAATTACTAATAAAACAAGTTGTTTGTAATTGTAAGCCAATCACGATTACCGACTAATTATTCTCAACAAAGATTCTCCCTTCCTTCAACCGTCGCTCACGGTCCTATCCCAGGTAAAAGGATTCAGTTCCTTGACCTAAATCAAGGACCACCGGCGTACGTCCGCGTCAGATAAAGGGATCGCTCCGATCTTTGATCTGTACCGCTGACTTGCAAGTACGTCGGAGCTTGCGAAAGCAAGCGCCAAGTTACGCTCCTCCTCCAGGACGTAACACTATATTAAAAAGCAAATAAAACTAACCACTATTTCCAAAGGAAAAAGTTGTACAATTTGTAAACTAAGTCGTTTGAAATCGTCTGGAGTAATTCTGTAAAAAATATATATCATTAATTTTATTCATATTCATAGTCATAACAGTACTTGTAAAATAGTTAAAATAGCCAATTTTGCATTATATTCACCGTTTGTTCGAATCGTCAGTTAACTCTGCTGTTATTATATATTTCGCTAAATCTGTTCTTAGAGCGTTGTCAAAGCCTTGTTTGTTATAAATCCCAAAATAACTTTTTCCATCACTTGTTCGTTCAAGGTAAAGTTTAACATCCTGTGACAAATTTTAATTTGTAATTTTTATTATTTAAAATGATGAAATGCTCTTAATAAAGACTTACATTTGAAATACAAGTATGTTTTCGGTTTTCATTAAAAGAATCTTCCTTGCAACGTTTTACTTGCTGCAACTGTAACTCATCAATTTGCATCGACACATCAGTAGAGGATTCCTTATTAACTGATTTTTCTTCAGATACATTTGTAATGAATATATCCTTTACCATAAAACTATCATTATCGGCAACAATGGTATCTATTGTATCAATAATTCTAATTTCCTTTGGAATAATTTTATTTTCATCTAGAATTTCTGCATTTTTAATCTGAAATAAAAAATAAAAATAAAAACGTGAAAGATCGAATGCTCTAAATGAATAATGTAAAACTAACGGAGGACACATATTTTACCTTCTGTAATGAAGACACACAATTTTTCCATAAATGAATAAATTTGGCTTGTGGGCCAAATCGAGGAATTAATAAACGTATATGTTCCTCATTTAGCTTTAAAAAGCTATCCTTATCTATTTCTTGCTCTAAGAAAAAGTTTGCTTGCTCTAAAAAAAGCTGCTAAGAAAAAGTTTACAGCAAAGAAAAGATTTAAAACAGAATAAAAATGACAATCAAAAACACTCAAAATTATTTAACTCAACATTATTTAAAATGTTCAGTACTTTTCAGTACCTTGTTCAGTGATTTTATACATACAGACAAAGAAACACAGATAATGTATACTACAAATAATAGAATATATTTAAAAAAAACTATTAAACTTTGATGAAAAATAATATTACCTTTAAATATTGCTTCATAAGATGAAAATTCCCACTTCTTCAATATATCAATAGTCCACTTGTCTACCATAATGGTAATTGCTAAACGTATAAAAAATATGCAACTTATTTCTTTCATTTATTTCTGCCGGTCATTCATCACACATTTTCTATCTTTCTTCCTCTTTCTCGTTCACATTTATATTAATTACCGGACATGTTATAAATATTACTTACCGCTCAGCTGCTATCTCGTTTCACCAACAGATCTACCACACGTATTATTTCGTTTCACCAACAGATCTTCTCACCAAAAAAAACAGAATATGAAATCTTTATCTTTGTAAAGATAAATTTGGAGCGAAGCGAAAAACGTGCACACACTAGGTTAGCTAGACGTCCGTTCGACAAGCGTCAATAAAATCCTATCGCAAAAATAAAATACTATCGCCGGCGCGCCGATCTCTGCCTGAACGACAAATTTAAGTGGGCCAGACCATCCAACTGTCTCATTAACCCAGTCGGTAAAGTTATCTCAACTAAGAAGTTGCCTAATATGACCAACTATTTACTACCTTTGAAAGTTGGTTGCGTTAGCCTATCCGAAATCATAAACTGATATTGCGATTTGCTGTTTCAATAATTAAATCGTTGTAGCAGGAAACTTTTATGCAGCCAATAAAAATTGGTCATTACAATAATTTTTTTTTGAGTGTACAGTTTCTCTTAGTGCCTTGTCTCCGCATCGCGTGCGCCGCCCGGCTAAGTGCCGCGACAGCGAAGTCCGTTGAGCGGACACGTGCGTGCGGTTGTACCGCAAGTATCATTCGCGTACAAATCCCGCGTGCACCTTCCGTGCACGCGAGCCCTTTCTTTTAATAGTGGCCCTTCCGACCACGTGATTGCCCTCGCGCGAGCACTGATTGAGGGCATCTCGACCCGCGGTGATCACGTGCGCGGTCGTGGGGTTCACGTGTGCTCTAGCGTGTTGAACGTGACGTCCTCAGCGCGACCGCTGCGGTCTCGTTGTTGTGCGAGCGTCACGTGTGATCCGCGTGGCTACACGGTAACCGTCTTTGTATTCCTCTTTCCTCTTTTTCATTTCCAAAAAACGTGAAACCTCGGCCTTGTCGGTGAAGACTCCTTTTCCGTTCTTGCGTGTGCGCGGAGATTCTATTTGCGGATCAACAGTGATCGTCGCGTGCGTCACTTCAGATACTTCGCCGCGTTTCTCCCGCGCACCTTGTGAACAAGTGCTCTGCATGCATGTCTTGTGATCTTTTCTAGTTTATTCCTGCGAGCGTGCGTTCCATTCTTTCTTTTGTTGTTAAGCGTGTGCGTCCCATGCGAGGGGCTTGTTGTGATAAATAAAGTTTTCTTTTCTCGTTCTTGAGACGGCTCATTAGTGCGTTCGAGGGGCTCCCTCGTACGCTCACTGGAGGAACACGACCAACCAGGGCGCGGGTGCCGTGTCCCTAATCATACATTTCTGTTCTTTGCTGTCGGGCGAGCGGGGAGTCGAGCGGGAGACGACTCGATCCCCACATATATCCCTTTGAATTCATCGCTTTAGCTATTTGTTCCCAGGCCTTCTTCTGTGTAATTTTTCCAGATGACATGTCTGCCTCTCGCTTTTTGTACTGCTCCAACAGAAGTAACACAACTGCGTGGGTCCATCTGAGATCTGAATTGCAAACCAAGATGACACAAAATATAAAGTGACAATTTACAGTATATGACAATGATAAACTATATTGTAAAATATTTTTACTTTCTATTAGTGACTCCTCATCTATATCCTCATTTTTTCCTGTGGAAGGAACTACAGGATTTATGTAAGCATCTATAAAAAAGATATATGTATTAATGTACAAAACTATTCATATTAATATAAAAGAGAGAAGCAACTAAAAAATTTACAAACTTAATGTTTCTTCTGTTGAAGGATCATGTGAAGAACAAGAAGATGCAGGTGGAACTTTTTTTTTGGAACCTCTGCGTGCTCAGATGCTTCTAACAGAAAATGACTTAATGAAATGAAAGTGACGACAAGGTTAATATGAACTGTTTGATATGCATATCAAACATTATTTTATAGTTAATCAATCAACAGAGAATTTTTTAAATTTAAACATATTATTTGATGTACATATAAAACAATTTATATAAGCTAGGCTATTGTCATAGATGATGATTGTTATAATTTTTACCAACACATGCATCATGGGCTAAATGTGATTGTCGTGCAATCTCTAATAATGTGCTAGCATGAGCCATATCTGCAAGATTATTAATTATATTCAAAAAGAAAGAAAGAACGCGGATGCAAACAGAATAGAAGTTCCAAATTAACGTGAATATAAATTGTTATTGGTTATCATTATATTACAGGTAACATTGTTATACAGCATCATTAAAGATAAGATACATTAAATTATAACTGAAATATTTGGTGAGTCATTTGCATTTTACAATTTCGAAACATCCTGTATATGAAATAAGTGAAAAATGATTTGAAAATAAAGCACAGATATACAAGTATGTGATTAGAATATATAATAAAATATTCAAGACAATCCAGGCAATCGGTATTTTAAATATAACAAAATGTTATTTATACATTTTCATATATTAACGATAAAAAGAACAAAGTAAATAAAAATATAATTTTTAAAAATTATAACCATTTAATAATCTTACAATTTTATCGTTTTGTGCTCTAATAAAATCTCGGAGATGGTTCCATTTTATATTCTTCTTATCTTTCGGCATCATACAGTAAAATTTCTACTAATTTCTCCATTGTAAAGTTGTCCATTGTCTTTCTTCCCTTTTTCTGTCTCGAAATATATTTTTTTGAACACATCCTATATCAACCAATAAAATCACAATTTTCAATTAGAATATATACGTATAAATTTGGGACACTTTTAAATATGTGCACCACACAACTTACCACTACCACCGACAATGTTCGGGGAGCGATTGTAAACGCTAACGCTACCAATGCATTACCTTTGAAGAAATAGTGTGAATAGCAGTTATGACGTCAAACATTACGGCTAGTGACGTGACGATAGTACTGGTAATATTCCTAATGTCGTTGAAGCGATAGACAATAACATTAGAGAATATTCTTCAAAATGGCTTGCCCAAGCTGTTATCAGAGTTCAAAGAAACGAGAATTCAGGGAAATAAGAATAAAATATTTAGTGAAGACTATACATATGTGATATAAGCAAAGATGTATTTTTTTACTCGTTCGCTATAATCGTTCTGTTTTTTTATTAAATACACATATTATACATATGCATATTATGTATACATACATATTATCATATACATATACAGGGTGTTATAAAAGTCCCGGAAGAGCAGAATAACTCGAAAAATATGAGTCCTAGAAAAAAATGCGAAGTACCAGGTTTTTATGATTTTTTCCTGGCTATCTGACAGTGACCTTGGACTTGACCTTGACAATGACCTTGAAGGTCATTTCAAGGTCAGGTAAATTTTTTTAAATGGGATTCCATACTTTTGACCCCAGAAATGAAAAGAACGGAAAATTTCACGTTCGGGTGTGACCTTGGCATTGCCAAATTTGACCTCTGAAGGTCACATAAAGGTCTAAGCTTGTTTTCGGCTGAAAACGTGAATATCTTCGAAAATGTACCTGCTAGGGAGCAATGTTACGCATAAGAATAAGAATGTAGAGGTCAACGAGGGACATTCAGCCGTGACCTTGCTCTTATTCTCAAGATTATGAGATAAGATTATTATTAAGATCAAACCGGATTTTTTAGGACTGAAAATCCATACTTTTGACCTAAAAATGTCAAGATTGAAAAATTTTACATTCGGATATGACGTTTTCAACCTTGACCTTGTTCTTAAGGTTATGTGTCAGTCATATCAAGGTCAATTAATTTTTTTAGGCTGGAAACATATACTTTTACCCCCTCATGATGTGAAGAGTGAGATTTTACATTACGTACAAGGTCACACTCTGATTGTTGTTAATTCCTCAATATCGGGCGCCATTTTGGATCGGTCATCTTGAATTTGTAAAATCCAACGTCGGTTTCAGAAACGATTTCAAAAATTCCTTAAACGAGATCTAATTTTTGTTATTCTCAAATAACGGCCGCTATCTTGAATCGGCCATCTTGAATTTGCAAAATCCGACGTTGGATTCGGATCCCTCGTTGACCTCTACATTCTTATTCTTATGTGTAACATTGTTCCCTAGCAGGTGCATTTTCGAAGATATTCGCGTTTTCAGCCTAAAACAAGCTTAGACCTTTATGTGACTTTTAGAGGTCAAATTTGGCAGTGTTTAAGGTTATATCCGAACGTAAAATTTTCCTCTCTTTTCATTTCTGGGGTCAAAAGTATAGGGTCCTATTTAAAAAAATTGACCTGACCTTGAAATGACTTTCAAGGTCTTTGTCAAGGTCAAATCCAAGATCACCGTCAGATAGCCAGGAAAAAATCATAAAAACCTAGTACTTCGCATTTTTTCTAGGACTTATATTTTTCGAGTTATTCTGCTTTTCCCGGACTTTTATAACACCCTGTATTAAAGTATTTATCACCTATATTAAATGTACATGTTACGCTGCGTTGTTAGTTTAGTTTATTTTAGTTGTAAGAGTTTAGAGAAATAAGAACGGAACATTTAATAAACAGGATTGTATATATGTTATATAACCAAAGATATATTTCTTTTATTATTCACTCGCAGAACTTGCATGAAACAGCAGCAGTATCAGTAGTAATAAGAGCAGCAGCGTCAGTAGCAGCATCAGTAGCAGCAGCGGCAGCGGCGGCGTCCGCGGCAGTGGGACGTCGATGGTAACGGGGCGTAGGCGGTGGCCGCGGCGGCCGCAGCGGTGGCGGGGCGTCCACGGCGGCGCGGCCTGGTTATACGCTCGTAAATGAAAGCTGCATGGCAAAAAAATAAGATCCAGTTTAATTGAATCCTTGCGCCGCACGGAGGATCGCAAATGAATCTTTGCGAGCAACCGACGACCCTCCTATTTTTCATGTTCTGTAATGTGTAAAATAATATAATACATTGAATTATACGTTTACTTTACTTACTTTTACTTATTTACTTACTTACTTACTTACTATTTAATTTACTTACTTATACGTTCTCGATGCTCGGCTCTTTCCCTACTGCAATCTGGACGGGGACATCATTCTTGATAGCAGCAACTTCCTTGACGTCGTGATGACAAAGCCAGCGCATTTCTAGTACCCGCTGTTGTGTTGTCCTTCGAGAATTCACTATTTCAATGCTTTTGGTGACGAAATTATAATTTAAATCAAACAAGTCCAATTCAAGCGCGCACAAATCACAGGGCCTCTGTTGAGGACAATAGTTCGTCACATATGATACGTGGTCACAATTACTACCCTCGTATAATGAGCCGCACTCATTGTCGTGTCGGTGATGCACGCTCGGTGGTAACGCATTATTCAAGAGAGAAACACATTTTAATATATGTCGCACTTTGTTATTAATATATGTAAATTGTTTAGCACAAACACACTAATCATATGTGTTACAATGTCCGACATATAATATGATTTTCGGACGTAGCGCACTACTTGGAAGGGACAGTCTTTCACCGTCCGATAATACCCCCCTGATGAGCTGATGAAGACAGTCAGCCAGCGGGAAATTTCTTGCTCTATTAATAATGGTGCAAACAGGTCAAATTTTGCGGCATATGAAATCTTAACGTCTAGGCGGTCCTACATAGTTCGATGCTCCACGACGCAATGATATTTCTCCCATTGTTTTTTGTTGGGTTCCAAATTGTCCACTTCGGGCAGAGCGATGATAGCACTAGTGGCACTTTCATGGTTCATGATGCACGGCTTGATGATGTGGATGTTGCGAACGTTGCGAACGTTGCGGATTGAATGATGCTGCGAAGAGTGAATCTGTTATGATGGACCGTTCACGAGGTATTGTTCCGTGCCACTATTTGTGCCGCCCTTTTTCAGATTAGGAAATAATCAGCTGATATACGCAGTGTGCCTTCGATACCTAAACCGATACCTAAACCTAAACCTAAACAACCTAGCAAACACAATATTACATGTAACATGCATGTTGGTTTTAATTTCCTACTCAACAATATAATTGTTACATAACATATGTGTTATATAACAGTTATATTGTTGAGTAGGAAATTACAACTATATTATTTTTTATATTATTATTACAGTGGGAATATTACAGTGGTTTCTCTTGACAATTATAGGAATCTTGTATGAGTGGTAAATAAATAAATGAGTAAATAAATGAGTTTTGCATGAAATCGTCGAGTTTTCGTGCATTTGAAATACGTTTGCCATATTTCTGAGTACTACATTCAAAGATATTGTGAAGAATGCCGGGCATTATTAATGTTATATAATTATTCAATCCGTTACACAATAATAATAATGCCCGGTACTCTATAGAATATTCGTAAACGTATTCAGAGATACATCAAAAGCGTTTTGGAATAACGAATATTTTCAGATTTCGGCCAGCATCTGTTACTTTTCTATTGAAATACATAGTGCTCGGAAATATTAATTTAACAATCGCGAAACAAGATAAAAGCTAGAGAGATATGAGTAGTATGTGGGCAGGTATGGCCCGTCAAAACATTCCCCCTCCACTCGACCCGCCGGCGCCACTAAACCACGCCCACCGGCGCCGGCAGGTCGAGTGGAGGGGGAATTTTTTGACAGGCCATACCTACCCACAGGCAAAAACTAATCGACTTTTGAAATAAGCAAATTATGACCGTCATTATTAGAGAGTTTGACAATTCTGACTCTTGATCAGCTACTTAATTTGCATATTGCATTTGCGGAGAAACTCTGTGGAGCTGTGCCGGATTCGAACCTGGGACCTCTGGGCTCTTGAGTCACGCGTCTTACTACTATAACGCTACCCTGATGGAAACTAACTATATCGTCTACATACGGAAAGTATCGACGTCACAGCTTTTAGAAAAACTCTGTAAGGTCTCTTTTGCTGGATTCGAACCTGGCACCTCAGAGGCTCTTGGAGTCACGCGTCTTAACCACTACGCTACCGCTATATCCTGATGGAAACTAGCTATATCATCTACATACGGAAAGTATCGACGTCACAGCTTTTACAAAAACTGTAGGTCTTGCTGGATTCGAACCTGGCACCTCAGGCTCTTGAGTCACGCGTCTTACCACTACGCTACCGCTATACCCTGATGGAAACTAGCTATATCGTCTACATACGGAAAATATTGACGTCACAAGTTTTGAAAAAAACCCTGTAAGGCCCTCTGTTAGATTCGAACCGGAGCCTCTGACTCTCGAATTAAGCCGTCTTAACACCGTACTACTTACCTGTGTGTCCCCATCGCTTTCGAACTCGAAAAATTAAGTTAAGTTGGGTTTTGTTACAACGAATTGGAGATCGCTGGGGAAGAGAAAAGAGATGGAGAGAAAGAAATATACAACATTTTTATAAAATAAATTCGAATTTATTATTGAAGTTATATAAAGCTATTGTTGGAAAACGATACTACCAGTCTATACATACCCCCTGAATATTTTTACTTGTGTGTCCCCTTTGCTTTCGAAAAATTAAGTTAAGTTAGGTTTTGTTACAACGCATTCGAGATCGCAGGGAAGAGAAAGGAGGTGGAGAGAAAAGAATATACAACATTTTTATAAAATAAATTTACATTTTATTTTTTGGAGTTACATTCATAGCTTTGCAAACACTCGTAGCATTGAGCGTTTGTTATAATTTCGTGTAGAATTTCAGTCATTTAATGAATTTAGATATTTTCTGAGTTAGAAGTTCAGAGGATAAAATTATTTATATTTGTAGATTCAATAACGATAGGTATAAATCTATGATTTAATCCACAAATTTCTGAACATTGACCAAAATAAAGTCCTGGACGATATATAAATAATAGAAATTTAAATGAATCGTAGTCAATTCACGGAATACAATATTAAAATATGTGTCTAAAATTGTAAATTTTTCATTTGACGTCGTACATTTTCCTCGATTTCGCGATATTTATCAACGAGCGTCTGTTTTACGAAATCTTCGTTTACACCTTCCTTCGTGAGCTTAAGTTCTATTTCGGCTACTAAAATACATTTACAATTACTCACAAGAGCGGCAACCGCTTGTAACTGCTCGTATCGGGTGTCGATACATTTTGTGACAGTTTGCAGACCATCGAAAGATGTCTTCTGCATTATAATATTCTCCGTATACAGCTTACGCTTCTTCAGCGGCGGTTGCTTCAGATGCGTAGACTCCTCCGATGTCTTCTTCGCAGGTCCGCTCTCGTCCAGCATTTTCCCTCGCTGACTCACTATTACAGCTCGTGCACCGTACGCTGAGGTAATGTTGATGCTGATATTGTTGATGATGATAGGGGTTGGTGTATTCTTATTTTCCCCACACAAATAAGAATTTGCAGAGGGTATAATGTCTTTAAACTTCTCCCACGTATTCAAATCAAGGAGAATTCCTGAAGACGTGTTCCCCATCCTGATCGTTGGCTCAAATGGACCCATGTCGTACGTGGTGCGCAATCCAACCTGCATCCTCTTAGTGTCTGAATTGTTGAGCTCGTACGTCGTACATAGAAGCATGTTACGGTTGTTTCCGACTTCTGTAGAGAGACTGCTCTTCTTCGACGTCTTCTTGAGAACGGTGTCCACGTTAGCACAGGACATTTTTCTTCCAAGAACTTGTAAATAACTTGTAAAGAACTTGTAATAACGAGAACTAGCTATGCTGCAAGTAGAACCAACGGAGCTCGAATGCTTTACCAGTCTCAGCTCCGTATGGCTTTCCCCGTAGAGAATAGAAAAAAGTAGTGGGGGGTGGTGATGCGCAAACGTAAAAGGTCTACAACTACTTATCTTTTTCAAAATGATATACAAAAGTTGTATCATTAACGTTTACTTAGGATGGTAGATAAGTCCCTGTATCGATAACATACAGTTTCTGAAACCGCTTCTCCGGGGGCAATTAGATATACCTTGTTATATTAGGTTATTGTTATGTTAGATTAGATATACGCGCTACGCGTGTGGGAGAATTTACCGTTAAGATTACACTAAAAGAATCGCTAGGGCTTTACTAAAAGGAGATTATTACCGATAATTTTTTTCATCTTTACTTTTCGAAGATATGATTTGAAGAAAATTTTAAAGCGTAGAAAATAGAGTAGAGGAAAGTTTCTGAAAACGCTTCTTCAGGGCGATTAGATATACCTTGTTATATTAGCTTATTGCTGTTAGATTAGATATACCGCTACGAGCGTGGGAAAATCCGTTAAGAAAATCCGTTAAGAACATTAAAAGGAGATTATTATCGATAATTTTTTCATCTTTACTTTTCGAAGATATGGTTTGGAGAACATTTTAAAAGCGTAGAAAATAGAGTAGAGGAAAAGCTGACGAAGACACCGTCTTTCGTCTTTTTGTTCAGTTCCTCCGCAACAACAGACGCGTATTACAGCATCTGCTTAAGTAATATCGAAGAAAGTGTTGAGAAGATGTCATTGAAACCGTTCGCGAGTGTATTATCGTGGCATCGATTATAAATCCTCTCATCGAACGCAAGAGGTATTTGCGCGAACTCGTGGCTAATAACGATGAGTGCAATTATTTAACGTTTTATAGTTTCGCGGCCTCATGCAGTAGTACTCTACTGGGAATGCTATTTGCATGTGG
Source organism: Harpegnathos saltator (assembly GCF_003227715.2). Classification (NCBI taxonomy): domain Eukaryota; kingdom Metazoa; phylum Arthropoda; class Insecta; order Hymenoptera; family Formicidae; genus Harpegnathos; species Harpegnathos saltator. Next base: position 120,337 of record NW_020229932.1, read on the forward strand.
GCATTTTAAAAGCGATCAGAGACTTTATGAAATTGCTGTGGATATTGTGGAAGCTCGAAGATTGTTCGGAGAAAATGAACCAGACATCGGTAACCACGTCCGTGACATGTTCCTTACTTCATCGTAAGTCTTTTATTATTCATTCCTAAAGCAACATAAGAAATAATTCATATTGTCGTCGGTTTTCCCATTAACTTTTATCTTTTCTCTCGTTCAGTCTTTCTCAATGCTTTTCTCGAAAACGAAGAGCATCGAAAGAGCTTTTCCCTGAACAGACAATCTCACCGCCCGCATTACGACATTACAACAACGAAAAAGTAGAAGAAACGTTGAGGAATGACACTGCCCACAGTTCATCAGCAGTCTCTAATTACACAACCCGTGAGGAGATGCATGATATTGAGGAAACATCGGCTGAAGAGGCACAACACAGCCGTCTCCACGCCAAGCCCTTCGACATTCGTTTCTTGCTCGAAAACTATCACTTAGGTAGGGTGATATTGAAACTCTCGTAATTCATTTCTACGCGTCATGCGTAAAATTTAAGAAAATTAAAATTAAATTTTTACAGTGCAACAGGGTGGTGGGGGCGAACAGTCAGATTTCCATGACGTAGACAAGCACAACGAAAAAGAAGAGGAGGACGTTGTAGGAGAAGGAGGGGAATAATCGAATGCACCGGAAACCACCTCGCTAATATTAGCGAGACCGACTATAAATTTATTCAAATTTATGGTGAAAGGATGCGTAAATTTAGAAAATTTAATATTCTCGGTAGGGAAGCGCGCATCAAAATTAGGCTTCCCCCCGACGATAACGATATCGTGCTTTACCTCGAAAATGCTTTCCGCGAAATCTATGCCTACGCTGTTAACTCGGTCGGTCTAAACGACTATCTCGGGTTATCGTTTGCTTCAGCAGACTTAACTCGGGGACCTGCAGGTTTATCGTTTCGCCCAGCACGTGACTTGAGCTATGGAGATATTTGGAATCTTGTGAGCTCGCTAGTTCAAAGCGCTGGAGGTCACGATATACTGGAGCATTTTACAGTTAATGTTTTCAATGTCACGTTACCTTCGGGGCAAGGCGCAAAACAAATTAACAACAATTTAACGCATGAAGGGGTTGCGAAACGTTCGATCCTTATTATAAACAATATAGATAATCTATGTTTCCCGCGTTCGCTTGTAGCTGCAATTATTTATAGCGAACGCGGGAATGTGCGCACTGGGGAGCTTCACGCAAAATGGAATACTGTGAGAAAACAGAATTCTGTGATGCAGCGAGAGCTAGCACTCGAACTCACGCGGAAAGCTGGCGTTTCTATACTCGATGAGGGATGTAACATTCCAGAGTTCGAACGTTTCCAACTCCATCTCGCAAGGTACGATGCGACGATCACTGTTTATAATTTTAGCTCTTTTGCTCGTGGTGCGCCACCGTTATACGATGGCAGCGGGGTGCTCGTCTCTCTAAGTCGCGCGGTTAGACATAAACTAAATATCATGTATTACGAACGCAGTCGCCACTTTAATCCAATATTGAATTTAAGAGCTGCTAGTGGAAGTAGGGGCTATTGCGTTAGTTGCAACCGTGGATATAAACCTGAAAGGGGACATCGGTGTTCAAATGCGTGTCTCCGGTGTTTCGCCGTTCCGCCGTGTGAAGAAACGGTTCAAACTAATCCATTGTAGCATGTGTCAACGGGCGTTTTACGGTAGCGCAATGCTTCGAACGACATCGAGCCCCAAAGTCATACAACGTCGAGACAACATCGAGTGTCTGTAGCATTCTCTGGATTTGCAATAAATGCGGTCGTTTACAAAACTCAAGAAAAAACATAAATGTGGTATGATTATTGTCGTATGCGCGTCGTCAAAACCACTGAACCACCTCTGTTTCATGCACCCGCTTCGTCCACACGACGGATTATCGAAAAATCCAACGCGAGCGGAAAATATTAGTGAAACTGAAACTGAAACGGAGGATGAAAATAATAAGAACGTAGAAACGAGCGAACGCGAGAAAGTCGCGTCGCATTTGTAGTTTATGATTTTGAAATACGGCAGGATGATGTGGTCGAAGGCAGCCGAAGAATGTTAAAAGCCACGTGGTTACACTTTGTGTCGCACAGCAAATATGTGATTCCTGTATGGAGATAGACGACATGACGGTGCGTTGTCGTTTGGTGTGGCGTGCGTGAATTAATATTTCGCAATGATCCGGTGAAGCATTTGTCGATTTTTGTCACGAGACCAACGGAGACTTCAAACAGATCATTTGCATAGCACATAACGCTAGCGCGTTCGACTCTCAAT